>NW_006912932.1:804591-1277062 GCF_000585535.1 Cladophialophora psammophila CBS 110553 | reverse complement strand
ACTTCTCATACCTTGTGTTCTCCCCAACCAGTTCATACTATTCAGATTGTTACTAGGAACCCTAACCCAGTTAGGCCCCAGTAGGATCTTTAACAATATCGTTTTACTAATTCTTCGTAGATCTACTATACTTTTACGATAGTTATATTTAGCTTCTCTAGCTATAGATAGTCGAGATACTATATATATAAATAGAGAATTAGTCGTAGAGAATAGACGTAAACTATTCTATAAGAAAATAGTTCTTAAATACTAATATTAGATAAAGTTTTCACGAGTCAAAGAACCCTAACTTTTCGTTCTCGGTAGATTCTTAAGACCGCTTATACTTCTATCTCTACTTTAGCTAGTATTCGATCTATCGTTAATCGGGCTTATATCTCTTTCTTAGATATTTAGGTAATCGCTACGATTTCTCTTAGATCGTCTTCTATAAGAGTCCGTAATCGGGTTTCTTCTATTAAGGTTATCTTTACTTTCCTTATTAATTTCTAAGTTTAGTGAGTTCTTACTCTAATTCTTTCTATTACTTCTTAGAGAATTTATTTTAATTCTTCTTATATAAGAGATTTTAGTTCTTTCTTATATTAGGCCTTCGATTCTTCACTAAGATCTAGATCGAAGTTATATTACGAATTAGTTATATTATATTCTTTTAATACTTCCGGATTTACTTTCGATATATAGACGTTTAAGGTGTTTAGGTCGCCTTCTTAGTGAGTATAAATAAAGTTCGGGTAACTTCTTTTCTATAGGTATTCATCGTTCTAATAGACCCTTATACTAAAGGTTATTTCGATTTTAGAAGGGGGGTTCTTTAGTTCGTATATAGTATAATTATATTCTAATAGTGTTAAAGTACAGTAGGGGTCTAAATATATTCTTCTTACTTAATATTTAGTTCGGATATATATACGCGTAGATATAATCGCTATTAATATCGCTTTCCCACTGTCGATGCTTTCTTCGACTATCACTATTTCTTCTTCTACTATATTAGCTTTAGGGGTGGTCGTCGCTATTTCCTTAGTTTTAGGTTTCTTTTCGGCAGCTATAATCTACTTTTTCTTATCTTTATAGTCTTTCGCGTAATGGCCTAGCTTACCGTAACTATAATAAGCCGTTTCTTTTCCTTTTCTAGAATCGATTTTCTCTTTCTCATTTTCTCTATTATTATTACGTTTTTTTTACGCTTAGTCTAGATCTATAGATTATAGTCCGTAATAAAGTTCGCGCCTTTTCTAGATATTAGCTCGTTAAGTCCTTATCGTATAGATTTTTTAAGTAATATTAGAGCGCTTATATTAGTAGTATTCTTTAATATCGTTATCTTTCTTAATAGCCGTAGCTATTCATTTCTTTAGCAGTTTCTTCTCTAAATATCGAAGTTCCCACTTAATTTTCGACTTTAATTCTTCTCGAAAGATAGAGATAATAATATTATCTTACTAGCTAAGCTTCGTATTTAGCGTTCTAAACTTAGTTATATATTCTTAAATAGACTTAGTTTATCGAAGGCTCATTATTTTCTTTTAAGCTTTCTTTTCTTTATCTTTCGCTCCGAATACTAATTTTACTATTTCCTTAAATTCCGTAAACGTAGCGAAGAGACTAATAGTCTCGTCCTCTCTATCATCCGCTTCGTTCTTAATATAGTTCTTAACGAAGGGTCTAAGCTAAGCCTCAATATTACCTTCGAAGTAACTTCCCATAAAAAGTATTTTCTATAAGTTATTCTAGAAGTTAGTGAGGTTCATTAGAATATATAAATCCGTGTGGTGAATAAAGGGTATAAGTTTAGATTCCACGCCGTTAAAAGACTTAGATGAGTTACCAATCTTTCTCTTAGTCACTGGTGCTGGCGCGGCGATAGTTGTTACCGTTCTTAAGGTGCTCGGTGTTAACCTCGGAGTACTAGTAGTAGCAGATATAGTGTCGTTAAGGGATAGTCGTACTATACGTCGTACTAGTTCGTTAATGGGCGAGATGAGTCGGTCGGGTCTTTCTTGGCTACTTATAGGGGTCGTTCTCCATAATAAGAGTAGTAGTTAAAGTATTAAGGTTCCTACCGGGGCCTAACTAAGTTAGGGTTCCTAGTAACAATCCTAATAATATGAACTGGTTAGGAAGAACGTAAGATATGAGAAGTCACTTATCACTAAGAACTATAAGTTCAATAGTTAATATAAGTTAGCTACGAAGAGAGTGTAAGCTATCTAGGGGGAAAACGAGAGTATATATAATGCTCATGCTCTGTGCGCTCTGTGCGCTCTACGCGCTCTGCTGGCAGAGCCCACAGGGCCGACAGAGCCAATAGGGCATATCACGTGGTTTAGTCTTGTTCCCTTGTAGATCCTTCTATCTGTCCAATGAGTGTCTTGAGCCGCGCCTTCGCAGCCCGTGACCGGTCTCTTTCAAGGCTATGTCTAACATCACGGCTGAAAGGGCCCCAACCGGGATTCTCCCTATTCGTAGCCAAACTTTTCAAGGTTTGCATTTGTCACGAGAGAGTGAGTAAACTTAAGGAAGTAAGTAGGTTAAAGGGGTTATTGAAGTCTTTAAATCCGCTAATAGAGAGAAGATAGAAATGTCTTCTGCGCTAATGATGGGTAACGATTTTGCGCGAGGCAGGAGCGTTGTTAGTATTGGCCAGTCAGGAAGGATCACAAGGGGAGCGATACTAGGCGAACTATCTAACCGTTGAGGGCGTACTGGGTAGGTGATGTCACATGGTCTAGGCGCTAAGCTGCGACGGCAACCCCCTTGCGCCCCGTTAAACTCTCCATTCGCTTTTCCTTTGCTGTCAGGCAACAATGGCACGTTCAGACCGCATCGATACTCAGATGCACGATAAGATAATCTGTGAGGATGCCGAATATATAGGCCATTTATGAGTTTGAGTACTCGAATGGGCGAGAGATTACAGATGAAGATAGTAGACCCAGATATGATTACTGCATCATGGACTGAATAGCGGTTCATTAGTCCCCCCGCGCCCATTCCGCGCCTGTGGTACGTGAGAAGGGACTGAGGGAGTCACTACTATATCGTCACTATAAAACGCGTCATCATACAGACAAAAGGATTGAAGTTTCTAGGCAGTAGTGCTTGGCTAAAACGAATAAGACGTGCAGCTAGCAACTATAGCCGAGGCCTAAATAGGTCCCCTAGGGCCCGAACTACTGTACAAGTACAGTAGCTTCTACGAAGTGGCATCAGGGCATCGCTCCTTGTGGCTTGCCCAGTGCTTGGGCGCGCTCCCCCGTACTCTGCCGTGGCTCCCTCGTGCTCGGCCAGACCTCTTCGATGGCTCCGTCATGTGTCCGATTAAAGCGGCCTCCCTCCCAAATGGTAAGGGATAAAGCACAGTTCGGGGTATGAATATGAATATATATATATATATATATATTAATAATTTAGTCCCGAGGTTATTTTCGCCAGCCCTGGTAGGGACATTAGCCTGGTGGAAAGAAAGGCTCAATGCCTTCATTGCCTACGCCTTTGCACTAAAAGCGGTTCTTCAAAACTCTCCACGTTCACACTGCACATCGTGACTGTGGTTCAAATTAGTTGTGCTTCGGGACTCTGGCTTAGGAGGTTAACGGGTACCTTCTGAGACGGTGATCGAATCGTCAGACCTACCTTTGTGAACATCATTCTTCTTCTTTTTCTTCTTCTTCTTCTTCTTCTTCTTTTGATTCTCAGGCCGCATGTTGCTGTGCTGTAATTCTGCCGTTACTTTGGCGGCGAGGCCTGTTGAAATGAGGAAGGTGCTAGCGCAATGCTGTACAATCGGAGTGAATGTGCTGAAGGTCTGGCAATAGAGCTGCAGCAGCCAGGAGGCAGTGGTTAGTGACATCTAGCGAGTGGATTGCTCCCATTGTCACTATTGGCGTTTTCGCGGTGTTTTGAGGCAGTATCACTTTTCACAATTTCCTACCTTTCCTCCTTGCAAGTGTTTCCTCGTATGTTCTGATTTCCATCCGTTCTCCATCAAACCCAAGTGTCGCTTGTCATTCTTCGATATCCTCGACAATCAGTTAGCCACGACTACCGAAGGTAGTCGTGAACCGCCCTCCGCACAGCACTCAGTCCTCCTACATGTCCAACGGGAATTTGGTCAAGATGCCTCCAAAAGCCACAAAGCACAAGCAGAATAGGTTGAACGTGAAGAAGAATCGACAGTTGCAGCAGAAGATGGAGAACTTGAAGGCTGCCGATGACACCTCGCAAGACACCGGCTCTGATGTCACGAAACCGGATACGACGATCACCCCAACCAAACAGCCTTTATTTGAAACGTGGGAAAAAGTCGAAGCGGTGCGAAGCCGACGTGGTAACGCATAAACACAAGCATACCATTGTAAGTCCCCCTGCACGCTCCGTCCCTGCAACACCGCACCTTGCTAACATCTGTCCAGGGGTGGTTCTTGCCGGAAACCTTGGCAGTTCTTGTAAATGTCGCAGCTCCTCAGGCCAGGCGCCTCACCCGCGAGGTGCAGTCTGACATCGAGCTGATGTGAAGGACCTCGTGCAAGAGAGCTTGATTTTCGAGCTCTAGCACGCCAACACCAACATCGTCAACACCGGTTTCGCTGGGTTGATGGTGTAAGGGCCTACCACCGAGCTGGAAGTAGGCCGGTTCCAAGCAAGCATTCTCAGGCGGATGGATGGGAAAGGAAAGGGGAGGAATTCGCGATAGATCAAAAGTTGGGCCAGTCGACTGCAAATGAAAAAGAAAAGTCAAACGCTGAGGTGGTTGAGACAGTTCTGAGTTGGTGGTACATACTTACCAATACTGACTATTATTGATAATAAGTGGCTAGCCGTAGTTTGGTGGTGGAGGTGGTGGGCGCCAGTGGGGGGAGAACTGCGCCTCGTGGCCCCTGGAGCCCCGGACCGCAGTTCTGACAGAGGCATGTCAGCACCCAGCAGCACGAGCAGCACCAGCCACAATCAGCATTCATCCAACCCGCAATCCATGGAGAAGCCAGGTGCCAAATACAATGAGTCCTTTTGAAGAAGTGGAGGTAGTCTATCGTTATCGCTAATACAAGTGTCACAGAGGATGCCCGTGGCTTTTTCACTGCTCTCCTAACCCCCAGCTGCGCACACACCTCTATCTACACCTTCTTCTTCAGGTCCAGGCCACCAAGGTATATCCGACCCGCCAGGAAGAAGAAACAGCCCACAATACAGACACAGCCGCCCCACAGCTGAAGGTACAGAAAACCGCCGTGATCGCGAGTGATCAACTGTCCCCCAATCGGCGAACCCGTCAACGCGCCTATCGAACCTGCTGCAAACACTGTGCCCGTACGCACGCCAATCTCTTTGATCGGGGACACCTGTGCGATCAGAGCCGGCGTCAATCCAATGGCAGCACCCGAAGCAAAGCCGAATAAAGGTGCAAACACGAGCTGACCTGCGTTGCTCGTGGCCGGAATCCAGACAGCCAGAATCAGGATGGCTGTCAGAGTGCAGAACACGGTCATCACGTTGAATCGCCCAACCCGGTCTCCCAGCAATCCTGGCAACGTTCGACCAAAGACAGAGCCGGCGTTCAGGATGGAGACGAGGTACTGAGCCAGCTCAAGCGACATGCCTCTTCCGTTTGCGACGGCCGTGACGAAGGAGAAGACAGGGAACATGCCCCAGTAGAAGAAGAATGTGGCGAGAGTGAGCAGGATCATCGGGGCCTCTTTGAGCGGGCGGATGAAGGCCATGATGTTCCACGGACGGCGGGTTGGAGGAAACCGCGAGCGCAGAGTGAAGATGGCGAAGGTGCACAGGCCCAGAATCAGAAATGCGCAGGTTCGCATCGCCCATGGAAACCCAGTCTCGTCGATCATGCGACTGACAATGATGGGAAACAGGACGCCGCCGAGAGAGCTGCCTGCGGCGGTAATCCCGATGGCCATGCCCCGCTTGTAAAAGAACCACGTCGAGACGCATGAGACGGCCGGGGTGAAGATGCAACAGGCTCCAATGGCGCTGCAGACGCCCTGACTGAGGAGGAACTGGTAGTATTCCTTGGAGATGGAAGCCATCATCAACCCAAAGACGTGCAAGAAGCTACCGACAATGAGAAGCTTGGTCGGGCCATAGTTGTCGAAGATGAAACCGGCTACAGGCCCTGTGGCAAGCATGAAAAACGTCTCCAGCGACGGAATCCAGGCAACGGTGCTGGGCGAATATTGCTTCAGTTCGGCGCGCATGTAGTAGTCTTGGAAGACACCGATACAGTTGATCCACCTGGCAGAAGATGTCTGTTAGCACCACCATACCGCCCGATGCCACGGGAAGAAGCACACATACCCCCAAGAAACGAAAAAGCAGGCGCTAGCAGCAGCGACAGTGAGCCAGGCCTGAGCACCGCCGTCGGGAAATGAAGTCGGGTCCGTCCATGGATTGGGCGGCTTGGGCGGCTCATTCTGGGGAGGCTGCTCAAGCGACGACTTCTCAGTGGGTGAAGCCGAGAAATCTTGGGAATCTGGCGCGACGCGGTTATCTTGGGCTTCGAACTCCGGCTCCTCCTGGACGGGTATCTGCTTTTCTAGATCTTGCGACATGGCGCCAATTGGGACGGATGAAGGGGGTTTGTCCGTTAGGGGAGGGTTTGGCCGATCGTACAAACGAATCTGGGCTGCGAAGTGAAAGGGTTGCGGCGCTCTCGACCCAACTCAACGCTGACAGGAACAAGAAGAGAAAGAGAGATCTGGCAGAAAAGGGGACAGGTTCGATCTGCATGCGATCTCCTGGATTATTGATATATCGAAAAGTCGGAAGCCAAATCGATTTGCACCCGACAGGTCCAGCTGGAAACAGAACATGGGACCTTCGGCCTTATTGAAAGCGCGAGACAACAATCGACACTGCGTGCTTCGACGACGATTAGATTAGATGGGCCGGCTTCATTGGACAGACCAGCTCCATCCCGTTCGATGCGTCGTCGTTTCAGAGAGTTCGCCCGCCTGGGGTTGTACGATGCTGTACCCACAACGCGACCTCGCTCATACTGTATGTAACAGACGGCTCGGCCGATCTTTGACCCAGGAAGAATCTTGCTTTGGGCTGCTTTGGGGTCCCAGGTCAGTCACTTCGCGGTTATCATCTTGGCTCTCGTCTCCCTCGTCTCGGCCCTTCAGCCACAATGGAATCGCACGTCGCTTCTCCGGGCTGCTCAACCTGGGCCGGGCAGCAAATCAGCAAACGAAACCACCTCGACTCGAACAAGCGGCGGAATTAACAAACGATCGCTTTCCGACACAGATCGACCATGGTAATCCAACTTTCAGAGCTTCGGCCGAATTTCTGTAGGGTGGACTCTCCAGGGCATCAATTGACCCCGAGCACGGGGTACGAGGTACGCTGGGCGCTAATCATGTTTCTGCTTTCGAGGGGCGAGGTAGCGCCGAAAACTTCGGGCAGAGTGAATGCACTTCAACCATAGTCAAAATTCACCTTCCTTTAGCATAGGCGCTGTCGATGTCTATTTCTGACGCAACACGATTGTCGACCAAGAAAAGCGGGTGGTGCGACACGAACAACTCGGAGACGGCGCCTCTTATACGGGTTGGAAAAGGGGCGAGGCGGCACCCGTAAGGCTGGGTGTTCGCAATGAGCTTACACGGTGCGCCTGACACGTCCCTTCTAATCACCACGGGGCTGAATGACGGCCAGATCATGCATATTATTGCTGCCGGGAGATTGTCTTCTACAAAACCACCTCGACGAAATGCGCTGCGCTGTCAAAGGCAACCAGCGGGAGAAGGCAAGCGATCCAAACATTGCATTCTATGATCATTCTCGATCCAGATTGTGCCTTGCTGGCGTCCTGTTGGATTCCATCATGTCAGCCTTCATTACAACGATTCCATTTCTTGTTTCCCCTCATCCTCTCCTTTCCTCTATTTCTCTGCCATTTCCCCTTTCCGCTGCACCCTATCTCATCATCGACATGTAGGTGGCGGCAGCCTCCCTCCTGGTGGTCTTCTGCTCAACGGTCTCTGGCTGGACCCGCGGCTTGTCTTTGTTGTTGTCCTTGGTGTGCAGGAGCGCTTTGAGGCTCGAGAGGGTGGACGTGCTCTGGATAGATGCCGTCTCGGTGCTCACGGCCTTGGATTTCTCGTTCATCGGGGCCGGCATTTTTTTTTCTCGTTGGAGATGTTGTTCTTGATTATTATGTGCGGTGGTGGTGAATATAGATATAGCGCGGGAGGAAGGGAGGGCTGATGTAAGACAGATGACGACTGTGGTCAATGGAGTTTGATTCGAACTTCTTCTTCTTCTCCTTCGAGTCCCTTTTTCCAACGGCCACGTCTTCCGTGCTGCTGGTCAAAGGATGCTGTCGCTGCTTGGTCTCGACTATGGGACGTGTTGGTGAATCAGGCATGCACTCCTTGGGTAGTACGGCGAGGACAAACAGCACCCAAGTCCCAAGAGACGATCCAAGGCAATCGAATCTTCAACAACGAAAAAGAAAAGAAATATGTGCGAACGCAGGAGGACACCTCGCTCAGTGGGTTCTGGGTGTATACACAAGGTTGAAACTGAACAAAGAATCTCGCATCAGGCCGGGCCAGGCCAGGCAGACACCCTCAACTCCCTTTATAGGCGCAGCCCATGTATGTACTCACATATCCTTTCCATTCCAGCTCCACAGCAACGAGAACGATTATTTGCTCGTCTTGCCGTCCCTGATGACTCCCAACCACGAGGGGGGCATGGACTGGGTAGTATTGGTGGTGGCCTTGTCCGTCCCCATGATCGCCGTTGGTTGCTTGATAGGTTCTTGTATGTAGTCTCATTTACCCTGTTAGGTTGGTTGGTGCTTGGCCTGGCCGAGCCATGTGCTCATCATAGAATGGCGCATTATGCGCGCCCCTTGAACACTATGCAATAGTATGGACACTTGTGCGAGTACGAATACGTACCATACCCCCTTCAGAGGTTGCATTTAATAATGACCTCGAAAGCCAAGCGTGGCTAGGGGAAAGCCAAGAGGTTGTCGTGCGCCTGTCTGACTCATAGTTCTTGCTCACTATGGAACACGGAGCATATGGGGTAAGTAGACGGAGAAGTCCAACTACCTGTTTGTTTGTTAGTCAGGTACAAGGTACAGAGGGACAAGGCCAAGTACGCGGCACTCTTCGAGGTCCTGGGCCTCAAGCCTCAAGCCTCAATTCCCAGGGGAGTGCTGAGGGTGATTGATTGGTCGGCGCGTATGGAAGTCTCCCACCACCTTCGATGATGCCCCCTTTCACTGTGGAAGTAAGAAACAGGGAATACATATATCCTGTTTCTTCTGTCCATCTTCTACTCAATCCTCCTAATGGCCAACCAGACCACGTACAGAGTACTCCGTACCTACCTAGGGATTCGTGGCGCTGGGTGCCCAGTCCATGCATGTGTCTGTGCTCGGCATCCCAACGGCCGGATGGATGGATCGAGAGATCAATGGATGGGTGGGTGGACGGCCGAATGACTCAAAAAGTGGCAACATCGTCCTCAAGAGTAATAGTGTGCCTTCCGCCCTGCTGACTCAACATCGATAGTGGTATGTAGTTGCCATTATTAGCCATCCCCTCCCTCTTCTAGGCAGTGAAATACCATCGCAGGAGATCACCATGTCGTAATATGGAGGAGTGTTGGAGCAACCAAAGAGGTGCCATGGTTGCTGTGTTCGCTTCCCCGGTTTATTTCTGACCCCGTGGCGCTTCTGACATGTGCGACAGGATTGGGAGAGCTGTGCTTATCTCCACCGATGATGCGTGCTTTGGAGGGGGGGAATTGACTGGGGATTTTCTCCCACGGACTAGCATCATGCTGGGCGTTGTGTTTTCCACCTCGACATGGCTATCTCTCCTCACAGGGCCCGGAGCCGACCATCCCTATAAATTGCCCCTTCCTCGATCGAAGGTTCTTTTTGGCAAGGAATCATCTCTGCTCTGGGTACGAATCACCTCCAACGCGCATGCTGTGGCCAGGTGCACTTCTAAGTACCACCGACCTTGGACTGCAATCCCGCAGCCGAAAAGGGTTGCGTCGTCTTCGGCTCGAATCACCGGCTCAAAGATGATTCTTCTCCGGTATCATGACATCAAGATTCTCCAACCATCGGCCGGTATCTGACGCTTGCTCGAAACGGAGCGTCTCAGACGGACTGACTGCGCGGCCGACAGGCTTAAATCTTGCATTTTCTCACGACCATGATTCGCTGTGAAGGTAGGTTGGGATCTTGACCGGTCGTTAACGCGGGACTGCTGTGTTCCTTGCCTGGATATCGTCAATTTGTAGGCCAATCTTCAATAGACTTGTCATCCGGCGGCAAGAATAGTTTGGCTAGAGATATGCAAAGTCGCGGGAAGAGAACATGCAAGGATCACAGCAACTGGAGGTTGACAGACGGGAGGGCGATGATCGGATTGGGGGTTTCTTTGCCAGAACGCACGGCGTAGGTCAGGGTCCGATAGCGACAGCACAGGAGTAGAGGACGTTCAAGTTGCACCACTTGATCGAGTGGAACAGGTCATATTTGACTGACCTTGGGTATGCGAGATGCTCCTCCTAAACAGTCCAGTACACCAGCAAAACCTCTGGAGCTTGTCAAGATGCGGTGGTGATCGTGATTCATGGGAGATGCCGGACGGAATTCCTGTACCTCCTGTGAGAGACTATCAATATAAGCGAGGTGACACGGCCTGCTTGTTGCATCTCTGGACCCAGCCGCCTACCAGTCGGTCAGTCAGTCAGCCAGCCAGCCAGCCAGCCAGCCACGAGCGTCCGGTCAAAGGCAGCTCCCCCAGATCACAACAACCGTAAAACCAGTGTGCGTCCCTCTTCAGTGATCGGTGGCGACGGCAGCAGCGGCACATTAAAAAAGTATAACCAGCACGGGCCAGCATCCCTCACATAGTGAGGAGATGCCGTCTTCACTCTGTTCTCTCGTTTGGGCTGAGAAAAGGGGATGAGCTCCAATACTGGCCCCGCATTCCGAACGGGGCCATCTGCGCTGTTAAATACTTGGTAAGGACCCTTGTATCACAGTGAGAGGAGTAGGTTCGCGGTGCCGGAAAGAGGGAGATAGGAGGCAAGGTCGGTGGTGGTTGGACGTTGGTGGTTGGTGGTGTCTGACGATTTAGCGAGGTGCCTCTGGTCCCTGCGCGGTCAAGAGTGCTGACTGGGCTAACTGGGGCAGGAAGAAAAAAACTGATCTGGTCCCCGACGCCGCCGACCGCGCCGAAATTCTGCCCGCTTCACCTTCCCTGGGCTCCTTTCGCTGGTTTCCCTGCATGATTTAGTTTTCGCAGCCAAGGAGCCTATGGCACTGCATTCTTCCTCAATATCAGCTGATGCCCTAACCCTCACCGAACACAGAGCCACCCGTCTATGTCTTCGGTTTGCTGCTCAAGCTTCGAGAAGCATACGCTCGCGCCTCCCCCCCCCAAGCTGTTTTTTCAATTGATTAAATCTGGCAAGCTGAGTCACTCGGGGGGAGTGATACTTTGTCTAGCGGCCCCTCCCCCAGCTTTCTCGCTGAATCTGGTGGTTTTCTGATAGGTCCGCCACGAATCCTCCTGAAACGCTCTGTTACCATGGATCCGACCCGGGGCCAATTCCAGGCAACGGCCGAACGTGAAGAGACACGGCCAAAGACTGAAGCTTTAACTCAGGAGGAAATCAACGAGCGTCTGCGCCGCAAGCGCAAGGCGCGCGGACAGAAGGCCTGCCATCCCTGCCGGCAGCGCAAAGTTGGTTGCAACTATGCACAACCTTGTCAAAAGTGCATCGATCGCAACCACCCTGAGCTCTGCGTCTATGAGCCCGTGTCGAAACGAGCAAATATCGACACTTCTGCCAGCAATGTAGTTCCAACCAGCGCTTCGAACGATGGTGCGGTCACGGGATGGAGCAGGATCAGCGAGAGATTGCAGACGATCGAGCAGTCCATTCAAGAGCTGCGAAATGAGTTGAAAGATCTGGCAGGGCGCGACGGGTCTCCCTCGACACTGGTTGGCCGGTCCAGGCCTGAGGGAACGGGACGAGACTCGAGTAGTGACGGTGCCGACCAGGAGAACTTCGCCATTCACACGGCCAACGAAGTCACTGGCGAGGCGGTCCATCTGGGTGGTAACTCGGTGCCAGCCATGGTCTTTGCCTTGAAGAGCGACCCCAACGAGTACGATGTTCAGGATCTGCTCGGCAAGAGCATCTTACCTCTGTTCGGTCTGGATAATGAGAGTGCCACTTACCCGTTCGTTGATCTCTGGGGCTTACCTCACGGATCCTATGCCAGACTGCAGGCATTATGCAGGCTGTTGCCCACCGACGCCGACTGCCTCCAATTCTTCGGACAGTACCGAGACACGGCCCACGTTCTTTTCCCTGGCGTGGTCGACGTCAAACAGTTTGAGGGCGAACTCACCCATTTTCTCATCAATAAAGCTGCCGTAACCAGGGATGCTCCCTACGAGGCGCTGTCCAATGACAACATATACGGCAAGAGTCTGCACTGGGTAGGGTTGCTGTTCGCCATCCTCGCATCTGGCTACCAATGCTCGTCGTTGCCACGGAAAGAACGCCAATTGACTAGTCAAGTATACGGTTAGGAAAAAGATCCTTCGTGGTGAAATGGGCCCGCTTACAGTGGTGCAGTGTGCTGTGCATATGAATGCCTCCGCATCATAAATTATTTGTCCAACTCCAAATTACTCGACATCCAGACGCTGTTGGTGCTGGGGAACGTCATTTCCAACAACATGAACTCCGGCATCGCCTGGTGCCTGCTCGGTAGGTGCCGATCTTCTCCAGCCTCTGTGGTCCATAATGCTGGTGAGAAATTCCGTGCTGACCGACACATTAGGGTTGACCATCCGGATTGGACAGAGCCTTGGTCTCCATCAGAAGACCTTCCGGACCAGCTCAGACGCCGAGAGGGCCATACGAGAGGAACTTTGGTAGGTCGAAGCGACTTCCAGATCGGCTTCCTTCTGTGCTTTTCTTTTTGTTGACCACATATGTAGGTGGCGGATTGTGTGGCAGGACAGTCTTATCTCGATCACCTTTGATCGAGCATCGTCGACTCCTACCATCTCGCATCACAAATCAATTCAGTCCAACGAAAACACGTGGTTGTCATATACCGACTGCATGAAGATCCTGTGTGAGACCGGCCTTGAGATTGTGCGAGAGAGGAGTAAACATACCGATCCCCGACATGAACTCACCCGGATCAACCGACATCAGGAGGAACTGGCAAGGATGATGAAGCACTCGCTGCAGCATCTCAAAGACGCCACGGCATGCCAGTCGATGAGGGATCAGCTCGAACATTGGAACCTCTACCTTCATCGCTCATATATCTTGTCCGAACTGTATCGGTCAGCATTGAAACGCAGACATGCTTCGCCAGAACTGAGCAGCTTTCGGGCCCCGTGCTTGGAGAATATGGCCAACACGGTGGATGCATTTCTGGGGCTGTCGAACGTGACTCGGTTTGCCACTCAATCTTGGGCTGCGGTGCATCGGTCTCTGAGCTCGGCGCTGTTGCTTGGGATTTTGAAACAACCCCAGAGCGATTCACGTGTGCGGGCATTGCTTGACAAGCTGATCATGGTCATGTCGAGCATCAACTCTTCGTTGGATCCCACCGAGGTGTCTGCGCCCATCTCGAGAGCTGTCAGGGCCCTTGCGCGGCTCAACGCACACCACGCCGCCGAGGGCGAGACGGAGCACGGCGCGGCTGTCCATGGAATCCTTGGTTGGGATCGAAGCACCGGTTCGGATGCTCTTATGTATGGGGGCCACCCTTCGAATGAGGCATCTGGGGATGACGCGGGTCGTTCTGAGGACTCGCCTTATGAGCTGATGGAGAAGATCTTGTGGGGATCCCAGGGTATATCTCCGGTCTGAGGATTGAAGTGAAGATATGGTATGTCTGTTGCACGATTTCGCTATTCCGGACGCAACTTTGTGTCGAGTTTTGGGGGTGATAGTATAAAAGCCATGATAGCCACTGCCCCTGCAATTGAACGAAAATTGGATTCTGTAAGAACCTCTCGGCCTTCCCTACTCTTTTGTATTTTTTGCTCCTCGGATCAACAGCAATACCTTGGGTGACAGCCCCTTTTTGAAGCATTCGAAGTTGATTCCGGAGGTGATTCGTTCGGGCAGGCTCGGATGTATTTCGGAGGGGGAGGTGGTGTGGTTGAAGACCGGGGTGGCCCGAGCGAATATTATTACACGGGCGCTGGCAGCCAGTATTGGGGGAAGCTTGGGAGGCGCCACCCATAAGGCTTGGCTCACGAGATGTCGCAGGCTCGGACTTGCAGCGCACATGGTCGGAGCGGGTCCTTTGAGCTGCATAGCCAAGTTCTTGTCCTTGGCATGTGAGGTAACACGCAATAACAATTATCCGCCCCCGACGATCTGACGGGCACTGGGGACCCCTAGGACCGTCACTCCGCGCATGCTCCGTGAAGCGCGAACTCCCCCCCCCCTGCTTCCCCCCCCCCCAAGCTGGTACAGTACTTGTACAGTAGCTGCTCGTCCACCTGATGGTCCTGATGGTCCTTTTGCTGCCTGCGTCTACGTCATGTCATCTCCGAGTTTCAATCAGTCCGCAACCTGCCATCACAGCCGAACCTCCCACGTTCGAATCTGCCTCCTTCTCCGAACGACACAACACGCTGCACCACATCATCCCAACATGGCTACCAGGTCTCGGTTATATAACACCCTACCCACTGCCGCCCTCTTGCCACGGATCTACAACTCCAACATTCCAATCCTCCACCTCAAATCACCCCCATCACTGCTTCATTCACGGCACCAATGGATCCTATCATCCCCCAACAAGACTCCCTGATAGACATGGACGATTGGTACAACTTTACCTTGCCCACCGGCGATATGGCCGAGCCGGTTGGATGCTTGTCTCATTCTCTTGCTCCCCACTGCCAGTCCAACCCGGCCGATTTCACCCAATCACCGCACTATTTCGCCATTCACGGGGCTCAATGTCCCTGGAACACCATTGACACAAGCCTCTTTTATCAGAGCACCCCCACAGATTCCATGCCCACCGCGACCACACCTTTTCCTCGATATGTGCCGGGGCCAATGCAATCCTACAGTCCGGACAGTCTCCTCGAAGCATATGCCCGCGAGGACGAAGCCCAAAACAGCGATTCCAGCAAAGACTATTACCAGCTGCCCGATCTGGAGCCGTCCCTTTGTGACTCATCGGCCAGTTCCGAAGTCGAAGATTGTGTCACGGCTACGACGATGCTGTCGCAGAGGACGCTAGATCCGACCCTCAGGCGAGGACGGAGCCGCGAGAAGTGCGCGACCAACAAGCCCAGAAAAGTTGCGTCCAAGACGGCCGCATCCCTCGATCCGACGCGCCCACATAGGGTCTCCAAGACCAGGAGGGCGAACTCCAGAGACAGCGAGGACCTCGATCGGGCGCTTGCAAAGCAGACACACACCGAGATCGAGCGCAGATACAGGAACAATCTGAACGCAAAGATGTGGCAGCTGCAGCGCACCTTGGAGGGGACGAGCCGGATGAGCAGCAGCAGCAGCAGCAGCAGCGACGACAGCGATTCACCACAGCAGTCGGAGCAACAGCAGCAGCAACCGCCGCGAAAATCCGACATTTTGAGCAATGCATTGCAGTACATTAACGAGTCAGAACTGGAAATGCGGCATATGACGGACGAGATCTTTCGATTGAAGAGCAGACTAGCGGTCCTGCAACAGATGGTCCAATGCGAGGAGAATTGTGCTCCTCTGAAACAGATAGTGGGAATGAAAATGGCTTCATGAAACCAGACTCTCTTGACTCCGTCTTTGTTTTTTTTTTTCCCTCTTTTTTTTTTTCGTTGTTGTCCGTTTCTTGCGGGAGAAGTTCGTCGGTCTATTCATAACGGCCTGGATACCCTGCACATGACTGTCAACCGTAAATTCGGGTAAGAACTACCCAGTCGATGCCTCGGAGACGCAGTCTACCTGCTGTAAGATGCATAGCTCCATAGCTACATGATAACGACATGTGCACCCGAACCCCCGGGCCTCGAAATCAAAACCCTGGGGAAAAGCTCAAAGCCGGACACTGGCTCCGAACAAGGAGGCCTGGTGGCCTCGGCAGCGGCCCCCCTGGCGATCAAACCGCCTGTCATCAGACTGCCGGGCAAACCGGCAACGGCTGGCCTGGGGGGGCTGTCTCGCAACCTTGAGACCCGACCTGACTCACGGGGATAGAGGAGAGGAGACGGGTGAGGCCAGAGCAGAGAGGAAGGAGAGAAAGCCATAGAAGGCTATAGAGGGGGTATATATTGTTTAACAAGGGGACTTAGGGAATATATATAGGGTATGCAGGGGGTGTACGACTAACACGACCCCCATCCCCCATCCCCCCATCCCCCCCCTCTTTTGTCCTATACACTCGCAAGGGCAAAAGTAGACGGAAAGGGAGGAGACACACCAAAACAACGGCAAAACCATCAGACTCCATCGTCAACTACCTATCACGGCCGTCAAGGCACAGTTACCTAGTTAGTTACATACGTACGATGCACGGGGTTACCAGTTATCTCGCTGTCCTCCCCTCTCAATACTACTCAATGCTCAAATCCAGTACCCGATACAACACCTACACGAGCGCCATTCGCCCGTGAACCCTGTAAAATAGATTCATTCCGTCCATTTTCTTATGCTCAATGAGCCTTGTGTTGAAGATTTCAGGCCGAGCTTCCTCACTTTCTCCTTCTCTTGCTCGTTGCCCTCTCGCCCTTCCACCTTACATACGCGCATTTTCTTCCAGGCTTTCAAAAGGAGAAGACCGGGACAAAAAGGTGGCTGCATATTAATTCCCTCCCGTTTGAGGATTCACTCCCTCGCTCGCTTACTCCCTCGCACGCATTCAATCACCCTCACTTAACAGCTGACACCCCCCGGGGCCCTCAAGAGTGCCTTGAGCACAGACCATTCCTCGCATTTGACGAGGTTTTTGATCGTCCGCTCCTTGTCCTGCAAGTGCTTGATCTCGTCGGCCATGTGCCTCATCTCCACTTCCGACTGGTGAATATAGTCGATGGCGCTGTTGAGGATCTCGGACTTGCGGACCCGGGTGGGCGGTTGGAATGTAGGGACTGCTATCATGTCGCCGCCGCCGCCACAGCTACTGCTGCCACCACTCCCACCACTGCCACCACTGCCTGTGCATGATAAGCGAGAGCGTGGGCTGGGAGAATTCACTTCCCTGAGCACGTAATACAGCTGACTCATTTTCCCGTTGAGGTTATCGCGGTACCGGCGCTCTACGACCGAGTGAGCCGCCTTGGCTTCCTCCAGTGAGGCCTTATCGCCCTCGTCCGCCAATGACTTGGAGCTTTGTTGTCGTGAGACTCGAGGCTTCCTTCCCCTTTTGGCGCCTGGTTTCGACGCGATCTGGTCTACTGAATCTGCATTTCTGGCCGCCAGCTTTCGTTTGGATCCCCTTGGACGGCCGCGTGAGGGCGGCTTAGTCGAGACCCATGGTACCACTTCTGACCAATTAACGGCCGACGCTGTGACGGTATTTAGCGTGGGAGAGTCTGGCTCCTGGAAATCCTGCGGTAAGCCATCCCCGGAGGAGACCTGTTGTTCGAAATTGATGGAATTTGCGCGGTAACAATCTTCCGGAGTGGTGGATTGAAGCGTCTCGTAATCATCAAAGGATATGGGCGGCGACAGCGGAAACTGTGAGGGAGGTCCTGCATCTGTACCGAGCGGCTCGATAGGAAACGTGGCATTGTGTAGTTGCAGATGTTGTTCTTGTGGCAGTAAAGGACCAGGTTGGTCTTTCAAATATTCATGGCGGATAAATGGCTGAAATATCGAGACGTCAATGTCATTTAAAGTCTGCAAGACGAAATTCAATTGTCAATACCAGACAATGCCATCAGGGTTGCTTGGGGTGTAATTGATGCCCACCACATTGTTAATGCCAAAGTCCACGAGAGCGTGGGCAGACATTGGCATATAGTCCATACAAACATTGATGTTTTCCCCCAGTGGAAGACTTCCTTGGGGACAATTTACTTGGTGAACGGATTCAAAAGGGACTCTTTTGATATCCTCAGGAGGAGAGAACCGTTATCACCGGGCTGATATGTATACATGGTCTTCACGACCAGCGTTTGCGTCAGTTGCAAGCTTGGCTGAGAGGGGCGAAAGGAACTTCCCTGGGCCTTGGGGCTGGCCAGAAGCCCGAGCGAACCAAGAGCCAAGCGGCGAGAGTTTACCAGGTACCTTCGGCTGGCGACTGCCGATTCAGAGAAGAGACTGCAAAAAGGACGTGCACGATCGACCCTGGGCGAGAGGCCGTGAACATGTGCGTTGCTGGAAGTGGAGTATTCGTCGCGGAATCGTTGTACTGGGTAAGAAGTACCAAGTACCGGGTAGACTAGCACGGTCCCGGACCGGCATGGCATATCCACCAATGCTATTTTTTGGAACCATCTTCCTGGCAATTCCACCAGTCATGCATTAGCTTTGCTCACTTGCTTGAGAGCATCTCCTAATCGGGATAGGCTTGCTCGGGTTGCTCGGTCACTTCGGCGGCTTCGGCGACCAGGACCTGTCAGGCTGTAGCTCTTTTCGAATGGACCAATGAGCATTCCTTGTATATCCATACCGGGACCACGGGGAATTAAATCTCAATCATGATGGCTGAGAACATGGATTTTGTCCTCAAAGACGTCCTATATTGCCACTGATGGCTGGTGGACGGTCCAGAGAGGCGCAAAAGCCTCGAGGATACGTAACCTTCGATGTAACGGGTCCAGCCCACAAGGATCTTTGGTGCCAAATTGACTGGGATGCCCGCAAAGCGGACGGGTTCTGTGCTTCAACGAGATCGGTGATCGAATGTTTCTATAGGGTGAGACATCGTAGACGGTGCTCGACTGGTGTCAGTAAGTGCGAGAGAGTCGCAAAGCCGGGCTGTTTCTGTCCATACTAGTACTAGAATTCAATCAGCTGATCGCAGCCACTCGGTCAAGGTGGGGGGAAGGAACAAACGAGAGATTGATTGAGGTAGAACGAGAAGTGGGTTGAGTTGGAGGAGGATGATGATATTATATAGTATAGCAAGGCTGGGAGCATGTGTCAAAGTCCCTCTATAACGCACATCTCTTGGTTGTTTCACGGCGCCCTTTGGGACCGTCACCGCATACCTTTTCCGGACCAGTGGTTTGTGGGCGCCATTTCTGGGCAACTCCCTCCCTCTCTACTTGTGCAAGTACTTGTAGAGTCTGAGCCAGGAATCTTTTTTTTTCCCCAGGTGGTGTGACCCGTTCCAACCTCTGGGGAACGGGCCACCTCATAAACGGTCGCTTTTGGACTCGAGCAAATCAGATCTGCGGGCGGTCAACCGATTCTCAGTACGATACCGCGGTGATCGTTAAATAGTAGTAGGTAAGCATTACCGACAGTCTTGATAGTTCTTTCAATTCATCATTTCGTGGCTCTCTGTCGATCCTGGAACATTAGAAAAGCTTTGAGAATCAGAACTCCACCGTGTCGATGCCATTTGACGTAGCTTGGCAACGGATTTCGAGAAAGGGGTGGGCAAGTGCGCCTCAGCACAGTGGGTGCAAGCGCTTTCCATGACTGAAATAAAATTTTCGACAAGGTATTGCACCGGTCTCGTTCTTGCAAGATCGTCCATGGTGCACAACATCAAAGCCGAGCTCAGTGATCGCTGTACAAATATTGAAGACTGCTTGACGGCAGGGGCAATGACCTGCAGGTGGAGGAAGCCCGTGATCGTACCGCTCAGGTATCGCACGTAGTTATCCATGTCATCGGGGCTGGAGCCTCTATCTCGAAGAAGCGTCCGACAAAGTTCGGCGTTTATGTACGACCGGTGTAGGTAAAGGCTCCAGTACTCGAGCCGAGCTTTGGTGGTGTGGCAAAGAGTTGCATCCCTGAGATACGGTGAAGCTTCTTGGGACATTTCGTTCAGGACTCCCTGATATCGTGATATATCGTCAAGGTTGGGCTGGCCCGCTACTCTGGAAGAACGCTCCCGGACGATTTCGAGGCCGATTTGTGAGATGCCCTTCATGCAATCGTCGTAGGAAAGTTCGCTGGATCCGGAAATCCCGCTCGTTCTTTGGACCTGGAGTGTTGAAGGTCTGTCAAAAGCTAAGGCAAGCGAACTTTCTTGCCAAATGATGCGCCACCTATTGTAAAGTTAAGACACGCTAGGGTAAGGACTCTGAATGTGACGGACCATAGTTCTTTTCGGAGCCTCTGAAGGCTGTCTGATGTGGAGGGAGGGGTTTCGAGGTGCAGTCCGAGACTTTGCGCCAGCCGGATGGTCAATCCTAGGCATTATCAGCGGTTTTCTCCCACGAAGAATGTGCAGTCCAAAGCATCTTACCCTCAAAGCACCATGCAACGCCGGCATCGAGGCTGTTGGCCATGACATCGGCAATGACCAACATGGTTTGAACGTCGATCATGGTGGGGTACCCGAGGTAGTTGGTAGATCGCAAGCATTCGTAGGCGCAGCACACTGCGAGGGTAAGTTAGTTTGCGGGAACTCGGGAAGAAAGAAGGCATCAATCGATTAATTACCGTATACTCGTGATCTCCAGCGACGTTCTTCGCAGGGGAGGGTTGAATATTGACAACCTGAAGCTAGACATGCGAAAAGCAGTCCAAGCCAATGCAGGTTTCTGACCCCTAGTCCCGCATGCGGTTCCGGGTCTGGGTCTGGGGGTGTCTCTTGGGTGCTTGAACGTCGGGCAAGGAATTCATTCAGGTCGTTCTGGAATTGATCGAGGTCGGGAATGGCTGGGAAAACTGCGTGGGCCGTCTCACTGTAACATCCGAAGAGGCTGTGGCAGTCGACGTCGCTAGGGAGCAATTCGCACAGACTCTGAAATCTCGAGGTTGGCTCATTGTGTAACCCCCACAGGGCAGAGAAGGGGTAGGTAACCGACTGATTTTCCAGGGCAAAGATAGAGAGCATCTCTTGGTTCGAAATATCCTGTGCCCAGCCCGCCGGACCAGCACTTCCTTCCGCAAGAACTGAAGACTGCGCTGGATGCTGTGCCAGGTGTACAGCTTGACCAGTGCCCCGCGTGTTCGGCCCAAGTGCCTGGCTTGTCCACCATGTCACGTCTCTGTTCGGACTCTGTCGTGATTGCCCGACGGTGGACGCTTCTGGCCTTGGTGTCCACGCCCCCAGGACCCGATCAATGTCATCTTTCACCTTCCACAGCGTCTGCTCGAACAAAGCGAGCTTCTGTCCCGCCACCGGCTCGTCTGAACCTGCGGGGGTGGTGCCGGCGGCAATTGAAGTTGAGGTGTTATCGGGAAACGACTTTGTACGGGGTACATCGTAGATGCAGATTTCGGGATAGCCTCGATCGATGCATGTTTGACAAGGCTTCACGTAGTTGCACTTGACTTTGCGTTGATGGCAGGGATAGCAAGCCCTGGGCGTCCTGTTGTCCCGCCTTTGTCGCAGGAACTCGTCGATGTCCTCTCGTGATAGATCCTGTTTGCGTTGAATGTCCTGGAAACGATCCATGCTCCGTCATGGCCTCGACAGGACGATGTTGACAGCCCCGAATCTCAACATTTCTTTCCTTTCTGGAGCGGATTCAGCACCACAGCAGCACCTTAATATGAAATAGACAATCTGGTATTGAATGGTGGCAAGGGCTAGGCCGGAAGGGGCAATGGGCGGGCTAAAAGTCCATCTCGTGTGGTGGGAACGGCCCAGGTACGGGGCATGCCGCTTTCCCAGAATAATATGGCACGACACTCTCGTTCCACCTTGTGCTCTACGCACCGCCTTGAGAATATCGCACCATTTTCGAATCTAGTAGAAGCCGTCGCACCATTCATCGAACCTCCTAGAAGGTCACAAGACTGGCATCGCTCATGTGGGAAAATGATATCCACATCGCCTACTGTGTTGGGGCAGGGCCTCGGGACAATATTGGCGCAGCTGCCAACTTGGACTCAGCACTGGTGGTACTGAGCAAGCAGTGCCCTGCGACTGCGCCACCCAAGAAGCTGCTTCAGACAGCAGCGAGAAACTTGTGCTCGTTATGCCCGAGGATGAGAACTTTTATCGGAGCCAAAAGAGCCCGAGAAATAGAAGGGAACCCGGGGTGAGGGAAATGACCGAATATTACTCAATGTGGGAGGGATGCTTCTTGAATCTTCAACTTCCATGAGAAAAGAGAGAGAGTGTGTGTGTGTGTTTAACGGGCGTTGCGGTCGCGATGCGCAGTCTGTGGGCTTGTGTTGACTAGCAACACCAGGCTGGAGGCTGAATCAAAATCCAGGACGAGGTTTCAAGGGTCGTGGTGTGCCATCAAATTAGACCCACGGCAAGCAGATTTCGTGCCCATTTCCCGGGTGCAGACCCCTTTTGGTCGCCAACGGCTCGGGATTTCTCAGCGAAATCTGTCCTTTTCCGACTTTCATATGTGTCCCTCGTATGCATACGATGAATGTGGACGGAGTGGCGATTGTTCCAAGTTCGCCCATGAAGAAGTTGCCATCGACGGCCGTAGCGTTGGAATTCTTGCGCGTCAGCCTGATTCTTACCCGAAGAAAGATCATGGAAGGAGGCCGGCGTAATATCGTGTAAAGACTCGGCGCGTCTAGAACTTTTCGCGTCCCGCAACCTGGTGGGTTGGGCGATCAACAGTCGGCTTTGAAGTTTGAACACGGTGACCAGATCGTCGATCTCAGTTGGGCGGATCAGCGGATGCGCTACTCCATTTCTGAGCCATGCCCGAATCGATCCATGGAAAATTCTTTCTTGGTAGAGAAGAAGCCTGGATGCATTTGCACCCCGGCCACAAAACCGTGTCCGGAGTTGTTCCGCGTTACCCTCATTGACGGCTTTCCCCTCCAAGGAATGAAAACCCAAACGCCACTCGAGTAACCGAGTCTCCAAAATTCCCAATCAGTGGGCGATTTCGAGGAGAGACGGCGAGACGGGTCGTGCTTGGGTCGTGCTTGGGTCGTGTTCGTCTGCATTTTTGTTCGACCGGATGCTCGCCCTCGTTCAGCCTTAGCTGCTGGAGCACTCGGGAATCTTGAACTTTATGCAGGCCCGGATATAAGTACAACACAAAAGCAGATGTACTTGCAGAGTGATGACGGGCACCGAACGGGTACAATGAATGTTGACATCCGCTTGTGTTCGTGGTGG
The DNA here is from genome assembly GCF_000585535.1 of Cladophialophora psammophila CBS 110553. Classification (NCBI taxonomy): domain Eukaryota; kingdom Fungi; phylum Ascomycota; class Eurotiomycetes; order Chaetothyriales; family Herpotrichiellaceae; genus Cladophialophora; species Cladophialophora psammophila. The sequence goes on along the minus strand of NW_006912932.1, from coordinate 1,253,826 downwards.
TTTGGGGAGCTGAGTAGCCCGGGAACAAAATGCACTGATCGTGGTGGCGGCTTCCATCCACAGCATCGATTCCTGGCGTTGCCGTGAAATCATGATACCCCCACGTTCTCCCTTTCACACACCTCGATAAATGGCCTTGAAGGTGACCATATGCAAGATGAGTTGATGTTGTCCTGTGTGAATGCAATGCAGGGGCGTTGCCGATGATGCAGGGTCCTGAGGGTCCTACTACAAGTAGGTACCTCGTACTTCGTACCGGCTAGCCGTTAGGTTTCCCAGGGTATTCAAATATCACATGATAGGATTACATAATGAGGCGTAAGTGTGGGCCTCCGGAGATCCACTCCGATTGGCTTAAATGGGACTCCGTGGGTTGAAGCGAGGCGTTTTTCCTATCGAGTAAAACCGTGAGTCTGGCCGCCGGTCCTCCAACACAACTCCGATACAGTTTTTACCGAGAGAAAAATAAAATGGTCCTCTACCAGGAGTAGGAAGAGATTCTTACCGGCATATAAAACTTTGTGTGCCTATCATGTTACATCTATTTCTAAGCTTGTCACTCCACTTGAATCCTCGAGTCAGCCAATGGTCACCTGATACGGCATGGGTACACACTCTACTTGTACTGGTAGTCTTACTAAAGTATTGTGTACAGTACAGCATAGCAACCGGGCGTGCTCGTATTGCATCATGTTCATCAGAATATCCCTCAACACTTCCAGGGGGCTTTGGGCAACCACTCCACGTAGCTGGGAGTTGTATGCATAGAGGGAAAATCCAGGAGACTACCCCAGTATGCTGTGCTGCCTTTACCTCATATATTAGACCGTCACTGGCCCTAGCCTCCAAAAAGGACAAAAAAAAAGGGGAAAGAATGACCGTACTTTTAGAGCCATTTCCTCCATTTCCTTGACCATATCAAACATTATTGGGACTTCAACTTCTCCGTCAACTCAGGGACCTTCTCAAAGAGATCCCCGACTAGTCCCACATCCGCAACCTGAAAGATGGGCGCATCTGGGTCCTTATTTATACATGCAATCACTTTGCTATCCTTCATGCCCGCGAGATGTTGGATGGCGCCAGAAATCCCGACGGCCAGATAAAGTTGGGGGGCGACATTCTTTCCCGTCTGACCGACTTGTAAACTGTTGTCTGCAAAGCCACTATCCACAGCGGCTCTTGAAGCTCCGATCGCGGCGCCCAATGCATCTGCCAGCGGAGGCATTAATCGATCGAATTCTTCTTTAGATTTCAAGCCACGACCACCCGAGACGACTTTCTCAGCCGATGCGAGTTCAGGGCGGTCGGACTTTGCAAGGTTCTCCGAGATCCATTCGGTGGATGACTCGGCCTTGGGGTCTGCGCCCTCCTCGACGCTAGCGGAGCCACCTTCTATCTCTGCAGGTGGGAAGGAAGTTTGACGCACTGTCAACAGTTTGGTGGGGTCGGTACTTTGAACTGTGAGGATAGCGTTGCCGGCGTATATAGGTCGGACAAATGCTGTATCAGAATCAACATGACTGTATTCTTTCCGGTGGTGGGCACAACTCACTATCTTCGCCTTCGATGTTCATAACATCCGAAATCTGCTGGACGTCCAACAAGGCCGCAACTCTCGGGAGGAGACTCTTGCCAAAGGCCGAATGCGCCGCAATCACATGTGTATAGCCGCCTTTCTTGATATTCTCCACCAGCAGTGGCGCCCAGTTCTCGGGCAACCCTCTGTCATACGCTTCGTTCTCAACTGCAATGATCTTTTCCAATCCCTTGATCTTTGATGCCTCTTGCGCGACAGTCTTGGCTGACTTCCCGGCGATGAAGCCGTGTACGGAGCCCCCCAGCTTTTCTCCTGCTGTGACTGCGCCTAATGAGCCACTGTTGAGCTTGCCGTCCCGTTGCTCGAGGATGGCGAGTGTCGAGAGTAGTCGTGCGAGGGACGATGATTCGAAGTGCGATGAGAGAGCGTGCGAAGTTGACCGGGCCCGAACTGCCCGCAAGGCAGATTGCCCAGCTATCGTCAACATGGATGTAGAGGATGTCTCTCCTGCCGGAGTCACAGAGAAGAGAGGAGATTGAAGGAACGGCGGCCGAAAGACCAGAGAAATGTGTTGTAGGTGAATTCTTGGTCGCAGTCTTTAATTCGGTGATTGACGTCTACGGAACCGCCTCGCCGCCCAAGCCCAAGCTTTCGTGCTCGACCTCGGGATGTCTCCCACAGTAATAGGGTTTATGCGAGTTTCTCCCGAAGACGTGCTAGGGGGCATCCCGATGTCGGCGAAGTCTTTCCGATGTTCAAACCTCGACTTATTCTTCTCGAGATTCAACACCATGCTGGGTCAACATCGACATTGAGTACAGCGATGAGAGGTATCAAGGAAAAGCGCGGCTCGAGATACATTCTGCATTGGGTCTGCACGACCATCTTTGCGCACATACCGATCGACTACTTGATTGCTCTGCTGTTTCCCCCCCTCCAGGCACATCTTAACTTTGCTCTCAAAAATGGCATGAAAGACAATGAAACCCAGTTTCCCCGACCACAGATGAAGGCGCTGATGTCTGTTTTCCTTTCGCTATGCATGACGCTGAACGCTAGACAAGGGACGACAGCCTGCCGTGTACAGAGACGATTGCACAGACCTGCAACCAAAAAATAAGGACACACTAGGGAATCATACTCGACTGACAAGCTGTACCCCAGAACACATTTCGCCGCTCCCCTCTCAAACAGTTTTGGAAGCACGGCATCTGAGCATCGACTATTTGGGCTTTCGCCAGAAGTATTGCTATGATGTGTCAGTAATATGTTATCGAAAGGCCGCGACCTGGGAGAGGTTACCTTATGCTGTTTGCGACACGCTCGCAAGCCCGGCTTTCGCAAATCATTGACCACGGCTTCTTTTCTCTTCTCGTCCTCATCTTCATCCGGAATGTAATAAAATTCGCTCTCCAGCGGTTTGCCCGCTGCGTCCTTGCCTTCCCTTGCAACTTCACCAATGCACGCCGTTCCGCGGATGAGCTTTCTAATTTCATGAATGGACAAAACACCGGCTTCGCGGGGAAGGTGGCTCAAGATGGTGGACAACGGAGTAGATGACAATCTCGAAAACGCAAGCTGGTTGATGATGTGACCTCGCACATCAAATTCTGATTCTTCTGTTTTCGGTGAGCTCGGAGCGTCGTTGAGGGGAAGGGGCTCCGTATGCGAAGATCGTGTGCTGTTCGCAGAAACACTCGGGTTGGGAGAATCTCCAGCAGAAACCGATGCCATGCGGGGCAGAAGATTCGCTCCAAAGGGTCCGAAAGAATGGATAATGGGATCGTTTTCTTCGTCATTGTCCGAAAAATCTTCGGCAGACATCGACGCACCGTTCTGGGACGTCCCGGAGTGTTCAAAATTCCCAGACAGTGCCTGTGTGGACTGGGACACCTCGACACCAGTGACTGTTCCACTGCTTTCGGTCGCTGGTTCAGGATCTTCATATATGTCGACAGTAGCTGGAGGAAGTGGGGGTGAAGAGGGCACCACAGCTTGTACGGCTGGTGATGGGGAGATGGGAGAAGCGAGTCGCCGTCGAACCTGCATTGGGCTTGGGCTTGGTGGTGTTGAATGCCGCAACATGGCCCGTTGACGCTTGGCAGGAGAATTATCCTCCTCCTCGTCTTCGGACGAGAAGGCGCCTAGATGAGGTTTCGGAGGCCACTCCACGACAACACGACTGTCATGAACGTCAACCATGATCTCCGAGTCTCGAATATCGGACGAAAATGTCTCTCCCTTCTTGACCTCGTACACCTGACCCTTGCAGTGTATCTTGATCCCATTCCACCCGGTACATGTGATTTCCACACGATCACGCCCAAGACGCGAACCGGTTGGTTTGTAGCAAGCTTCCACGTGGACTCTGGATATCAGACGGTTCGAGGAGAACTGGTAGTCGCAAGAAGCGCTGGATCTTCCCATACGCGTTACCTTGCCATCGGCTTGCAATTGGATAGAGGGGACAGCGCCGAGGGGAGTACGTTCAGCAAGGGTAGCAGAAGTTCTCGGAAGACTGGGTCTGGATTTGATTACATGTGCCGGCGAGGAAGATAGAATGGCGGTAGAAGAAGTAGGTACAGGCGTAGGATAGGTCGTGTGCTCTTCGAGAGCATCTCGGTTTCGCTTGAGGGGTCTCGGTAAAGCCGGCGACGAGGAGAGTGGCTCAAAAGCAGGAAGAAGTGAAGTTGCTGGTCTTTTCGGGCCTGGAGGGGGCGAGATGACCGCCGTCTCGGAGAGGGTGGTCGAGGGAGACATGGTCTTCAGCCCTCACAGTGCTCAGCTACCTGGAAGCGCGACTGCTGAGGTAGATTGACCAGCTCCAGAGGCGCGTCCTCGGTAGAGGTCCGGAGGGTCCTACGTGCTGGATCTGCTCATGAGATGTTCAGCAGAGGAGCAGACAATGGTAACGACCAAGGGTAGCAAGTGAAGAGGGCAGCTGGCCACGAAAGAGGTCAGAGGTCAAGAGAGGCCGGGCATGAAAAGGTGCCAGGTGCTGGAATGGATGGATCGAGGGCAACTCACGCGATGTGTGGATTGGAGAAATGGGAAATAGCAGGTGTGGACAGGGTGTGGAGTGGCCCAAGTCGCCTTTCTCGCGCCAGCATTTTTCTGACGCCACTAACTGTTCATGGCACGCACCGAGGAGCGCGTCTGGCACAGAAGCTCGACAGATTCGCTCACAGTCGGCCCAATGCCGCCATTTAGAGACGATTATTATGCTGGGTTGGAATCTGTGTGTTATCAAGGAGGGAAGAAGCAGGGTGAGAAAATGGCTCCAACTGGCAGTTATCGTGTCGTTGGCTGCAGTCTACGCTAGAGTTGCATTGCATGTTGCCCTCCTCATATTATTACACCGACATCTCCTCCATATACTTGTACTCCGTTCATCTAGACGGCAATTGACGAAACACCACCTACGGTACTCGGTACTTTTTCACGAACCGACTAGTCAACAGCGTAGTTGTGCGGAATGCGCGGGGGAGGAGGGGGGTCGCTGTGCTTGAACATGCTTTCAAGGTATCAATCTTCTTGACCTTTGCCTTGTCCATGCCATCCGGCTGGTCGGCTTTGGCGGGAAGATCTGGGAGAAAGATAGCGAGGGCCACGAGGGATCATCATTGATTTGAAGGTGAAATGCGAGTTGGAGACTCACTCAGATCGAGGAAGGTTAACCGAGCGGGATTTTGAATTTTCCCCACACTGGCGACTTGCTCACAGCAAGAGCCAACTTTTTTTTTCTCGTTGCGCCCTGGGCCAAAGGAACATCCTTCTCGACAAGAGGCTGTTGACCACAATAGACACCGAGACACACGCAACCACAAGACCATCTCCTCCCATGGCTGCTGTAACCAAGGCGACGACAACAGTCACCGACAAGCAGCCTCAACAGACTCCGTATCACCTCGACCCTGATCAGGTATGCAATGGCCGTCAGTTCTGAATCCGTTTCTCTAATGCCTCCCAGACCCTCAAAGCCTCTCGGGCCTTGCTGCAGCACATTCAGGCAGAGACCAAGCGCTTGCAGCAAGCATCGTCAAAGAAGAGTCTCCTCGCCCCCAGCAGCTCGGATTCGGAGGACGATGCCGCCGACGACGCTACCGCCCCGATCTGGCTCACCGTCACTACGAAACAACACATCGTCGACAAGAACCGTCTGAAGCCCAGCAAAATTGCAGTCCCGCATTCTCTCAACACATCCCCCGACCTTCGGATATGCCTCATCACCACGGATCCTCAAAGGGCAGTGAAAAATGTAGTGGCCGACCCCGCATTTCCCGAGCCCCTGAAGTCTCGGATTACTCGAATCATCGGATACACCAAGCTCAAGGCGAGGTACAAGACATTTGAACAACTGAGGGAACTGCTCTCAGAGCACGACATTTTTCTTGCCGACGACCGCATCATCACCCGTCTGCCGGGAACACTGGGCAAAGTCTTCTACAAGGGTACCTCAAAAAGGCCTATCCCAGTTGTGATTGCCGACTTAAGAAAAGACAAGGCAGACAAATCAAAAAAGTCAAAGGAAGATGGCACTGCGGCTCCAACATCGCCACTCGCGCTGGCCAAAGAGATCGAAAAGGCGATTAATGCGGTTCCTGTCAGCCTGCGGCCCGGTACACTCGTCGCCGTTCGTGTTGGCCTGGCCTCATTCAAGCCCGAGCAATTGTCGGAGAATATTTCAACCGTTGTTTCAAAGTTGATTGAAAAGCACGTTGTCAAAGGATGGAGGAATGTACGAGGCATTCACATTAAAGGCCAATCTTCATTCGCAGTGCCGATATGGTTGGCAGATGACTTGTGGACTGGGCATGAGGACATAGTTACTGCGACAACGCAGGATGATCTTCTAGAAGACGAGGCTGAGCAAGGACAGAAGCGAAAGCGAAACGCAACGAGCACCAAAGGTCCCCAGGCCGGTTCTCGGAAACGACTGAAAGTAGACGGAGGAAAGAATGGAAAGTCTGATCCTGGCCCGGACGCTGCACGTGCACGCAAAAGTAAATTGGCTGCTCAGAAAGCGAAGCTCTTTGAGGAACAAGTCTAAGCGATGATCATAGCACATGTGAGAGTCACCCTGGGGAAGTATTGCAGAAACGATCACAACGATCAAGAGCTTAATGTTACCTCAATGTCTACTTTGTACATAGCTTCCCAGTTCCGAGACCGTGCGCTATACAAGGCTATAAAGCCGCCGTTCTTTAGTTAAGCACTTCAATTATCCGGGTTCATTTCTGGCAGGCTCGTAAGGACCGTATTATGAGGACTCTTGGCACCCATCATCGGGGCGGGCTCCAGCGAGCCCGGTTCAGCTGCCAGGCTTGGGTGAAAACATAATATTGCCCCTCAACTGAAAGTCCCCTGGGAAGTGATTCATTCACCCATCAGGTGCGCAACTCTACAGCAGCGAACGCGTGGTGATATCTGCCGTTCGATTTACAAGGCAGGATTCCTGCAGCTCCTCTGCATCTTATCCTGTCGTCATGCGAGTGTCAGGACCCTCTTTACAAAACCGCGGGCCGTCATGGACCGCAAGCGCAAGAGTACGCTCACTCTGCCGCGTTTGGTCATAGCAAACTGACATTCCGGCGCCAGGAGAACTACGTGACCTAAATTTGCGCGTCTGGGTAGGCGCAAAGGGTACGCATCGTCTCTCGCGGGTCGGAACTGACTCTTGTTAACCTGAAGTGCAGATGTCTACGAAGTAGCCGACTCCCTCGACTCATCGCTGAAGAAAAACACGGCGTTTATTAAACGCCTACGGACAGGGCTGTCGTCTGCTGCACAAGACACTTTTTTATCAGAGATCCGCACGTTGTCCCTACAAAAGTACCTCTCCGAGATCACGACAGCCACAGTTGAAGGCCTGGGTAGACTCAAGACTGCGAGTGAGATTGCCACCGGTGTCGAAGTGGTCAGTGCACTACACCAAAGATTCGGACCGCAAGAATTTACCAAACAACTGGCATGGCTTCTCGGCAAAGGGTTGACTCCTCCCGACAAAGCTCAGATGAAGCTTTGGAGCCCAGAGGTTCGCGAACGTGAAGAGAAGGAGCGCCTAGTCCGACACAGGGTTCTCCTTCGCGTAGTCACCGAATTTTGGCTGTGCGGTATTCTTCGAAGCTTGGATGATGTGGATCGACCAGATGAAGCTACACCGCGAGGCAAAGATGCCCCTTCACAAACCGAATCCAAGCCAAAACCAAGCACAAATGGTATTCGACCCGACGCCCTCGTTGAGCATGAGCCCTTCCCTCTGGAAGTTCTCAAGGAATTGTTAGGTCATGACCCGGAGCACGCTAACCTGAGTCTGGCCGTTCTATTCGTGAAGAATTTCGCCTGGGATGTTCTGGGACTCAAACCACCGTCTGAGGAGAGCCGGAAAACTGTCGACGCAGACGGTCATGTTGTCGAGCCTGCCAAAGACGGCGATAGCTCCGCCGACTTCCCTGAGGAAGATGCACCTATTATCCCCCAACCCGTCCGGCAGAGATTCATCAATGTCTTTGAACGATACTTGTCAAGCGTCAAGACTCATGTCATTCGAGACCAAAGATCTCTCAACAATCAAAGCCGCCGAAATGCAGAAGCCTATGTCAAGAGTGGCGAAATCTTCGAAGATAGGCAAGCGAATTTCGAAAAGCAGGCGAAAGCTCAAGAGAGACTGGTGGCAAATGCCCAAATCCTTTGCGATGTCCTCGGACAAGAAATGCCAGACCTTGAAGAGAAAGACAGCGCAGAGACCGCTACGTCGGGGACCGTTGGCATGATCAAGACAGGCGAGTACCTCAAGGGCCAAGGAGAAGGCGCTGGTATCTGGGAAGATGAAGAAGAACGTCGTTTCTATGAGAACTTGATCGATCTCAAGGGCCGTGTGCCAGGCATTCTCCTCGAGGATTCAAAAAAGAAGCTAGAATCAGACGAACGTGCCGAAACCTTCACCACATCTCTTGAAGGTGGCACGAGTAAGCCTTCGGACGGTGACGACCAGTCGACAGCCATTACGAATAAGACGGTTGGTGCACAGGTTGATGCCATTCTCCTACGCCTGCCGGAACTCCAGACCAAAGATATGGTCGATCAGATTGCCTTGGACTTCTGCTTCTTGAACTCGAAAGCCTCTCGAAATCGTCTGGTCAAGGCGATCCAGGAGGTTCCCAAAGGTCGGATCGACCTGCTCCCTTTATATGCGCGGCTTGCCGCCACTCTTGGACAGTACATGCCTGATGTTGTGCAAGGGCTGATTTCGCACCTTGATGATGAATTTCGAAGCCTTCAGAGAAGGAAATCCAAAGACTTCCTTGGGCAGATTCGCATGGCCAACATCCGTTACCTGGCGGAACTCACAAAGTTTGGGATCGTCCCAGAGCACGTCATTTTCCACTGTTTTAAAGTCAGTTTGGATGACTTTTCGAGAATGAATATCGAGATCATCGCCCATCTACTGGAAAACTGTGGTCGATATCTCCTTCGAAATCCCGAGACTTCTCCTCGGATGACGTCTTTCCTCGAGACGTTGAACCGCAAGAAGTCTGCACAGCACATGGGGGCTCAAGAGCGCATGTTGATCGAAAATGCTTTGTACTACGTTGACCCTCCTCAGCGGGCTGCCATCCAACAAAAAGAACGCACCCCGACGGAGCTCTTCGTTCGACAGCTGGTATATATGGAAATGACCAAACGCAACTACATGAAGGTTCTCAAGACCATCCGAAAACTGCATTGGGAAGAAAAGGAAGTTGTCCAGATGCTAGAGAAGATTTTCAGCAAGCCTGGCAAAGTCAAGTTCAGCAACATCCATCTCCTCGCCGTTCTCCTCCAGGCGCTTTTCCGGTATCATCAAGACTTCGCTGTCGGAATTATCGATAATATCCTGGAACAAATTACTCTTGGCCTGGAGCAGAACGACTTCAAATTCAATCAGCGAAGGGTTGCTGAAGTCAAATACCTGGGAGAGCTCTACAACTACAAGATGATCGACTCAACCGTGGTATTCGACACCTTGTATCGGATCGTGACATTTGGTCATGAAGGAGGGACACCGCAGCCTGACAACTTTACACCGTTTGATCCGCCTGATGAGTACTTTCGCATCCGATTGATATGTACTCTCCTCGACACTTGTGGAATCTGTTTTGACCGAGGTAGCTCCCGCAAGAAGCTCGACTTCTTCCTGACCTTTTTCCAATACTACATGGCTACAAAGGATCCCCTGCCCATGGAAATTGATTTTCTGGTGCAAGACACGTACTCTCTTGTCCGCCCTAACTGGAAACTGGTTACGGAGCTTGGCGAGGCAGCGAAACTATTTGCTGAAGCAGTAAGCGCAAATTACAAACAGCAGGGGGGGGAGAAGAGCGTAGAGCAGCCGGAAGACATTGAAGACTCTGGCTCCGAGGATGCACTTGGCGAAGGTGATGCTGAACTCGAAGCTGAAATTGGGCGATCGTCAGACGAGGAAGCCGAGGTAAGTGGCCTTTTTACCTTATAGTTCATCGTCTACTCACTAGAAGTAGGTTGCCGCAGAAGAGGACACTGGTGAGGAAAAAGAAGACATTGACTCCGATGAAGAAGAACAGATTGTCGTCTTGCGTCAAGAGGAACACCTTGATCCGGAGGCCGAGGCCGAGTTTGACCGAGCGTTCGAGAAGATGATGGCTGAAAGCTTGGACTCCCGCAAATTTGAACGCAAAACTCACTTCGACGTGCCTTTGCCAATTCGAAAAATTCAACGAGCGCAGGTCGAGCCAAGTGACGAGGAACCCGGTCCTGTTCCAGAATCTGAATCGAATACAATGGCGTTTTCGTTGATGACCAAAAAGGGGAATCGACAACAAGCAAGTAACCCCTTTACCATCCTTTCACAATAAGCCAGGTGAGATAGTATAGGCAACACATTGCTGACAGCTTTTCAGACAAGGACAATCGAATTACCGGCCGACTCGAGCTTTGCCGTCTCAATGAAATCACAGCAAGCCGCAGAGAGGGAGGAACAACAGCGCATCAAGAATTTGGTCCTGAATTACGATTTGCGCGAAGATGACCAGCACGATGGTATTTCCAATGGATTTCCTTGTGACCCTATTGTCCAACCTCCCCTGGAGAAGAACCCCAATACTAAAGGCCGCAAATTAGGACCCGATCATTACAATCCTTCCCTCAGTCGTGCTGAGAGGTCGGGGCGCCATGCGCCCCGAGCAAGAAGACTCAATCTGAGCGACGTTGACTGGTACGGCACTATCAAGACCCCTTCATACCCCTAGCGTGCGAGAACGAGGCAACCAGCAGCTCTCGGTCACAGCACGAGCACTCCCCATTTTCATCAAAGAAGCCAGGCTGATTGGCCGCTTGGCCTCAATAGGACGTGAGACTCTGCCACTTCGCTCATCGCTCAGCAACCGACTCTCTGGTTCATGTACTCTGCAAACCAGCTGCGGTACGCCGCATTGGCATTGATTGCACCGGAGTTCACGCCTCGCCAGGCGGTTCTTAGGGCTGCACCAAATGCGCTCGACCATGAAAGAGTCCAAAGCACCATGCGGCCTCGAAGCAAGGACGGCCAAGCAAGGACGGCCAAGCGAGACCTGCCATACGAACAGCGTCTGGTCACGAATCTGGCAACCGCCTTTTAAATTGATTGCTAACCGACCCGATGGAAGCACCCAGGGTCAAGCCGCGATGGAGATCTGCCTCCTGCGTGGGACAGGCTTATGAAGGGACCGCCAATCACCATCCGCGATGCAAGTCTCATTCGCCACTAGCTGTGAGACGGTCTTCCAATTCCATGGTGAACAGAGGCCTTGGACCCTCGAAGGCAATGCCGATTTCGGAGGAGCGTATATGGTTACTGGTACTCACTTGGTCGCCAAACTCGGTGGGCCAGTGTTCAACGTCCCACTCAAGACCCTTTGTGGTGAGGAAAGTGCGTCCGAGAACAGGGAGGATTCCCACATTCTCTGTGAAATAACCAGGGTCGAGGTGGATGAGATTGTGGCCATCAGCTAGAACAAATGACAAGCTCTGTTCTGACAATAGATAAATGCAGCCTCTCAAAAGCGCCGGGTCATTCTCTGCCATGAACAGGTGATGGATTTGCGAGAAGCCTTGGTCCACCCGACCTCCGAGACCCCCTAGTACAACGACGTCCATGACGGCCTGTGGCTCTTTGTCGTAATTTGATCCGCCACGTTCATGCTTTGATATCACCCAGTTGCGAATCCACTTTAAACACTTGGTGAAGTCCGTAGAAAATTGGTCTGGGTCCTTGATCACTTGGGACCCTAGTGAGCGATAATGCTCTTCCACAGGACCTGTCAGGGAGTCAAGGTCCCCCACGATAGCATCTGGAAGTCGGCGCCTTAGCCTTGACAAGCCATTTTGTGCGGCTTTGTCGTACTTGTACAGCCTGTTGGCGCCGCCATCGGCGCAGATGAGCAACGAGGCTGACCCGATAACGGCATTCAGGGCGTTTTTGTTCACGGGCTGGTTGAGGATGATGATAGCGTAGGGATGCGTGGGGCTGTTATTCAGGAGGCCGCAAGGGTACCAGTCGGTTACCATTGTTGCTGGGCTGCTTTCCGCACACTCTTGGGCCGCAATCGTGTCAGGTCGACTTAGGTATCTTTGTCGGGGAGGGTGATGCACGGATTCAAGCGGCTGCTTGGGATTTTGATCTCATCTCGGTGCCTCGGACGAGCATCAGTCCGTGGCTGCCGCTTTTAGCGAAATGGGTGCCAAGGTTGGTGATGACACTCTCTGCCCATAAAGCGGCATCGTCCCTACAGGGAAACGCCTTGCATCCATTGTCGATTTCAGAATCAGCCTCACTTCATTTCCCAGCTCTCCATGCTCACGAGTGTGGTCAGCCTTTCAAGCAAAATCACCTTCGTACGATATGCACAATTGATTCCGTGCGCTGCCAAAGCAATGCGTTTGACACAGACAGCTGGTTCGAGTCTATTCTCATTCAAGATGTCACTGCCACCGCCCCAACCGTATGGGTTTCCTGGTCTCATTCTAGCTTCGTTGGTACAAGAGGCCTTGTGTGCGTGGCAGCCTGCAGGCAACTGTGCTTGACAGATGCGTCTTGTACTCTTTTGGCAATTTTTCCCTGCCACGGGCCCAAATGTATCGGGTGCTAGTGGACAAGTTCTCCGATGCTAACAAAGGTGGTTGCCTTGCTCAGCCTATCCTTTATCTGGACGAGACTAAGGAATGGCTACCTCGCAGTCTGCCTCGTCTATCCTCTGAGTCAAGGCTCATGGTGGGATTAAAGCTATCTCGGTGGCTTATTTTCATTGACAGCTACAAAAAGCCGTGCTGCCCCTCAAGTTTCCGTCAGGCTGAGAAGGTCTTTAGCTGGCTATATTTCCAAGATGGTACAGCTGAACCGAGATCAGGCTATCCAGAGGGCTCAATGCCATATTGATGCCATAAGAAGAGAAGCTGGACTAGACGGCACCAGCGGAAGGAGTCGAAATGTCGAGAATCTCCAGAACGCCCTTCACACGTGAATAGGCCTTCTCTTCACCCTGTCATGAGTCGTGGCTAACCATACCTCAGCCTGGCGGATGAATTGTACCAGAAGTCGACTCATTTCCTCCTAGAGCTGATACAGAACGCCGACGACAACGAGTATGATGACGCCGAACCTAGCATTTCGCTAACGTACCAGAACCGACGTCTCAGGATCGACTGCAATGAGAGAGGGTTTAGTGAAAAGAATGTTGAGGCCATCTGCAGGGTGGGCAGTAGTACCAAAGCTGGTGCGAATCGAGCGACTGCATATGTTGGAGAAAAGGGCATTGGCTTCAAATCGGTCTTCAAAGCCGCTGATGTTGTCTGGATCGCGTCTAACTCCTACACCTTCAAATTCGACAAGCAGCAGGTTTTAGGTATGATCGCGCCCATCTGGGAGCCGTTTCCTGAACCCTCAACGCCACTCATGACATCTATGCTGTTGCAGTTGTCTCCGGACTTCGATGAGACGCGGCTGCTCTCAGACCTCAGAGAGTTCGACCCGCGTATGCTCATGTTTCTTCGCCGCTTGAGAACTGTAAAGATTACGATTCGAGATGGCGGACTGACATGGCAAACTACACTCAGCAAGACCGTCAGTACTAGCCACGGCGAAACAGCGATTGAGTTGAACCGGGATGGTGCAGTCATGAAGTATCTAGTCAGCTCACACAGTGCTAGAAACCTTCCAGTTGAGCCCAAGCGTCCTGGGGCAAGTGAATCTCAGATCCTGCTTGCCTTCCCAGACGTAGTAGACCAGCCATTGACATCTCAAAAGGTGTACGCCTTCCTTCCAATCCGAGATTATGGCTTCAAGGTGTGTAGACGTTTTTACCTTTGCCGAATTGAGCATGTACCTCGACTGACCTTCTTTAGTTTCTCCTCCAGGGAGATTTTCTGCTTTCTGCGAGTCGAGAGGATGTTTTGTCTGATTCGCCATGGAACAGAGCCCTCCGAAGAGAGTTTGTCGGCGCGTTCGTTGCTGTCACCAGGGCATACAGTCACGGTCAATTATGTTATATCTGGCCCAGGTTCATCCCATTCAATCTAACGCAGCAGCATTTCTTCGAACCAGCCAGACGCGAAATCATGAAAACTCTCTCTCGACAACCGGTGTTGAAGTCTAGAAGTCAAGAGCTGATGATGCCGTCCTCCCTTACGTACGTCCCCTTGGACTTCTGCGACAGAGATGGGGTTCCGATGACTTCGTCCCCAAGAAACGATAAGGGATATCTGTGCCACCGATATGATGTGTCACTTCATGATAATCTCGAAGCACTAGGCGTCACAAAGATGACTGCGGCCATATTCTTGGAGCATTTGGATCATTACATCGATCAAAATACAACCTTGTTCCAGGGGACGAAATCAGCTGAGTGGCATACGAGGCTTGCAGAAGTCCTCCTGAAGCTTTCTTTCGATATTGAATGCCAAGAAAAGCTTCGCAAGCTACCGATCATTCCTCTCAATGACGGGAGATGGGTTTCTGCCAAAGAGAAGAACGTCTTTCTCTCTCAGGAGGCCGAAGGTTGCATGGCCCCCGAGGGTCTCGCATTCCGACTGGTTCGAGAGGATGCTGCTAACAATCCCACAGCTCGAGCTCTATATCTTCAGCTCGGGCTCAAGGTCTTCGGCCAAGATGCCATCGCCGATTACCTCCTTCATATCCATAGGCAGCCTTCTTTCAACCCCAAGAATCTGACCGTCACACATCTGATATCTCAAGCGGTGTTCCTTTTTAGAGCCAGAGTACACGACTATGAGGTTAGATATCTCTGGCTCGCTACAACTGATGGTTCTGACCGCTGCCGGGCAGAAAGCGCATATCTGCCCTGTCAGGCTCCGTTTGCAGCAAGCAACTACTTTGCTGGCCGGAATGATATCTATTTCATACATCCACACTATTTGAATGCCGTGGAGGATGACCTAGCGAACTGGCTGGAGTGGCTGGAGAACATTGTCAAGATTTCCATTCTACCACGACTCACCCAGCTTGACGGAGAATCACCGTATTCTTTTGGTCTATCTCGTCATTTCGCTTTGATTATGCAGACTTCCAGAGATTTCCTGGTCCTCCTGAGAGATAACTGGGGATATTACTCTCGATGGTTGGAAGACGATGCCGGCGGTGCTCGAGATGATTCGAGAAAGGCAAGACAAGCATGTCGAGAGAAGCTCAGAAGCTCGCTGCAAGAAGCGCAAGTGCAGTGCGTTGGAGGCACGACCAAGGCTCTGCGAGAGGTATTCCTGCCTATCCCAGAACTTGTCCAACAAGCAAATGGTCAGGTACCTTTCGTTGATGTTGACGACCCTCTTGACCCTCGCTGGCAAAGGTTGAAAATTTTGGGCCTTGGTGTCGAGGGCGACGTTTGCTTCTATCTTCGATGTCTAGAAGCACTGAGCGGAACAAAAGATGCAACTGTTATCGACAGGGCTTCGTTGATGCTTGAACAAGTCCAAGCTCGATGTTCAGAACTCCCCGACCTTGTGAAACAGTCATTCAACGAAAAGCCTCTTGTTTGCGTCCCAAACAAAAGACCTGGAGGAGAACCTCGCTGGGTCAAGGTGCAAGATTGCTTATGGAGCGGCCCAGAATGTCTTCGACGGTTTGTTGCTCTCAAGAACATATATCCATCTTGTCAGCGGCTTTTCCGTGACTTCTTCCTCCGTCCGGACGCTGGTATTGCAGACCTCGTACGGGAGGCCAAATTGCTAAACGTCGGCGACCCTCTATCTTACATCAAAGCTCTATTTCTCGAAATCGAGAAACATCTAGAAAAGGACGAGATGACGACGGCGATCGACTCACTTCAGACACATTACATCTGGCCTGTCTACAATACGAGCAATGAAGACCAGTGGGATATGCTTGGATGTGCCAAGAACTTGGATCCGTGGTTCATTGCTGATAGAACACATCTACTGGAGAGCTTTAGTGGGATCGTGCCCTTGCTTGCTTTTCAGGTCGAGGATGTATTGAAAATCCCGCTCCTGATTCGGAAACTAGGCGGTGACAAACGACGGCTGACACGAGCGGTGACCAGCATTGCAGAGACTGTTGGTTCCTTCCGACCTGACCTGGATCGACAAGTTGACCTGCGGTCAAGGGCAGAATTCATAGCAAGGTGAGTATTATTTCACCATTCAGCGAGACGTTGGCTGTCTCTCGCTTATGCTCCGGAAACGCCCGTATCTGACGATTTTTCTCCAGACTGATTCCAAAGAAAGAGCATAGCAAGAAAGAAAAAGCGGCTAAGCTCAAGTCACTACAAGCATTTTCCACCGCCAGAGTCATTCAGAAATGGTCCGTGAAAGTTGCCTTGGAGAACAGGTCGGGACGTTCAAAGGATGGGAATGTTGTCTTGTCCACGGAGCACAACCGCCTCGAAATCTATTTTAAAAACGGGTATTTTGAATCAAACAAGGTCCCGAGAGATCTAATCGAGGCCATCGCTAGCTTCTGTGGGATCGAAGATAAAGGCTTATTTCTTCTCGCCATCGCTCTACAAGAGGACATTCCGAACATACAGAGATGCTTTCAGGAGCACGGAGTTCCGACCCTTAATCTGGATGATGAGACAGAGGATGAGTTTGAAGACATTGACGACTACGATCCGCGAAGGTTCCAGGGTCGGGGCACTGGAGTCCATCAAAATGGGCGAAAGAGCACGCTCAAAGCAGACCTAGTCCGTATGTTCACCTCTGTCGGTATGCTTGCTCCCGGCTTGGGCTCCGGAGGCATCTCTTTCTATCACGGCTCGAACAATTCCGACGAGGCTTTTGTGATGACCGGCGGATTCAGCAGTCTCGGCGCTAACGATCTCTATATGGAAGAAGATGATGAAGATGATACTAAATCTGTTGCGTCACGAGCCTCGTCGACATTTTCCGGTTCAACACTGGGTGGCAGCAAGATGAAGATCTTCGCTGCAATTCCCGCGAGAATGATCCGGCGAAGTACCATCTTCTCCGAAAACATGCGACGGGAGGTTGACGACAATCTGGAGTTTGTCGGGCAGAAGAAGGTAAGCCTCATCGTGCTGAGGCCTGTTCGAAAATTAGGCAGATATGTGAACAACACGGTTCTGGTGCTGACGAGCTTTATAGGTTTCGGAAGAACTACGACGCATGCTTAACGCTGCTTATAATCCAGATGACCACTGGACCAACAGTTTGAGGGCAAGAAATGGACACAAAACATTTGTCCGGGAACAAAATAACAACGGGAAGGCCAAGCTGTATGCCAGCTTCACGGTCAATGACACCAGCAAAATGTTCACTCGTTATGTCGCGGAGTGTTACCCAGAGGCCAAGAGATGGATCAAGCGTCCACCTGTGTATCACCTTGATGTGAGAACGACCAAAGGGGACTTGAACTCTGAATTCTCATATAGCAATGATCAGTGGAAGATGGTGAGTTGACTTCAGCAATATCTCCGGCATCCCAGTCTGATTTTAGAACAGGCGCGCATCTACACCATTCCAGAATCAACAGATACCGGCATTCCAACAGACGTGTATTTCCTCGTACGCGTCTTTAATGCGGATAAGGACCCGGAGATACAGTTCCTGCTAGATCCATGGTCGCTCTATCTCCAGGACATGTTGCGGTTGAAGGCGGAGCAGGAGTATCGTGCAAATATTCACGGGCTTAGGGCGTGAATACAGAGGTCGTGGCCAAGACCACGTAAAAGATCTCAAGAATAGATGCGAAGAATATCTTCGTTGCGATTTTAGTCACTTGTGGTCGTGATTCAGCATATCATATCAGCTTCAAGGTCCCCCGATTAAAGGGAGGGAGCAATGATGCTGAGAGCCGTGGCCTGTAGGCCCTGGCAAGGCTGAACGCGACAGACGTCAGGTGCCTACTTGTTCCGCCCTATAGACCTCTTCCGATACGGCGGGATTCAGCTGTGCTGAAACGCAATATGAAATCTTCGAGCTCCCCATTATTAATGTCGTGAGTTTTCGGTCTAATCACTGCTGTTGCATCACCACTTTTGCGACTTTGCCTGCTGTCGTTCATTTTGCGCTCCCAGGTTCTTTTTCTTTTGATGCCATGTTTCTCTCCCTTTTGTATCTTTGAACCGAAAGAAGATCGCAACAAGAACCACAAGGTTCCTTTACCATGTTTAGACCAGCGGCCCGGTCGCAGCTGCGCTCCGTAGCTCACTCCTCTTTCTCCCGTGCTCCCGCAGCCAGAAGCACAGTCGGGAAACGATTCGTCAGTACATCGCCAGCAAATGCGCGACGGAATTGGAAAGGTACTGCGTTGAGATGGGGTATCGCCATCGCGGGCATTTACTATTATAACACAAGCCCTGTCTTTGCGGAGCAGCCACAATATAGTAAGTCAACGCTCCAGAGCCTTGGGTCGCTTGCCGATGGTTCACATCTGCTTTGTAGATTGAATACTGATTTCATCTTCGTGTGAGCGACAGATCTATTAAATCCTCACCTCGACGCCGTGGAAGACGAACGGAGGGACCATTCGACCTTAGAAGCCCTGACCTCCCGTCGAGCAAGAGAAGCCGAAAGTAATGCCTCCGTCCTCCACTCCGCCGCTGATTCAATATCGTCCGAAAATGCTTCCACAACCATCGTTTCCGACCATGAGCCCCTCACGACCGGCACTGCCGGAGAGCTAGAAGAGGAGGCAGCCGGCGAAGGCGCCTTCAACCCAGAAACAGGGGAGATCAACTGGGACTGCCCATGCCTGGGTGGTATGGCGCATGGCCCCTGCGGTCCTGAATTCCGCGAAGCCTTTTCATGTTTCGTGTTTTCAAAAGAGGAACCCAAGGGCATGGATTGCATAGACAAGTTCCAAAATATGCAGCAGTGTTTCCAGAGGTATCCGGAAATTTACAAGGGCGAACTGGAGGAGGATGAAGAGTTGGACGCTGGGCTGGAGGCTGAGAGGCAAGAATTGGTGAATGAAATTGCGGAGAGGAAGCGGCAACAAGAAGGAGCTGTGGTGCAGCGCAGGTTGCTGGAGGAGCCGGATCCAGCACCTAAGCCTCCTCGAACGACGAAGAAGGTGGCCTCCCCTGAACGACAAGAACAATCACATGAACAAACGCATCCGCAAACTCCAACAAAGACACAATCCGAACCGGAAATCGAGAAGAGTGATGCCATGACATCCGAAAAACCAGCGCCCCTCCGGAGTAGCAGACCACCCTTAGCAGAGGCAAAGACGAAAGTGAGTGGTGACCCGTCTCATTCTTCTACAATGTCGCCCGAGCGCGAAAACATCATAGAGGGCCAAAAATCAGGGGTAACGAGAGAGGCAAAGAATACTTCATCCGGTGAGACTGAAGAGACGTTCAATCCGGAAGCTAGTATTGTGCCGAAGGCGGCCCATGACGCTACCGGAAGTGAGATGGAGGAGACGCAAAAGTGAAGATAGAAGAGGGAAATGCACTGTACACGACAGAAAAGATTGGTTGTCTTTTCTCTTGCATAGCAGTTGGATGGAGTCCTTTACACACAGACATGGAAGACAAAAGGTATTGTACATCATTGATGCGAGGCTCGGCTTGTACAGTATGGGATCAACAGATGACTAGGAAGAGTTCGATACGGAGCGGCCCTGTGATGTAATTAGCAAAAACGAAGACCTCATCTCCAGTCCAACTTCCGCTGTTGGTTTGCTCGCTACGAGCCTTACCAGGCTCGGGGAATACATAGATCCCCATTAAATGAAGTGAGCTAAGGTCAAGGCCGCTATGTGGGAGAGCTGTTGACTTGGACAATCCGTATCCGGTACCGGACCTTTCCATACCGAGAGCATGAATGGGACACAATTTTGGGTCCTCGTTCGTAGGTATGTTAGGTATTTGATAGCTAGCCTCGCTGGGTAAGGATTTTGATGAACAAGCAATCTCCGCATCGGGCTTGGCTTGCCACGAGGCAATTTTGAGACGGACGCGATCGAGGTTGGCATGGTCCTCCAGATAGCTTAACTCGGCTGTGGAAACTCTTTGTGACGAACGCGTTCTCGAAATTTGCCTAGTTGTGCCCAGTAGTGAAAGAGATTTAGAAGATGTCATTGTCGCCGCCGCCGCCGCCGCCCATAATGTGTCCCGCCGTCTTTGTGTGGCCTGCTCCTTCTGTACCCAGTGCTCCCCCCTTGACATATTTCCCCGTATACGCATTGGGAAGGGGTTTACACCTGCTTCTCCACCCGAAACCCGAGCCGACCAATTCGGAGGAGGTTGAAACAGTGGTCTGGGGAGCACCACAGCCTATAAAACCCTCGTGGGATTCGGCACTAGCGCTGCCCTAGTGGACGAGGTGGACTATTGTAAGCAGATCAGCAAGTAGACCAAGATAGACCTACCGAGTAGACAGTAGCGGGCGGTATTAATAGCAGAAAAGGGAAGGGGGCGTTGCGGGAGTTGGTGGAAGCAGGCCAGAGTTCGCCCCCGGGGAAAAAGAAAAGAAAACAATGCAGATGGCCAGTGCGAAGGGCAGCAATGGTGGCAGGTGGATGGGTGAGAAGGGCCTCGCTCTTGGGTGACAGCACTGTGAAGGACGCAGACTAAGCAAGCCTGATAACCCCCTTTAACCAGAAAGCCACAAGCGTCAAGCGCCCTTGGGCCCTGAGTGGCCCAGGTGGCGCCTGTTCCAGTAGCCTGCCAAGCCCAACAGCACTGGTGGTACCCGAAGAAGCACCCTTGGGAACCCCCAAACCAATCGCCTAGGATCCAGAAACCCCCCTGGGACCGTCCAACGCGAGTTCCCGTTGGCTGGCTGCCATCCCAGTTCGGGAGTGAGTGGGTGCGTCAGATGCCTGGGAAAAGCGGCACCGTCTGACATGAGCACACTACGGGCATCCCAAGGCGTTTTGGGTGCGTTGAGCCTCGTTGAAGTGGCGCATCACCTGCTGTCAGACTCACCCTTTTTTTTTTTCCTGCGCTCGGCTTCTCTTCCTTTTCACTCCCTTTTGCTGCTGCTCTCTTCCATCCGCTGCTCTCCTTCCTCCCTGCGTCCCGCCAGGCTTGGGTCTCTTCCCATCCATCCACCCTCTATCATCATTTTGCTCCATCTTCTATTTCCCCCTTCACCGTCCTTTGCTGTCACTCTTCATATTTCACTCTTCCGACCTTATTGCCTCCCGTTCCGTTCCCTTCACCTTCAGTGTCGACTCCGGCGTCGACTCTGGCCTCCTAGTACTCTCGGTCCCGCATCGCTCGCCTTTCCTTTCGCCCTCTACCGTTTTCGCTCTAATCGCTTCTACTCTCATCGACTCCTGCGCCGACATCCAGTTCCCAATTCGATCCGCTCGAGACTCCCCATCTCTACCCGATATACTACCATACGGCCCTTCGGACTCCCTCAGTCGTGGAGAGTGACTTGCAACATAACTGATAATCGTCCATACACATCATCAAAACGCTTTCAATCGCTCGATCATTGCCGCGCAATATCCTACAGTATTACACCTCGATCTGATTGCCAACCACCTTCATTGTTCTAAACCTCCGTTATCTGGTTCGCCACAATATTCAAGACGGCTTTGTACAATCCACCATCTGGCCCCCCTGCGGCCTCGCACTTCAGCACATTAGTAGCTCTACCACGGTTTCAAGGTTTCTGCCAACAGCTGGCTGAACGTTTGGTTCGTTCAGTCATTCTTGTCTACAAAGCATTTGCACTGACGGGATCTACCAGGCAGGCATTTCCTTCCTGGTTACGCCACACGCCTTCCCTCCTCCTGGCACCTGGAACTAGCTCCGCACGAAATCGTCTCCCGCCTAGTCACGACTTGTCTTAATTTTCTAATCCCCCAGGCAAAAGAGAACTGACACTCCTTCCTGATATTCAATTCTCGCGTCGGCAGTGCACGGACTATTATTTCTTCCTGAACGTTTTGACACCGCAGCTCGGACACTCCGGTTTGTCCCGTCCATACCAAGTTTCAGTCTGTCAACTTGCAATATACGATCCTTTTGTCTTGGTTTTTTCTTTTTCTAGAGTACAATGAGCATCGACGCTGGCGGTGTTGCTCAAATGACTTACCAGTCTCCCTTCAACAACTCTATTGGCGTTTCTGGCCCTGGTTTTGCTTCTCGAGGGAAAGGTTCCCATATCAAACGTCTCAGCGTCGCGCCTCCATCTAAGATCTCGACCATCGACGAAACCCAGCAGGCCAATACCATTTCCACTCCCCGCACTAGCCGTGGTCACCTTCTGGCAGGTCTGCGCACAGCCCCTAAATCTGCTACGGTCCCTCCTGCCACCCATGGCATAGGTCTGGAAAGCAGCAAGTACGCCCCTGCGCCGTACGGCAACCATGTTCCGCAGACAGCGACTGGCTTGTACTTTCCCGGAGGCAGGAATGCTTTGCAGAGCAACTTGCCACAACCTTACTCGCTTCCTGAGCATGTACTTGCCCCTCCATCTCTTGACTTCGTTGACGGAGCAGAGAATATGGATCAACACTTGTACGATGAACTAGTAGCCACCAATAATTACCTTGCTCAACAGCAGCGAGCCCTTCAACAGCAGTTGTTGAATGTCACTGCTGCGGCGCATCAGCTATCTGGGCTCAACCTGAACACCGGTTTCATGAACAACCTCGGCCAGCAGCAGTATCAGTCTCCCATCAGCTCCCCAATGGGTCTGTACAATCAGCAATTCCAGCAGGGCTTGCAACCCGTGGTCCACCCAGTCCCTGGTAGCCCTGGTGTCTTCACTGTCTACAATCCCATGACGGGCCAGTCAAGTTATCTCGTCGACAATTCCTACCAGCAGCAACAGCAGCAACAGCAGCAGCAGCAGCAGCAGCAGCAGAAAGAAGTCTCCCCCATCCGTCAGAACAATTCTGTTTCCCCGCCTCCTGCCACGGCAGCCTACCAGCGCCAGATGCCCGAGTCATCTTTCTCTGTGATCGAAGCCCGTTCAAAGACGCCTCCCAAGTCCACTCCATCGCCCCCGCAGGAAGTCGAGCCTCTCCCACCTCCATCCGCCAATGCGTTCCGACGAGGTCATCGAAAGAACCTATCGTCTGCCAATATCAAGACTGCCGGCGACTGGACAAAAGGTTCTGGAGCGAGATCTGCCGGGTTTCCGCAAACTCCAATGACCGCCACTTTTGGACCTGGACACGGGAGAGTGGGAGAACATCCTGTGAGGCAACCCAAGGGCCCTCCCCTTCTGCAAGAGCTTCAGGAGAAGCCTACCTCCAAACACGAGGGAAGCAAGAACTTTGCTACTCGACAGCGCCGTAGAGCTGTCTATGACCTTGTGCGTGCGGGCCGTGAGCGTCGCAGCGATGGCGGTCGGCAACCCGGTTCGGGGGCTGGAACACCTGGCAGCGAGAACGAGTTCAACTTCTCGGTCTCATCTGATGACTCTGTTCTTGCTGGTGGTAGCAGCCTCTCGAGCAAGCCAAGCCTTGGTAGTCTCCGGGCTGTTGCCAGTGGGGCCATTGGGTCTGAGATCAAGGAGAAGTCTCGAGAACGGTCTTCTGTTGACAGCGTTGGAGCGATCAGTGCTAAGAGCTTGAGTAGCGATGAGGGCAATTCTGTTGGAGGATCTATTGTCGAGGTGGAACCTGCCAGACGCAACACGCCATTGATGGTGCTCAGTAGCGCTGAGAAACGAAAGAGCGTCGTCATGTGAAGCGGAAGGCTTAACGAGGGCAGGTGCCCCTTTCTACCACATCATTTGAGTTCTCTTGGAAGACTCAGCCGCTCGTTTCATCACGACCTTGATGACTAACTACTCCGCGATTGATTGGCATGAATATTACTGCTTTACACTCGACCCATCCTGACGGGAAAAGCATTGAAACCTCGATCGGAACACTATGATTATTCCTTAATGAACGGTTTTCCATCGAACAGTCTTTTTGGCTTTTGCCTTGTTTTGCAAGTCGTTGAACTGTCTTGTTAAGGCCGGATACACTCCTTTTATTGCATGAATGAGCCACTACGCTGGGAGAACTTGACAGGGGCAGAAATGCCCCGCAGAGAGCCTCCCTTCTTAGCTTTGCTCACACTTTCCCTGGCAGATTTGTTGGCGTTGGAACGGCTGAGTGCAAGCGTAGTGTGGCGCGGTGAAGAGAGGGTGGACGCAGAGGATGCGTTGTCCAGACAAGGTTGGACCACGGCTGCCTGGGAGAGAGTGCATCCATTCCACCCATGTGCAGACGGGATTCAACCTCTTTTCTCCGACAGGCGTCGATGACGGGAAGTAAGTGGACGGATGGATTGATGGCTGGATGGACCGACGTACCGAACGGGACTATAGAGGACCGCAAGCTTTTGACTGCTCGCCTACTTGCTTGCGTGCTTGTTATGCTTGCTCTCCTTTCTGCAGAAATGAACCACGATGAACATTCTGAGCGTTCTGAATCAATGCTTCTCGCCCTTCTTCTTTCTGCGCCTTCTGTCTCGTCTCTTGCTGCTGCTCTTGCTCCTGCTGCTGAACAGGATTTCAGTTCATATTCTGGATCCTCGTCGTTGGGCTTTCCAAGAAACTTCATGCTAGCTTAGGGGAAAGGGGTGCCGTTAGAGCCAATCATGCGCTGGCAATCCAAACTTCATGCTCATGTTTCATGCTCATACTCGTTGGTCGCTATCCACACCCCCACTGCTTGCATTTTCCCCATGTATGTAGCTACCACTCCCCCTGCCTATCTGCCGGCCTGCAATGATCGATCGGCTCCCATGCACATTCACATTGCACTCGCCTCGCCGTTGTTCTCTAATTCGAATTCTCGAAAAAGCTCAAGCTCAGCTGTTCAAATACCTCGCCACGGCGCCTCTCAGCCTCCTTCCGCCCTCGCCCGCTACATTGATCAAATTCTCCAGGTCGTCACCCGCAGTCAATCCGAGTTTGCGGATGAAGTCCTTCGCCACTGTCTCGATGTCGCCGTACCCGTCATGCCCTTCGAGACCAGTGGGGTCGTCCTCGGGCCGTCCGAAATACGCGTTTGAGCTGATCGACGTGGCACCCTCGAAGGTCTGTAGGCGCGATTTCGCCTCGGCTTGAGCATTGGGGTCGTAGTTGTTGCGGCCGAAGAATTCGTCAGATGAGATCGACTTTTGGCCACCGAATTTGTTGCGTGCATATTGTTCTTCCTCGTCTATCGTCGAAGCGATGAAAGGAGATTGTTAGTTGTGGAGGGAGAGAGAAAGAGAGTGCTTTGGACAAGACTGGACAAGGAGGAAAGGGGAAAGAGGGGGATCTATGTTCTTAGGGATGTCCTTACCCTCTACCGCAGAGGTCTTGCTGGGGCCGACAGCACCAAACCCCAACTTCTTCGGTGCTGCTGCGCTTGAGCCTGCCGCTGCCTTGCTAGGTCCGACCTGTCCAAACCCCAATCGACCAACGCCCATTCCCAGTCTCTCAATCTCACTCGGACTTCGCGCGTGGGTCGGGTTTGAACCCGACCTCGTCGCAGTATTGACAGGTGTCGGCGTCTCCTTGGGTGTCCCAGCGGAAGACGATCCGAAAGTGGGAGATTTACTGGCGTTAGCGAGTTCTTCTGCCTTCTCTGCTTCAGGGTCATAGCCTAGTTTCTCTATCCTCTCGGCCTCGGCCTTTGCCGCCTTCTCAGCTGCTTCAAAGTCGATTTCTTCGCCTGCGACCTTCTTGGCGCCGAGTTTGTGGGCTTGTTTCTTTCCGCTGAGGACGTTTGTGCGTCTGGCACCTGCACCTCCAGCAGCATTGGGACCTTTGCGGATTGCGGAAGAGGATGTCGTACGTATGGCGGCGGGAGCAGGGAGAGCGGCTTCGGCGTCTTTTACGGCGTCGTTGCCTGCAGTTGCGGCCAAAGGTGAGGGAGATTTAGGCCGTGTTTGCGAGCCATTTGGAGCGTTGCCGGCCGAGAGGAAGGGGGAGGCAGTGCGTGAAATCACAGGAGGGGTGCCGCTTCGTGAGGGCGGATTGCTAGGCCGCTTGATGGTGGGCTTGTCCCAAGAGGAGAAGAAATCGTCCGCGGGTTCGCCTGCGGGCGTGGATGTACCGTCGGCGCCAGGGGTGGAGAGAGGGTCGTCAGTGATAACCACCTCGTCTGGGTACCTGTTCAACGCGTAAGGCGATGTCAATACAGACAGATTGATCAACAATAGCATACTCTTGAGCATCTCTCTCTGCCCTACGCTTGAGTTCTTCCTTGTATTTGTTCGCAGCATTAGAGGTGTATTTGACCTTCGCATCCTTGCTTGCGAGAGCCGCACTCCCCCCGTGGGATTGGAAGAATTTCGTGGCAGACTCATTGCCTCCAACTTTCATAGTGCGCAGCTGACTCCATTGCCAAACTATTATCAATCAATATTTTGATTCTGGTTGAGGGGCAGGCAGTGTCCCGGTTACCATCCAAATTTGTAGATCTAACAAAGGAGATGTGGACACCAAGATTCCTATGGTTGGAAGAGCAGTCGAGACATAGATAGACGCCGAAAGGGACGGAGGACCAAGTCGGATTCTTTTGGCCGCAGTCGAAACATATCTGTGAATGCGATGTCAGCAGGTGCGGTGCGGGAAATGTTAGATTCCTAGAGGTGGCCTTCCACGCTCTGGTGTGAGTACCTTGTTGGCTGGTTTGGCTTTCAGCTTCTCGAAGATCCTCTGCGATTGCGCTTTCGTCGCGCTC
The DNA here is from genome assembly GCF_000585535.1 of Cladophialophora psammophila CBS 110553. Taxonomy (NCBI): domain Eukaryota; kingdom Fungi; phylum Ascomycota; class Eurotiomycetes; order Chaetothyriales; family Herpotrichiellaceae; genus Cladophialophora; species Cladophialophora psammophila. The sequence goes on along the minus strand of NW_006912932.1, from coordinate 1,227,157 downwards.
ATGTTGACAGGGGCGATGTTAGAGAGGTGGAAGAGAAGGTAGAAAGGTGGTCGTCGGAGGTACAGTGTCGAAAAAGGTACTTGACCGGGAATCTGGATAATATCAACATGCGCCAGAGTATGTATTATGTCCCTCGCATGTAGATGCCACTAAGCGAAATCGGGATGTCCCTTCGCCGCCTCCACAATACTACCACTACTACCTGTACTGGCCAAGGGGAATCTGTTTCTGCTTTATGGATGAACTCGAATATACAATGCATGGACCGATCAGATCAAGTCATTGAGATTCAGGTGCAAGATGCTACTGTCTTTTTGTGCCGTACCTTGGAAGCTCTTCTACCCGCGAATAAAGAAGCGTGTAAAAAAGACCGTGAAAAGGTCGACAGAGGGTTGTCTATCAGAAGATACACCAGACACAGTCTTTGTATGTCGAATTTTATCGTGTGAACAAGACAGAACCTCGATCTATGGATGCTAGGTGTATCTCTTTCACATGTCCTCCTCACTGGTAACCTGTATTCCTCAGCTTATTCTAATGTCTCTGTCTCACTCACTTACTCTCACCGCGCACTCACTCTCTCTATTCTGTCTTTTTTCCCTTCCCCCAGCCTGTCTTGCAGCCGTCTCCTCCTCCTCCATCTCCATGATACCACCCCTGACGACCAGCTGGATTTTCGCCGTGTTGTTGTGTGCTACGGCCGCCCCAACTGACTGACCGCGTGATTTACTGATGCGTGAGTGGACGCATGTTGCCGTGCCATCAGAATGCCGACTCTGAAAGATCTTGTTTGCCACGTGCAATGGGCAGATACAGGGTCTCCATTTCCAGAATATGGCACGGTCTACGGAGACGGTGTTGTTGAGGCCTACATTGCTATCCCTACTCATCCTCAGGTCTTTACCATTCGACTCACCTCACGAAAGTTCATTTATGACGGGTTGGCGATGGTAGTTTTCATTGATGGAAACTACCAATGCAATCGTAATAGAGTCAACCTACAGCCTGCAAAGAAAAACTTGCCTGAAATCAGAACAAATATTGACTTTCTAGTGAGACAAAAAGAGAAACCAATGGGTGACGGGACGTACATGGGTCGGCAGTGGCGCTTCGACGATTGCAATCTTGGTGAGTCCATTTTGGAGGAAGCAAGTTCGAAGCTAATGCTTCGTTACCAGTCTCAGAACTCCCCCAGGGCGTTGATGAGTGCCACTTCGATGATCTGGGAACGATCGAAGTCTTGGTCTTGCGATGCCATAGCAACAATCGTGAAGATAGTCAATGCTCGACGACCTCTTCAGGTGAGCACAGCGGGATCATGGATGACGAAGAGGATGCTAGAGAAGGGCCGGAAGAACCTGGTCCTGACGGCAATTCAAACACCGAAAATCACTCTACAAAAGCTGAACATCCTCACCCTGAACCACAGGACGCCTTCGGTGGGCTTTTTGCCCTATTCGATGGACCTGCCGACGGGTGGTCTTGCTTCGCTGGCAATCCAGGAGATGCCCTGTCAGATGGGTATTCTCGATGGCATTGGCAAGCACATGCTGGACACCCTGCTCCTTATGGCCCGCAGGAAAGACCACAACACCCGTCGGATTATCGTCTACCTTCTGGGCATTATGAAGAACCACGACGAACAGGGTACACCTATCATGACTCTCCGCCCTCTTCTACATATGCACCCCCGGCGAATCCGCCTCCTCCGGGTCTCAGACCAGAGAGGCATGTTCACTTCGACTACGGTGACGGGAGAGGGCCGCAGTCCAGTAGCTATCATACAAGATACGACCACCAACCCCATCACACTTGGGAGCGACATGATCAACATGCATACTCCCACCCTAGTCCCCGTTACTATCGCCCGGAATACGATAGACATCGCAATCCTTACGCCGACTATCCTGTTCCTCCTGAAGGCGGGCATTACATGTACAATCCTGATCGGAAAGTCTACCGGCCATACCCTGAGCCGAACCAAGTCCACGAAAGCTCTCAGCCACGTCCTCCTCTGGACCGTCACCCTACGCAACATTCATACTATCGGCCACCTATTCAAGGGCCTATACCTGAGACTCAGCAAACACACGGGCCTCCAACATTTGGCGGCTCTCAAGCGAATTTTCCGAACGCTGTTCCGTCAGTAACACCGTTCCCTGCTCTCTCTCCTAAGTTTCCAATCCAGCCCACGAACCTGGCCCCAGGCCAACCACAGCCGGTTCAATACCCTATCCCAATATGGATCCCTCAGCCAACAATGCCAGTTCCCCCCTTTCCCGCTGCCGTGCCGATCTACCCACCACCTAACAATGCCCCCTTGTTCCAGAATCAGAGAATCGGGTCCGACATTGGCCAAAGCACGCAAAATGACAGCACCTCAGGTCCAGTTGCTGCCGAGGAGCGGCCAAATGATGGTAGTTCTCAGAAGCAGGGAGGTGAAGTTACTAACAACATAGAGGGCTCTAACACCGTGCAATCTACCTCTGCTCAAGATCCTCCAGAAAATCCGAATAACGGTAACAATGATGATAACTGGGGGAATTTGGGTGGACATAACACTAGCGGCAACACTGGCACGTGGGCAAATGGAGGCGCAAACGACAACGGGAGCAACAATAACAATCAAGGTTGGGGCGACAGCGGAAACAATACACAGGACGATACCAACCACCAAGGTTGGAATGACGAGAATGGGAACACCGGAAATGGTAGCTGGCAGAGTGATACAAATCAGGATAACAGCGGAAGCCAACAAGGCAATAGTGGTGGTGGCTGGGGAAACGAAAATCCGAACTCTGGGGGTGATGGGAATAATCAACCGAACAGCGAGAGCGGCAATCAAAACAACAACTCGACGCCTAACAATGTGCCTGTACTAGTTGGGAACCGATCGAACAGTCGAGCTTTGTATGGCCCCCATGGGGCGTACTACACTTTGAAATCCTGTGCGCAGAATGCTCCTCCTGCAGACGCCGAGGAGGAGCCACGATATGACGTCCCTCAAGCTATTGCACAATCCAAGGGAGTTACGAAACAAGTTCAGCCAGGTAAAGGCTACCTCTACAACAAAAAAAGATGCGTTCCTTACTACATTGATTCTCTGGACGAGCCTTATGCCAGATTTGTCTTCAAGTACCGGACGAAGGAGCAACTCAAGGACGAGATCGGGGTCGAGATCACAACCGAGCCTAGTCCAGACGAGGACGCCAATGCTCTTGAAAACCTGGACAAGTCAGAGTTGATTCAAATGGTGCTCAGGGCCAAAGGTGCTTTGGGGGGGACAATACCCAGTCCGCCGCCGAAAGTGACTCCGCCTTCCATGAAGAGCTTTGAGCAGGTGCCCGTCAACGCTCCTGATGTGGGATTTCTCAGATACAGCTTGCCGCGCATGCGCAACGTTTCAAACACCGCGGGCCTCGGGATTCGATTATCCGATGCTTCAGGCAACCAGAGCAATGCAGGAAACGTTAACCAAAGCAACAACTGGAATGGTGGCTCGAACAACAATTGGCAACAGGGTAGCGACCAACAGAACAGTAGCGGGAACAATGGTGCTTCCCAGAAATGGCAAGACAACAATGATCAACAGAGTAAAAGTGGCTGGAACAACCAAAATTGGAGCAATGCCAACAACAATAACAATAACAACGGCAGCAGGAACGGTAACAGCAATAGCAACACCAGTTGGAACAACATTTCCGCCAGTAACAAAAATGGCTGGGATGGGCAACAGGAGAAGCAGTCCAGCGTCGCCGCCTCACAGCCCTCAGGGAATTTCAGTGTGCGAGCCCCCTCTCGCCGAAGCTCAGCGATCAGTCCGAAGGGAGGGAGCAGACTTTCCGGCCCCGTGAGTTCCACCCAGAACCCAAACCCGAACCAGATCCAAAGCCAGAATCAGAATGCAGGACAAGCTCTTGCCCAAGGCGACATGCTCGACTACATCCTCAACCACCCTGAAGAGGCAGCGAAGATGGGCATGGCTGGACCTCCACCGCCACCGCCACCTGCGATCGCTTTCACCGGCAGCGGCACGGTCGCAGGCGGCCAGACAAATATCGACATGGACATAAACGGCGCTGGTCCGCGTCCGCCAACGCCCACGGATCCTCCGCCGCCCTGCAGTCCTCCTAGCGTCCACGATCCAGGAGCTTTCGGGCCGGGCGACTGGGGAGCAGGGGAAAATGAGAATTCACGGCAGCCGGCGAGCGGTTGGTGAAAGCAAGGTCGGCCAGCGGGCTGGAGAAAAGCAAGAAGGTCAATGGGGCACATAACAGGAGAGGGAAGGGGATGCTAGGCTGGTTCTTGTCAACAGAATCGGAATCTCTTGGGTTCTGATATCAAGTGTATTACCGCACCTTCTAGATTCCAAAGCGGTGCATTTTGAGCTTGAGATGCGTGCTCTTCCGCTAGCGACTGGAGCTGCCGAGAGACGGGGATCTCAACGGCGATTGTAGGTCCAGATGGAAATTGAAGCCTCAAAAAGGGGAGAAGGGAAAGCTACCACTGTCATGAATTTCCTTCATTTCCCTCCTTCTGTCCCTTCTCGATCTCATCCTTATCGTCCCCTACGACGAACCCTCCACCGAGCAATATTGCCGGCTCGTGAATGTTGTGGTGTTCGTAACTCAGCGTGCCGACACCCCCCGCTTCCATAATCATCGCCGTCTCCGTGAGTGGTCGGCCGATCCAGCGTACGGCAAAGGCCCTCAGAATATGGCCATGGCCCACGACGAGAACGTCCCCTGTGACACCGGGCTGCTTCGGTTTCCCTATCACCTTGCAGTGGTACTTTTCTCTAATTTCGCGAATCAGATCGTCAATGCGATTGATGATGTCTTGGGGAGATTCGCCGCCAGGGCAGCCATCGCGCCAGATGTCCCAGGGCCCAAGCCCCTGTTCCTTGCGCAGGGCGCGGATCTCGGCGCTTGTAATGCCTTCGTAATCACCGTAGTCCCATTCTGCGATGCGCGGGTCGACCGTGACCGGGGCATTGGTTCTGTGGAGTGGTTCATGATCGTTGGGCTTGGATTGGGACTGCTGCCAGGGGTAGGGCTCCTGGCAGCCTAGACTGAGGAGTTCGAGGGTTCTTTGGGCACGGTGGCGAGGGGAGACGTAACTTTTTTTCAATCAGGATCAGCCATGGGATCTTAGGTGCGCGAAATAGAAGGAGAGAGGGTTGGGTTGAAAAGACATACATGTGAACCAGCTGCTTCGGCACGATCAACCTATCGTCTCCCACGAGGGCCTTCCCCGTTGTGCGCACTCGCTTCTCTCCGTCCTTGGTCAGGGGTATGTCGGTGGTCCCCGTGTGCTTTCCTGAGAGGGACCATTCTGTCTCACCGTGCCGGACGATGAAGCAGCGGGGGGTCGTCATCCCTCGGTTTCTGTAACTCAAATTGTAAAAGGCTTGACCTGAGCAATACAGACGAGAGCTAGATAGAAGATCTAGAGGGAACGGAGGAGAGCTAGAGTTCAGGAAATAAAGGAGGCTGTGGGAGGGGGATATAGAGGCTCTTGGTGGGGGAAGTTGTTGGTGTCCTGCCAGGCGGATGGGGATGGAACTGACGTAGGGGGATTTATGCAGGAGCAAAGGAGCCGGGCGGGAAATCTAAAGAAGCGGATCGGGGATCTGCAGAAAGGAAGTGGATGGAGACTATTGGGTTGAGTACTCAGCTTGGTCATAAGTCATCACTGCAATGTTTACGGAAGATAGATCCATTGAGGAGTGGTTGACTATTTTCCCATAGTAATCATGATGGAAAGGAGGGGGAGGGGAAAACAGACGAGGGGCACAAGATTGAGGACAGGAGGGGCTAGGGGGCTAGTAGGCACCCAATACCCAGTACCCGGTAGGCTAATGAGGCCACGACGCTAATAATTAGGCATGCTAGGCATTGGGCAGGGGTGTTTGGGTGGTGGAGGGCACCTAAAGAGGAGCACATGGGTGGCATCAAGTCACCTAATCGGTGCCTAAAGGGGGTGGAGTTGCTGACTCATCCATCCCATATTGCTTATCCCACCGACAAACCCGTGTAGAATGGGGAAAATCCATAGTCATCAACATCCTCGGTTACTGTATCTAGGTAGCTTGCTATATACTGACTGCTGTGAGAAAGCCGTGGTCAAAAAGAAAAAGCGAATGTCCGTGACAGATGCCCCATTATCTATCTATCATACATCCTCCCTCTCCCTCTCCACATTCCAGTCCAGCCTTGTCCCAGAAAATCAACTCAGAACCCGCAACTCCTTACTCGCTATGCTCCAATCCATTCTGAAGAACATATTCTTTTCTTTTTCTCCCTTCCCGGTCTGAGTTAGGAAATAAAAGAGGGGCGCGTTTCATCATTCTTGAATCACCATAGGAATCATGCCCATCTCCATCGATTCATCAATCGGGCTCAGCTCCGCCATGTCTTCAACCGCCACCGTGATCTCTGCTCGTTCACTCTTCTTCCCCTTGTCGGGCTTTGGCTTTCTCGCCCATCCGATCAGCACTTTCCACCCCGAGCCGTGCTCTTTGCCTTCCTCCATCACCTCGTCGACGCCTTCGAGCCACCGGCTCTGTTCTCTTCCCGACTCGGCGCGCACTTTGACCAGCCACTCCTCCCACATCCGGGCGCCGAGGAGGCCGGTCAGGTCTGCAACGTCCTGCGTACTACCGACTGGCCCTTGCACGGCCTCCACGTCCATGTATTGCTTGACGATCTTGCTAATGGTCGACACTTCGCTGATTGGGCGTGGTGCGGGTACGAACGGCTTGCCCCCTTGCCGCCATGTCTGCCAGCCCCCTGTGTATCCGTGACCGTGCTCTTCTGATTCCTTGGGGGGCCTCCGTCCGATGGGAATGAACATCCACGCTCTCTTGACGCCGACGAAGCCCTCTTTTTTCAGGCGTCGAAGCCAACTTCGAGCTGCTTCGCGTTCGTAGCCGCGCCGATGCAATTCGAACCCAAACTCTACCGACATGGCTTCTGCTCTTGGCCCTGCGTGTGCGATGGTTGAATCCATGATCATGTAGTCAAGGTACCCATGTGGTTTGAGCACCCGCATACATTCTCGAAGAGTCAGAACCCACTCGTCAATTTCTGGCACGCCAGGGACGGGATTGTGCTTGAGAAGAACGTGCAGTGAACGTGCCGAGATGACGTCGAAGTGGCCGCTGCGGAAGGGCAGCTGCCAGAGGTGCGGAACAGAGATAGTACGGTGGTTTGTCGGAGCCTCAGGTTTTGTCGTCTCGGCTGGTCGTTGAGACCGTGCTTGATCCTTGGTAATGACAGTGTAAATTTTCACATTCGGCCATTCCAGAGCGGCGTTCCAGGCCCACGAAGCAGAAGATGTCCCACCAAGGTCGAGAACGCGAAGCCGTTTGCTGCCCACGCATGCAGGATCGTCCAACGGAATTGTGGCTTTGGTTTTTAACCTTTGACAAGCTGCCTCAGACGCGAGGAGACGGCCTTTGAACACAGCCCTCAGAGCATCAATCTGCCAATTCGATGGCTCGATGGACCCGAGTGCAAGCTGCTCGCGTTCGACCGCCCGATAAGCGAGTTGTTCGGCCGTGCGCTCGAATACCCCAGTCTGTCGAGGGTTTTGACTGAATGGGCCAGAATATTTCGGACGAGATGGGTCAACCAGCGAGTGCCGGCCGAGGAGACTGTTGATATGCTTTTCTGGCAGGGCAATCCGGATAGCTTGTATCGCGTCAAGGCGAGATGATGAGTGGATGAAGGCATCCTGGCGCTTGCGGACAGCGAGCAGATGCTGGAAAGCAGAGAGAAAGATGGGCTCTTTTTCCTCGGGTTCGCTATCGGGACTGCCCTTCTCTGGGCCCCTCATAACCACAACTGTGTCTATCTTGGCCTTGTCAGCGAACATCACCGTCCGACGGACTCCCTTGGTCTTGTCATCGAGGGTTTCAGTAGTGTAAGAGTTCTCCTCATTCGGATTGGAGTCCAGGATTGCAGACAGATAGCCTGTTTGTGCGGCGAGCCACGATCCAGTGCGGTCTAGATTCTGGCCCGCAGCTTTTTTGAGCTCGTCATAGTACATCTCGTCATATTCGTAGTTTACAGTCATCACCTCAGAAGACTTGCTGGGACCAACACCAGTATCAGCGGCAGGACCGTAGAGGTCGTCATCTTCGGACTGCAGGCTCGTACGTTCCCCCGGCTCTCCTAAATTAAAGACGGCCTGCTTTGCGGTGGGCGGACCTTCGGTCATATTTGTATCGTCAATCATGAGAACTGTCTCGACGACATTGTCCTTTGAGTTGTTTTCCCAAGGCCGATGGTAGAACATCTCTGCGGTAGCGGTGCTGGGTACGCTTGGTCCTTTGGATTTGGTGAGACACCAGGTGTGTCGTGAGCCATGTTGCAGAGAAGAGAAGAAGCCTCCTGGCGATGGAATACTCAGCTGCGAGAAGCTATAGTCGGATATTGGGGTCTCCCCGTCCGCGCTGCGTGGTCGACTGATGGGCTCCGGATCATTCCGTTCGCGCATTTCTTGTCGTTTCCCAGATTTCTTCGACTGCCGTGAGCCGCCAGAACTTGTCGACCTGTCGTCAGCGCTTCTCTGCCCGGCCAGGCGCTGAAGCAGCTGCAATGCCTCTGGAGGAAGTCTGACCCCCACATCAGATCCATTAGACGGTGGTTTGTCCTCGAACTTCTTGAGCTCGTCAAGGGAAGGCATGAGAGGAGAAAGATCTTGTGGGGTGGCACCAGGCACAGTTGGGAAACTGACAATCATCTCGGTGAATGCTGCTGGTGATGTAAGATTCCCAAATGAATTGCCCGAATGGGCTTCCGCCGGCGACAGGATCACACTGTGACCATCGCCAAGCGCTATTTCGAGAGGCTGTGACTCGAGATTCGCAGGCGGCGGACCATCCCAAGGTTGTCCTTCCCCAACCTCGAGCTGTCCCATGTCCGGAGTGACGGGAGCACTAGTTCCCGTGTTACACGGTGAATCAGAGATTGAACTATTGCTGTCCCCGAGCGAAGGTGGCGCACTGATTTCCGGGACATCTCTTGGAAGGGCAGAGAGTGTACCGGGGGAAAGCCGAATTTTCGTGGCAGGAGACATCCCAAAGGTTATCTCCTTGATAGGACTCGCATCCATCGGACCCCAAGAGTTTCTGGGTATTATCAGAGCGGGGTAGCGGTTTCGGCTGGACTTCTCGCTGGCAAAGCTGTTTCTACTGGAGTCGGACGCGAAGCTAGTCGGGTCGCTGGCAAGAGACGGGCAGTCGTCACTGAACACTGTACCTCCATCGCTACCAGTAAGAGAACTTCGGGCTGAATTTCGTCGGTAGCCGTCACCAGCGCTGCTGGCAGGAGAAGGCGCACAGGAAGAGATTGGAGAGGATGGGCAGGTTGATCTTGCGAGTGAGCTCTTTTGAGCAGCGGCAGTAAAGAGGGCCGGATCCCATGCTGCAGGGCGGCCGATTACGGTTGAATCGCTTGCATCTCCCTCACTATCGCTTTTCAGGCCCTGACTTCCGTCTTCCTTTTCTTCGAGAATAGTATTAAGCTGCCGACCACGGCCCAGCCGCGGCGGAGATTGGTAGGTGGCAGATGGTAGGACGCTCATGCTTGCAAAGTGCCGGCCTTCACAAGATAATTAAGTATTGTCGGTAGATTGTGGTCTTCGTCAAATGGCCATCCACTGCCCGCTCGGCAAAAGGCGAGATCTGATGGCTGTCGAAATCGGTATTAATAGTTGTAAACGGCGCCGATCAACGGTCGCACGCTGGAATGGCTTTCAAATCGAAACTGCTAACGAGAGAAAGCTGAGAGCGACCAGCAACTTCAGCGACGGCGAGGTTAGAAAGGTGGGAGGGGAAGAAAGTACGAAGGAAAGAGAAAAACAACCAAGGAAAAGAGGCCGGTGGAAGCGCTGTGAGGACGACATTGGCGTCTCGCTCGAGACCGGTGGGATAATTGAGCGGAACGGCAATGTCACGCACTCTTTTACAAATTGGGAGAGGGACATGTCGACCTTGTGTCGATTGGCTCTGGCCGCAGTGGGCGAGGCCTGGAATTCAGAAAAGGGATAGCTGCGTGTTTGAAGAAGCCTTGTAGGCCAATACCGGATCCCATGGGGCGTTCAGCCAGCGAGACGCGCAGGAAATAGCATCAAAGCGGGGATCGATAGTGCTGAGACGTGTTGGCAGGACGTTGGAGGTGAAGGAGGATAGCAAAGGATGGTTGGTAGAGGAGATGGGAGGGACGACAGAGGGACAGACACATGATTGGCTACAAGGACTTTGAGTGGGCCTAGACTGGGCGCTTAGAGAAGACGCTATTCCCAAAACAGATATCTCTATTTATGGCACTTTCATGAGAGGCCGAGAGCTGCCGTTCCCCCCCCCATTTTCGTCTGATCTGGCTTTATTCGGCACATCCGCCATGTTGCTATTATAACAGATGGGCCTGGATCTGGCCGCCAAGCGTGTGGCTCTAAGGGAACAATTTGGCCTTTGCTAGCGGCCTGCTGCTAGGCCAACGGCGCATTGAAGCTCATTCCGACGCTCATAACACACCTTGTGTATGAGGCTGAAGCAGCACGCCATCTTTCCCGATCTACTGGGAGGATGATAGTCAATGATATCATCACAAAGTCCCTGGATCCCTCCCTCTCCGGCTCCTTTCATCTTGGGGAGCGCGCGACATTCAGTGATATCTTTCGTCATCATCAAACCCGGCGTGACGCCCTATGAGATCAAGGCAAGTGTAGCTGTACAGAAACAGACCCCTCACCCATTCTCGGTTTTCGCGATCTTCTGGAAGAGGCTGTCGCCATCTTCCCTACTGTCCCCGCCAGGAAGTCCCTGACAGATATTAGTGGTTCGCCGGTGTACCAAGGTAAAACGGAGCATTTGCTCGATACACAACGCTCGACGCAGATCTATTTCAGTTGAAACGTCCACGGGATTTTCACCACGAACAAGTCACATGAGTGAATGTTCCTTTTCCACCCAGATAGTGCAAATGCATGAATGCGCGATGACGGTGTGAGCGCATTTCTCATTTGCTAATGCAATGAGAGGGAATGTCCCTAGAGCAGTCGCAACGCACTTTCTCTACTTTTTCTCAGGTACAGGAATGGGGCTTGCATGGCCCATATCTAGAGGCATCTCGCCTATGTACAATAGCTCTTGCCCCTTTGTCAGCCGCGGGATATCTCTTTCATCTACCCAAGTGCTTTCAATATAGCGCTACTGTTGCCGATGAATCCTGTGAAAATGTCAGTCTCAATTCGACCAGTCCCCTTTTGGCACTCACCATATCCCGCAGCATTGTAACGGCACATCTCTTGAGCATATGATGGACTTGTTGTCTGGGAGATATCGTCGACATAAATCACGTCATAGCCTAAAGAAGGTGGTCAGTTTGTACTTCTCAAGCTCACGAGACAGGCTTGTCCTGCCTACCTTTGAAGTAGGCATCCACAAAGGTGGACCAGACGCATTGATCGGCATTGACACCCCCGAAGAAGAGCGTCGACATTTCGTTCTCTTGGAGCCAGAGGCCTAAAGGCGTCTGTGGTCCCCAAAGTCCGGACAGGCGGTTCTTGTTGAACAACATATCCGTGCCCGCTGCGAGACCTTCATTTTTCATTGTCCCCAACACACCATAAGGCTCGGCATTCCAAGACCCACGCATCAACAGCCGGCCAACCTCAATCGTCGTTCCGTTGTCCTTAATGGTGCCCATATCGCTGCCGAATGTCTCGTTGGCGAGATCTGAACCTCCGCTGAATCCAGACTTGAACGCAGGTGGAATCGTCAGCAGGTCATATTCCGTCAACCCCCAGTTCACCCAGAGGACCTTCATGCCATGCTTGCGGAACCCATTGATCATGTTGACCGTGGGCTGAACGGCAGCGCGGCCGTTCACTGCTTTCGGTGACAAATCTGGATGCAAGAAGAAGTTTTGCATGTCGATGATCACCAAGCCGGTGCGGTTTGGCTCGATCTTGATTGAAGATCTGTGGGCCATCATCGGCAATACCTTTGGCGTTGTTACCGGAGAGCGATCACTGCGTGTCAGGTCAAAAGTTCCATTGGGCAGCTTCCTCCAGTAGTTGTAGTAGCTTCCCAGAGTGGAGGTGGCCGCCTCGAAGCCGTCACCAACCAAGGCGTATGCTTGACGTTCCTCCAATCCGAATGGACTCGCCGAGCATAAAGAGCTGATGGCGAGAGCGGAAACGAGCAGGTTCATCGGGGAGAAGAATCTCGCGACAGCCATTGTATGGGGATTTCCAGCAAGGCTGAACAACAACAGGGGATGCGACTAAGGACTATCCAAGTAAACCCTACAATGCGACAACAACTCGTTCACGATGAGTTTTATACCTTCACATTCTCCCTTTGCTCCCGGTCAAATTCCGAAGTGAACGGAGATGTGCATCTCTTCCACTTCCAGCGTCGAGCACAGAGTGAATACGAGAGATATCGCTATAGCCCAAAAAGGAAGGCCAGGAGGTTTTTGATAAGACTTGCTATGTACATATTTTCCGACTTCTCCAACAAATCTTCCCCGCACGCGATTCAACTTTTGCTGACCGCCATCGGCTTCAGCCATACAGCGTGGCACACTCGTCCTTATCTTTGCTTGTACTATATTTCGTCGAGTAATTGAAGGAAACTCATTGCTCTCCCGACTTTCATCTGAGCAGACTCCCAGACAGGAAAGAGAGACGTTTGATAAAGTGCCGATCTCCATGACAGAATAGCTGAAGTATGGAATGCACGGCTGACGAAGAGGACCGTCTACTGGATTCAATGAAAGAGACACCTCTTGGCATGCAAGGAAGCAGTTTGTCAACCCAGGTTGCTGGATGGCGGACGTCGGACTGACGCAGTAGGGCACGTTGGCTCGCTTCGTCCGTGTGGATCAGCTGATGGCAGCCCGATGCCGATATTCTCTCAAGTGAGTCGGTTGCGAGAGGAGGCCGTGCTGGTGAGAGATATACTCGCGCTATCCATATGGTATTCACCATGTTACCTGTCTATTTGTGCAAATAACACCACCCATCAAGCCATTTTGCAAAGCAACTGGCATATTCTGGCACAGAAGGCAACGCTGCAGCAAACATGGCTGGGCAGTGCTTGACGACAATGACCAAGGGTGGTCGCGAAGATGTCAGATGCAGCCAACGGTTCGAGGCAGGCTACGGGACAAACGACAGCACACTATCATTTTCAAAGGCGAAAATCAATCTTCACTGTGAGGCCAAGAAGACGCTTCCCGACGCGCACGTCTAGGTGAGCGTGTCTATCAAGACCAGCCCTGAGCGGCAGAATTCGACGCAGGGTTGCCATTCATGATCCGGCGATAGCTTCACTTGTTCCCTTAACGTCTTTTCACTGTCACAGTGATGACGAGCGACAAGCCAGTCTCTGGGACGCCGCCTAGAAGACGCATGTCACGACATTCTCATTTTGCAGTTTCTTCGTGAGAGGCGGCTCTCTTTTCCAAACCTTGTGATTCGGCCCCCTTCCCCCCCAAGCCTCTCACTCTCAAACGGACTCGGCCAACAAGTTCGACTCCTCAAGATGCTCCTTCAGCCCATCGTCTCGGCATTCCTCATTCTGCTGCCCCCTGGCACGTACGCTAAATGCTGCTGGGGAGATGCAATTAAAGGTATCTGCGGCGATGGATCTACAGGAACGCCTTGCTGCGGATACAAAAAGTGCAATGCCTTCTGCTGTGCTTGTCCAGGAGGTGAGAATGGATCGCTTTGACCTTTGCCTTGCACCAGTCACAGCCGCTCAACCATCCACCCCGATCACTGACCATATCCGGCAGTCTCGGTCATTCGAGAGGTCATCGAAGAGCCGGGTATAGAATGGACGTCTGTCATTACGGCGCCTTACGACTCCGTGCACTCCACCTATGAAGAGTGGACCTGCCGTGCCAGCCACATTACGACGTGGTATCCTCCTCCGGCGACAGAACGCGCACTTCCCGAAGACTCAGCGACAACCATATTCAGCGCCAGTGAGCCAGTGGCAACCCTCACAGGAAATCCTCAGCCAACCTTCACGAGCGTACGAAAGCATCCTCTCGACAATCACCAAATGCTTTCAGGATTGCAGGAGACGTTCGATCGCGTGAGCAACGGGAAGGAGAAGAACGGGACAAGCATTATTACGCTGGATCAGTACTTTGGTTTCTTCAACGTCACAGACAATGGAACAGAAACCGACTTCGGCAAACATGTTGAGGCCAAGTTTCGAGCACATGACAGGAACGGTGATGGCTCGCTGACGGTCGAGGAAGCTCAGTTGCTCTGTGACAGGGATGGGTGTTACTGAGTAGTCGATCTTGAGAAATTAGACTTCTCCCGAGGGCCTATGGGTAGTATCTATGGTCTCCCTAGCTGCTTCTACTGATAGAGATTGACTTTGCCCTGCTTTGCCCTGCTTTGCCCTGCTGCGTGCTATGGACAGAGCAAGGCTGACAAGGCTAGTCGGTACTTGGGAATGTAAGGGTCAGTCATCCTCACCAGCCTCCGAGTCGCAGCTTTGCTAGAAAGGTGGAAAAACAGTTAATCCGTTACACAGAGCTGCCAAGCAATGCCTGCCTGTTCGCCTGTGACACAACAGCCTCATCTTCCAACTTCTTTGGAATCACACAAATGATGATGGTTTCCTATGGTTTGAATACTCCTTCGCAATGAATCTACCTCAGGTAGATGCTTGCTTTCCTGTAGTGTCGGCTTCTATCTCCATTATTCGGACTCACCTTCCTTGTCTCTCTCAATCCTTCTAGCTTCTTCGCCAGTGATTTCGCCCCTCTCAGCTGTACTTCAGTCCTCTGTTTCATCACCTTCATATACACCTCGTCATCAACTCATCATGGATCTAGGCTCGGATGATACATGGTCAGACACATCTGAGGAAGAAGAAACACGGGCGAGCCAACCACTTCCGTCGCGGGCGTACCAGATTGAGATGTTCCACCACAGTATGAGGGGAAACATTATTGCTGTTGTAAGATGCTTTTTATTCCGAGCCATGAGTGTATCCTGACTTTTATACAGATGGGCACTGGTAGTGGGAAGACACTGATGTAAAAGCTTCCCGTCCTGCTTCCCTTCACGCGCTGTTTTCCTACAGGATTTCCCCCTCCCCCCTTTCCCTCGACACATGAGTACTTGCTTTGGGGAGACTGAATTCTTGAACCTTTTTCTAGTGCCAAATTACGTATAGAAGCGGAACTAGAACGCTCCCCAGATAAGGTCTGTATGCTCCACGTCTCCAATTCCCTCTATTTGCTGACCCTTTCCGTCAGTTGGTGTGGTTCACTGCTCCCAGCGTGGTCTTAGCCTATCAGCAGTATCGTTTCCTTTCGCAACAGCTACCGGCATTCCAATTCAGACTGATAACCGGCATGGACAGCGCTGAATACTGGACCACCAAGGCGGTTTGGGACAAAGTCCTTGACAATATTCAGGTTGTTATTTCCACCCCTGCCATCCTGGCCCAGGCTCTCAACTACGGCTTCATTTCCTTGGCTGGCATCTCGTTGCTGGTTTTCGACGAAGCTCATCATGGGATTAAGAAGGCCAGCCTGAACGAAATTATGAAGCTTCACTATCACCCACATAATGTACCCGGATCTAACATTGAATTGCCTCATATACTTGGCCTGTCCGCAAGTCCAATCACCAATAAGGCAGGGACAGAAGTGAAGGTTTTGGAGGGAAATCTCAACGCGGTTTGCAAAACTCCTCTTCAGCAATTGGATGAATATACAGCTTTCCTGAACATGCCAGAGCTCACAAATTTGACATACAAGACAGCCCTGCAGTCTTCCTCCCAAATCTACCGATGTTTAGCCGGCATTGTTTCTGTCATCCAAATACATGATGACCCGATCATGAAGACCCTACGAGAATTGGATAGTCCGGCCGCCCACGAGAAGCTTGACAAGATCCTGAGAAAGAATTGCACACCAGCTATGAAAGAGTTACAAGCACTTGACCGGTCGTGCAAAGACATACAAGAAAATCTGGGGAATTGGGCGTGTGACATGTTCATCAAAAAATGTGTTGAAAAAGCTGAGATCAAACAGCTTCACACGCTTGAACTTAATACGGAGCTATCGTCCTATCAGTTCATCAAATCCTGCCTCCAGCCTCTGCATGAGCAGATCCTATCAAATATGTTGAGCATGTCCGCAGTGAATAGCGTTTCACCAAAGGTTCAGGTGTTACTCGACTTCCTCCAAAAGGAACATCGTTCCAACCTCAGATGTCTTGTTTTCGTGCAATCTAGAAATGCAGCCTGGTCACTCAACCAAGTCCTCAACAATCATCCACTTACAAAAGACTGTTACAAATCATTTTCCTTTGTCGGAGTGCGCAATCCATCACATCAAGGCATGTTCGATTTTGCAGAGCTACGCATTCAGCATGACAACCTGGAGAGATTCCGACGCGGAGAGCTCAATCTCTGTGTGGCAACCTCAGTGCTTGAAGAAGGCATTGACGTACCTGCAATGAACCTGGTGATATGTTTCGATGAGCGACAAAACTTCCGAAGTTTCGTCCAAAGTCGAGGGAGAGCCCGGCAAAAAGGTTCCAAGTTCGTACTCATCGAAGAAGTCGATTCCAAGCTGGAGAAATGGCAAGCCCTAGAGGACGAGATGAAGCAGGAGTGCGAGGATTCTCTTCGGACGTTGGAAGGACGAGAGTATATCGAGAGCATGGATGAATCCGAGGGTGAAATCTTTAGAGTCGAGTCAACTGGGTAAGTCGTAGATGGCGCTGACGGTCTCGTTGGCGATCTCAGAAGCCTGTTTGGTGTCTATCTGATGATGAACACAGAGCTACCTTGACTTATAGAGGAGCGCGACAACTCCTGGATCGATTTTGCGCAAAGTTGCCCAAGACAGATGAATGTGAACGACCGAATCCGATATTTTGCATCCAAGGGGAAATTGGTGTCGACGTGGTGGCGAAAGTCTACCTTCCTACTACCCTCCCTCCGAGCTTGCAGAAGGCAGAGTCAAAATTTAGCCGGCGAACAGAGAAATTGGCGAAGCAAGACGCCGCCTTTCAGGCTTATCTAGCACTCTACAGGGCTGGGCTTGTGACAGAGCATCTGTTACCTCCGGAATATCCAAAAGAAACAAACAACGAACCCGACATCGAAAAGAGAGACAGTGAATACGATGTGCAGAGTCAATACGACCCTTGGCCAACGCTTGTGGCACAGTGGACAACGGCTGGTACGAGGTACGCTCACCGTCTTCATGTCGAAGCTGCCGATTTCCCCTATCCCACTATGCAACTTCTCCTTCCCCGAAAACTCTCCGGCATCTCATTCCCCCTCTTCACTGCGCCATCCGGCCAAATGCAAGTTAGTGTGAGCACTGGGGAGGAGGTACACCATTTTCCTACCGATCTGGGCCGAGACGTAAGTTTTCTTGCCCTGGACGTAATCCTTGGGCGAAGGCTGCCAGGTCTCAACAAGGAACAGCTCCCGTTTCTCCTCGTCCCCGACATGGACCTGCCATCGATGCGAGACTGGTATCACAAAGCGTCTAGCAACACACCAATGGTTAGCTTCCTCGAAAGCCGCCCCATCTGCGACAACGCATACCTTGTACGATTCCAAAATCACAATATTCCGTACGTATGGCAGCCCGGTGTATGGCAGGAGGATGCGAGTCATCACGAGTGTCAGCTCAAGAGGACACAGAGCATTACCGAAATCGTGGGGACAAGTCTTTCCAGAAAGCTAGAATATCTAACCTCAAATATCTTACCAGCAACAAGGTCCGATGCATCCAGAATCTTACCTGTGGATGGTTGTTCGGTGCTGGGATTACCTGCGGAATATGGGCGACTGATGCTGCTCATACCGTCGATTACGCACATGCTCGAAATTGCTCTTCGTACCACAGAAGCCTGTAAAGGGCCTCTGCTCAGCCTTGGTTTTGACAGTGTCGATTTAGTGTCCGAAGCACTAACACTTCCAAACGTGGGAAGTAGAAATTATCAACGGCTAGAGTTTCTCGGAGATGATTTGCTGAAGTTTTATTCTTCACTTCAAGTCTTTGTTGACTATCCCAACCATCCGGAAAGCCAGCTCAGTGTGTATCGGGACAGAATCGTCAGCAACGCACGGCTACAACGAGCGACCAGAACTCTGGGCCTGGATCAGTATCTCACTCGGAACCGATTCTCAGGGCCTCAGTGGTCAGCTGGCGTCAGCAACTCCAGAATTCGTGCGAAGAACCTGCTACAGAAACGGCTATCGTCGAAGATATTGGCAGATGTGATTGAAGCATTGATCGGAGCTGCAAGTCTCAGTGACGTTGGATTAGAGGACTCGGATGCAAAAGTGCTTTCTGCACTAAAGTTGTTTCTTAGCGAGATCCCTTGGAGGCCTCTGTCTGAGAATATTGTCAAAATCCAACCTCAGGATACCCCTTCAAACCACCGGCTTGAGGCGCCAGTCGAGTCCTTAATCGGCTACTCCTTTGTGAGCAAGGCTCTACTGGCACAGGCCTTAACTCAATCGAACCTTGGAGGCAACGCTTCCTCATCCTACGATCGGCTTGAATTCCTAGGCGATGCCGTCCTCGACCACATTGTGAAACCGAAGCTTTTTTACACTTCTCTCCAACTCGACCCTGATCAGATGACATGCCGCCGTCACGCCCTGGTCAGCCATGCAGCGTTAGCGTTCTTCGCTCTGCAGGTTTCACATACCCGCACCATATTTGATGTGCAAACCAACCATCTCACGAAACAAACCGTCACCCAGGAGAAGACTGAGACAGTCTACCTCCCTGACTACATCAGACGGATTGGCAACAGGGAGGCTCCCTTGCAGCGACGAGCCACTTTGGCAGCCTACCAAGAAGTCCGGTCCTCGGTCATCGAGAGCTTTGAAATCGGCAAAAAGTTTCCCTGGAGGGAACTATCACGCCTGGCAGCTCCGAAATGCTACTCGGACGTTGTTGAATCAATCCTTGGTGCGGTCTTTGTTGATTCCCAAGGAGACCTGACCGCTTGTGAAGCAGTGCTCGAGAAAATGGGGTACATGAAACTAGTGCATCGATTTGCAACAGAACTGGACATCGACGCGCGACATCCCGAGGCGTTATTGCATGAGGCAGTCCCGAACTGTGGACTTGTGGCGCAGGAGAGGAAGAAAGCAGCCACCGGCGAGGCTAGTCGGAGTTGGAGGTGCAAAGTCATGGTTGAGGGAAAGAGGATCGCACACGTGAAAGGGGCGAGTTGTAAAGAGGAGGCGTACTGTCGCGCGGCGGAGAAGGCGTTGGAAGTCGTGGGTCGCAAGAGGAAGAGGGAGTCCCTCGAGCAGCGGCCCGACCGCAAGGGAGAGTACGGTCAGGAGCAGGAGGAAGAAGAGGGGTTGGACTAGAAGACCACGAGGTGGCGGGATGGTGGACGAACCTTGTGCTCAGTCCCACCAATATCACAGGGGTACCGAGCCCCCTTGGCATCAGCGGTCTGCAGACGAGCGAGCAGAGCATCCATATCGGCGATGGGGACAAGGAGAGGTTCATCTCATCGTGTCCAACATCCGAATTTGCACGGATGGGGGAACGGGGAATAGCACGAGTTACGAGTTACGATATTGACGACCAAGGATCAAGGCAACTGCCCAGTATTGAAGGGAAACACAGACACAGAACGATAGTCAAATACCGCAATGCCACCCAGGTACCCAGGTAGATCTGCTATGGCAGTCATCCTATGCAAGGGAACCAGAACCAGAAACTATCTTCCTCGGATTCATCATTCAGCGTCCCTGTCGTCGTTCCACCTCTACAGTGAACAGAAAAAGGCCGCACAGAAGTCCTATCTGCTTGTTGATCTTATTCATTCATTTATTCATTCACGGGCGCCTTGGTAGTCTTTTTTTTTGCCGCCGGGATTATTATCGAAGTAGTAGGTAGTTGAATTCGTCATGGCCAATGCAGCCCAGTCCCGCCTTCTCCTCCAAACGCCTAGCTCAAACATCTCGAGTGTTTTGCAGTGGACAGTCTATCCCTGGGACAGCCCTGGGCATACGGGCATACGGGTATGCCATGTATGTCCTGATCAACTCTGGAGGACATTGCAAGGATGTATCTCCTCCTTCGTTGGCGTAGTTGCTCCGTACTTTCTTTCGCCCTCGACTGGCTCTCGCGTCTGGGACCCTGAGGGCTCTTCAGAAGTCCATGCCCACGAGGTATCCCTCGAAAATTCGCATGAACTTGGCCACGAAGGCCTCGAGGTGGAAAATGACCTTGCTGCCCAGCCTCACCCTGTGCTCGTAGAATGCCGCCCACTTGACCACCTCGGCCTTCAACTCGTCTGCGACTTCGGGCTGCGCGACGAGTTTCCAGGTCAACGTCTTGAGGATCAATGTGGCGGGGATACAGTGCGTGAGCAGGTCGTACAGTTTTGCCCGTGTCGAGAGAATCATTTGCGGCGTGCGTTCGCGGATGATGTCCTTTGCGACCTGTTCGATCAGGAGTTCCCAGTCCGGTGGCGGAATGGGGGTTTTCTCGCTGGGCTCGGGATGTTGAGCGTACACGGCTTCCAACATCAACAGCGCTTTGCGTAAGTTGCGACCGGATTCCCTCGCGATCCGCTCATTGAGGGCAGGGATGATTTTCCAGTTCTCCTTCTTGCCCGCTTTCACCAGGGCGTCACAGATTTCGGCCTCTGTGGGCGCAGCGACGCGGACGAGTAGTGTTCGACTGCGGATGGGCGCGATGATGCCAGCCGTGCTGTTCGCTACCAGGATCAAGCGGACATTTGCGCTGTACTTTTCCATTGTCCTTCTCAAGGCGGCTTGCGCATCGCGACTAAGTCCATCTGCTTCATTGATGACCACCACCTTGAACCGTTGCTTTGCACTCAGGTCTATCTGTTGCGTTTGTGCGACCTCCTTCAGAAGATCCTGTATGACCACGCGATCGTAGGACCCCACGTCGCTAGGCGTGATTTCTAGATGGTATACTGAGGAGACGATATTGAACTCTAACTTGCGATTCGAGGCGGTCGTGAACATGCGGGCATCAATCTTGATTTTCTCTGCGCCGCTGCCGTACAACGCGCGTAATGTTGCGAGGACTCGTGTCTTTTTGCCTGCGCCAGAGGGGCCATAGAAGAGGAGATGGGGAAAGTCGGCTGAAGAAGCCTGCGGTTGTCAGGATTGAAATCGCGTGAGTAATTGGGTTGGGGTTGGTGATGAAAGGGGGGAAGTTTACCAAGGCTGCTAACCGTTCTGAAAGGTCTTTATGGTATGTGAGAGCGTCAAGAGATCGAGGCCGGAGTTTATCGACGAGAAGCGCCATGGCTGGGGGTTTGATGTGGTGTAGATATCCGAGTCGGGTTGTTTTGGTGGTGGTGGTGGTGAGTTGGTGGGTGATTCTTCAAGAATTCTGAGAGACGCGTCCCGAGGCGCGTAAAGTGATTTTGCATGACGTCAAATGACCGCAGCCAACATACCAAGTATTTCTCTCCATTAATCCAAGACATAAGGAAGCGCTGCTTCTAGAACCACAGTAAGATCTAATGAGGAGGGAAAGCCCCTTCAATTACCGTCGCCTCATCCTGAAAGATCCCACAGGCCATCATGACGATGACAGCAATACCAATCTTTACTCTTGATGCCAACCTGATGACTACCAGGCTGGGCTAAACAGATGTAAGCTACGATATTTATCTGCATTCTAACAACACGGAGCAACACATGGCACCCAAAGAAAAAGAATATATACTTGGCGGAGGTGGGAGAAGTGCCTGAAGGGTCACGAATGATATAGGAAGTAGCGCTTCCAAGAGCCAGCAACAAGTCTCATTTGGGCATTTTCGGGTGTATTTCATGATAGATGTAGGAGCACCACGGTGGCAGATATCGATCAAGGACACACCTGTGATAAGACATGAATAGGCAACCCCCTTCGCTCCTTCTGAACGCCATGGGTGTGGCACGGGCCTCGCTGTTTTGACCACCACTGCCATTTGATCGTGCCCCGTAGATGCATCCTACACAGTGTGTTCTCGCCGATATCTTTGTCTGACTCGGGCCGGAATTGCTGCCCTCCGTCGACTGGTACTCAGACCAAGCTCTTGAATGACTCTCTCGTCGGCGGCTTGCATGCCTGGCGCCTCTGGACTCCCAATTGATGCCTTGACTGTCTCACCGAGATGCTCTGCTTCGACAATTTCCTCTAGTATCCGTGGAGACGTCCGTATCCTTCTCATGAGAGGCCGCATGTGATTCACCTGGATGTCCCTCATCCCATTCATCCACAGGGCGTAGTTGTGAAGCAGCGACATCAGAACGTCATAGAGGCTATTGACTGCATCCTGCACATCAATATCGACGTCTTCAATGCCCAGCAGCTGCAGAAAAGGGTGATAGACATAAGAATCAAACACGTGTGTCAAATCTTCCAATATCATCTTCTCTGTCCGGCAGGGCAAGGCTGTGTACCTGCAAAAACGATCAGCATCTTCATCTTCACGCAAGGCAGGTGCTCACCATGTAATGAGTATAGCTCGTTGTCGATAGGTACACCAGAGATCTTGACTTGAAGGGTCGACGGTGAATGGGGCTCGCGTCTTGACAAAGTCGATGTTGTTGATCTGTTCAGTGACCTTGTCAGCTGATTGTTGAAGCTGAACTGACATCGACCGAATCTGTGAGAGGATCTTCAGTTTGTTGGAATCGACGTAACCATTATAATGATCACCATTGGTAGGCACCAATAACGATCCAAGTCCCGCTATTTCTTGTGCAAGACTCTCGAACGCTTCCTTACACATCAATGGGAGATCGGCATTAGTCAGTTGTTTGAGGAACAGGTCTAATGTCGGAGAGTCCAATGCATCAGCAGAGCAAAGGTTAGGTCGAAGAGGAGTGGTATGGGCGGTGGACGTTGAGTCTTTGGACACGGGGGTATCATTGTGGTCTGTAGCATTCGAACACGGGGACGAGAAATGTTCGCTGATCCCTGAGCTGAATATGAGATCTCCCGTCGTGTCAAAGTTAATGTCTGGGTACCGGTCGAACAAGGCCGAGAGGTCAGCTTCTGTTGCTTCTGTGGAATTCGCCATCTTAAAGCAAGCATTGATCACCAGAGGCACAGTTGACTTGCAGTTGAGACGGCGACAGCCAGAGAATGACAAGACGCACTGACTGCGCTGTCCAGGGGAAGCAACGATCAGACAGAGAATGACCAAGCAGGAACAGGTCGCACCAGAAGTAGCAGCAGCAAAGAACAAGAGGAATATAGACCCAAACCGTGGCTTGTTGCATTGTCGCGTCGCTCGCGTTTATTCACTGCCTCACCTGCATCCAGAACAACCGGCCGCCGAGTCAAGACACTCAATCATTCATGGCACATACACGCATTGACCGCATCGAATTTTTATCTCATGAATTTACCAAATGGTTTCCATCGCTGGCCATGGACCGGGCCATCTGCTTTGAGGAGAGCCTTTGGCCTGGCAAACCGCCCATGGAAACGAAGACATAACGTCAACGAATTTCGGGGCCGGATTGCTGTTGTTCTTCGCGCACTGACTGATTGGCACTCCACTGAAACAGATGTGACAACTCAAAGTTGGGCGATTGTAAGATAGTGATAAGCATTCAACAGTTAGGTTACAAAGGCAGGGTCATCAAACAGGGTAGCTCTCACAGGAGCTTCAAGAGCGAGCCAATCGGAGCCCCGACCTTGCCCAGCACACCAAGCCCATAGTCATATAGCTCAAGACGAAGGTCTCAGAGAGCAGGTCTCAGAGCTATGGCTATAGATGGTCTTCGCCTCCAACCGCAGACGCCTGACTGCTGTCAGGGGGGCTCCGTCCACTTTTGGCCGGTCGTCAGACAGGGCCAGATTCCATACCAGCTGACTTGGAAGGCGATAGCTAGAGCCCTCGAAATGACCAGCCTTGACTCTGAGCATCATCGAGTGCGGAGCTGTGCGCACTGGATCCCCAAGCCCCAGGCACGACACCCGGTCCGACGGTAAGAATTCCCGAATCCTTCGCTTTGGTCGTTTCGTTCTCCTGGCCTGTTGGGACATTGTCACTCTGTTGAGCGCCGATTCCGGAACTGGTAGTATCCGGATAGTTGCTTTCAAACTTGAACCCTGGCGGTGGCTTGATATCGTCATCATCCCCAGGAAGCTGAGTGTCAACGATGTTGTTTCCTATGCGCTGGAGTGATTTGCCGATGATAGTTTGCACCCACTGATAGAAGAAATACGATGCCGACAGAATTCCCATGGCCACCACAATCCAGCTGATGTTCACGGCGCGGTCACGACCGGTAGCAGATCTCCCAGAAACTCTGCCAGTGACGAGGCCTGTATTTCGAAGATTCCACCAGTGGAAAGGATTAAGGATCATGGTCCTCAGGAAGCTTAGCACGCCCATAGAAACCATCCCCTTTATAAAATGCTGAGCCCATCCTGACAGGCTTCGTTGGGAGTCGTTGACATCGACAGCTTGCCAGACGTCCTCGTGGCCAACGATTGTCTCGTAGGGATCTGTGTACAGATTAAGGATCGGATCTGCGATAAATCCGAGGAGAAATATGATGACCAGCATGACAAATGCCGTCAAAACGCCCGATGCTGTTTTGCTGCCGAGGTATCTCTGGATAGTGAGCCTGTTGAAGTTGAACTGGTACCCACACTCATGGCATTTCCAAAGGGAGCCGGGTCGAACGCCCTCGGTCCTAGATCGCCGCAGACACAACTCATGTATGTACCGCATGCCTCCTCTGCAGTGGCACGGCTTGATCAGCCGACCGTATTCGTCTTCATTTTTGTATTCCACAACGGGACGTTGAAAGGCAGGAGGGAGACCGGGAGGGTAGAGAGTAACTGTGGCGGGCACCTCCTCGAGACAGAGTCGGCAGGTGCGTGTAGGGTACGTCCACGATTGGGGTGATTCGGGGGCATCCCCGTTCGAGGGAGTATGTTTCTGCGAATCTTCTGTGGAGGCCATGGCTGAAGGAAGATGTAGGGAGTGCGTGCCTATTGCCAGCCAATGCCTCTCAGAGAGCCTTCAACCCTAGCGACGCGGAAGCACCATGATCCGGAAGGCGAATTTCAACACGGGCGCAGCAACACAAAGCAAAGACTCAAGGAGGCGAGAGGGAGACTCAAAGCCTTAGAAGCAACTCATGGCAGTGCTGGCCGTTACGAGGTCAGCACTGCCTGTAAAAGATTGGAAGTCATAGAATAATAGCCTGTCGCTGTGGTCCAAAAGAAAAGAAGTGAATGGGGAGCGACGGATTCAAATGTTGTGCGTTTGGCACTGGCACCACAGTGGAGTTTCAAATGACAAAATTTGTCGCTTTTCCACCGCACTATGAGGCACCTCGTATTCACATTCAAGGTTTGGATTGTTTGATCAATCTTTCGCGAGGCCTATGGCGGACTGACTACTTTGATAACTCCTACATTGATGAGGAATCATACATGGTGCGGGACGGAAATCAGCAGCTTTCCAGCTCGTTCACCCTAACAAGCATGCCCTTCTGCACAAACAGTCCATAATTCGTGTTCTTCTTAATCGGGTTTACAGGGTCAACCAGGCTCCAGTCGAACCTTCGGATCATCTCGAAGAAGATCTTGTTCAGCTCTAACCTTGCAATGTTCTCGCCCATGCAGCGGAATCTGCCATTGCCGAAGACAAGATGGTGTGCCTCTTCCATGACAGCTAGGCGCTCGGGAGATGCCTCCAGCCAGCGCTCAGGTCGGAAGATTTCTGCATCAGCACCGTATACTTCTGTATTATGGCGATGCATATTCCAAGCGCAAAAGGCGACTTCAGTCCCAGGAGGGAGGTAGATGCCATTGTGCGTATCACCTTGTGCGCCGACAACTCGAGGGAGTAAGCCTGCTGCCGCTGGGTGCTGGCGCAGAGCCTCCTTGATGCAAGCCTGCAGGTAGGACAGTCTTAGGGCCTGAGCGTAGGAGATGATCCTGTCCAATGGTATATCTGTCGCCATTGCCTCGGCTTGGAGCTTTCGGTATATGTGTGGATTTGCCAGGATTGAGAGGAATCCGGTGCGAACGATGGTTGCCGTTGTATCAGAGCCGGCCAGGAGTTGGAACAGGGATTCGTCCGAGATCTCGAGTTCTGACAACCCATGGTTCTTGAACGACGTTACCATATCGTAGCGTCCTGCCTTCTCACCGGAGAAACGGCCGGCTATGATCTGGCGAGCAACTCTACAACGGCATTAGTCTCGCTGTTTAATGGGTGACTCTCGATAACCCACGCTTTGACCTTCCCTAACCCAGTCTTCTCTTTGGGTGAAGGCACAAGATTGGCTTGTACTGTCGGGATTCTGGCGATGGCTGACAGCAACGGCACTGCCGAGAAGACATTCATGATAGGGAAGTTGTCCTCCATGGACTTCACATAAGTATACTTGTCAGTGTCGTCAGAGACAAACCCGAATGCCTCACCGAGGGAGAGATATGTGATCACGTCCAGTGTGAAGTATTGTGCTAGCTGGGCCCAGTCGAGCGGCTTGATGTTGCATCCCACCGAGAGGTATTTCCGTTTGATCAAGTGCACGACGTCCATGACCATCTGGTCGATACTAGGCTCACACTCAGGGTTATCCTTGCCCGAGTACTGTTTTCCTTGGTAAGTCTTTACTCACTGACGCAGACGAACTTGGCGCTTACCCCAGGAGACAGTTTTGCACGCATCAAAGAGTGCTTCTCGTCGTTCAGTTCGGTGAAAAGGTTTTCTCGCTCGGCGTCCATCTTGAACGCCTTGTACCATGGCCCGCGGGAGTAGTCATTTATCCTGTGCGCATTTGCTTTACGGTACAAATCCAGATCCGAGGTCACCACCATTGACGGGCTGATTCTGGCAATGGATCCTGGAATGCTGGTCAGAACACCTCGTCCGAGTCTCCTTACCAGAAGAACAGCCGTTCATACCATAGCGATCGCAAGCCTGTTTCAGGGCCAGATGCCCTTTCCCCGAGATTGCAGCTTTGATCCACCACCAATTCGTGAAACCTGCCAACGGTGGCCCAGGAATATGTCGTAGTTTGTTGTATGCGATAAGGGTTGAGATGACAAACCAACCTAGCCAGGAGACGGCAAACAGGGCGAAGATTTTGACGAAGCTGACCTGCAGCGGTCCAGTAATCTGCTCCAGCATCTCGGCGCAGCTCTACCAGAGCTCTACAAGTGTGTCGGTCGAATTGAGTGAACCAATCCCGTTTATGCGTACTGCCCAGAGAAAGGGAAGGCCGCGCAGCTTCAAGAGGCTCAGGTGACTACATGTATGGACGAGCAGGTTCGTGGTGATGGGATCTTGGCGTGCAAATAGATGGACCTGGGTGGTAGAGGAGGGGAGAGTTCGCATTCATGTAGCTGCTTCTGTATCTGCAGTCATCGAGATGCATATGCATACATGACAAAATCCATGTGCCGGCATGTGTTTGGCGTGACATCCGGGCGCTTTCGGGGATGTTTCTACGCAATCCGTAGTGGGCTCAGTAGCGAGAAGTCAAGGAGATTGACCACATGGCTTGTGGGCTTCGGCTACTTACCGTCCTAGATCACTGAAGAATAAAGCACCTTCCGAATGACTACACCTTCGCCCTCTCTGCGAGGAAATGATAACCACTTGCGACTGACGGGAAGTTACGAAGATAGCGACTATTAACTGTTACCAACGGACCCAAGTATAATCTCCGCCCGACTTAGAACCGACACTCCAAGCACCACCAAGGCCACGCTGTCGCCCGCTTCTTAGCCCACTAGCCTTTCCGGGGACGGCTGGTGGGCTCTCAGAGGGATCTCTGGAACCAAACCGTTTCTTGGCCTACTAAGCCGGGGCTGATGGGCTGATGGGCTGATGTGGCATGTTTTATCAGCAGAGTCGAGGCGCCATCTACCGGGATCCAGCAAGGTCGAGAATAAAGAAAAGAAAAAGAAAAGAACCCAATTCAATCTTCTCATTTTACCCCGGTTTAGCATCAGAAATCGAAGCAGCAAAACCCAAATGGCCTCAACACAACCAGAAGCTGATGTCGATGAACCAAATCAAACGGCTAGCGATGTAGAGATCGACCACGGGGTTTGTCGGACTTTCTATTGCAACTTTGGCTCTTGCTTGAACTAATCATCCTGGCAGTATGACAGCGAGGACTCGGGTTTTGAGCAAGATTCCGTCTTGACACAATCGGTTCGGTCAAGCATATACCAATACAAGGTTGAGAATGGCCGGACATACCATGCATATAAAGAAGGCCAATATTTCATGCCAAACGACTTAGCCGAGCACGAGCGCCTGGAATTGCAACACCGTGCAATGTTTCTTGCCGCTGGTGCCGAGCTCTTCTATGCACCTGTCACACAGCTTCAGCATGTCCTGGATCTAGGCACAGGCATTGGAACATGGGCCATCGATGTGGCCGACGCGCACCCCGAGGCCATCGTGACAGGCGTAGACCTGAGTCCTATTCAACCCTCGATCGGTCCACCAAATGTCAGATGGGAGATTGATGATGTCGAGGACGATTGGACATGGCCCCTAGACCACTTTGATTTGATATACAGCCAATTCATGCTCAGCGGAAGCATCGCCGATTTTCAAAAGTATTTTCAACAGGCTTTTAGGTAAAACTCCACGCGATACAAGGGTTCCCAAAACACAGTTGGAATCTAACGCACGGTCCTCTCGTGTAGACACTGCAGGCCAGGTGGCTACTTTGAGCTCCACGACCTGGCCACGTACCTACGAAGCGACCATGCTCCGATTAGTCCAGAGAGTGTCGTCGACGAGTGGTGTCGCCTCATGCGACAAGGCATCACCGGCATGGGGCGCAGGCTTGACCTAAACTTTGAAGAACTCGGGGATCTAATGCGAAAAGTTGGCTTTGTCGACGTGGTTGTCCGGCCGTTCAAGATCCCTATAGGTCGATGGCCATCTGATAAAAGGATGAAGGAAGCAGGACTGTTTCAACTGTCCGCGATGTTGAATGGCGTCGAAGCATTGACCCTCGCCGTCTTTACGCGCTGCTTGGGCTGGGAGGCAGAACGTGTTCAAGTATTCCTAGCTGGTGTGAGGAAAGAGTTTAAAGCCACGAAACGCTATACCTACTGGCCATGGTACGTTAATGACCGAGTGCGAATCGATTATGCTGACCCCGTTTGCTCGCAGCGCCGTCATTTACGGCAGGAAGCCTGGACCGGTGCCCGTACTAGGCGATGCACCGTAAGCGACCGTAGCGATGGGATGGCCACACAATATAGGAACGGCCTTGTATGAAACAGTATGCGGGATCAAGCATGACCCAAGGAATGGTGTTGCTGGATATAATGGACGTACGTCTGGATTCGTAACGGTAAGTACTTACATCGAGTCCTTTGCGACAACCGTCGCTCGGTCAGGGCAGTCGGTTTGGCAACGCCGCCTCTTAGTGAGCGAGGTTAGCAGTGACCAACTAGATTCGCCCTAAGTGATGTAACTGTGGTCGGGAGCTACCTCTTTCTTCATTCAACCGTTGAATGTTTGGGGGGAATGTGGTGTTGGGAGGGTTCTTGGGTGTCATGGGGTATATTAGAGGCAAAGCCAAAGGAAAGACAATCCGCAATGTTCTCGGTATACTCCGCCCAAGGCTCGAGACGCCAAGACGCGCAAGGCTGCCCTCTAACGGTTCGGTCCGCCCTCAACAAACTCGAGACAAGGCCGCTCTTTTTCACGGCTAATCCACCCTTGACGCAGAGTATCGCTTCGAAGCTGAGCTCCAGGAGGGCACGTAAATCCAGCTCATTGTATCTTCTCGTGTGCCTTCAGTCCCTGCAGTCCTCGCACTCTTTCTTACCCCGCAGCGCTTCCACTTACCATCTCGAACTCGACGAAGGCGTGAAGAAATAATTGGCCTCACCACGTTTTCACTCCAGGGTAGAGAAAAAGGCTATTCAACAATGACAAGGGGCTGTACTGCTTGACGCTGAAGCTACCATGTTCTGCGATGCTGATGGATTGATCTGCGAAATAGATCGGTGATTTTCAGTGAGAACAATTTTGCTGTTCAACTTTTCACGGGGCTAAGACCACCCAACTTGTCTTCCCAGGCCCACACTCAATTGCCCCTCGATTCCCATCCGAGAAAGAGCGACATCACACTTCTCAGGTCTGCCCAAGAAGAAGATGGCGCCTTCAGCACCCGAGATGCTCTCCCCGGCTGCCTTCTTCACCACCCTTCTCCATTTGGTGACTCTCGAGCAGAGCTCCGAGATCGCCGAGACGTCCCTTCTCCTCTCGTCTGCGCCGCCCACGACCCTTTCTCGTGCCGGACTTGCGATCCTCAACCTTTCAGTCCACTCCCTGAAGACCGGGCTCGGAGGCCGTAGCGTAGTCGAGCTCGGCCTCGATCCGGCCGTCGTGAGCAAGGATTCTAGGGGTGAGTTGCCCGAGCACGGGATCCGGACAGGGGATATCGTCCGGGTCGGGGAGACCCCGAAGGGAACGGCGAGAAAGAAGGAAGCCGCAGAATTGAAAGGAAAGGGGGTTGAAGGGGTGGTGGTTCGCGTTGGGGAGAGGGCTGTTTGGGTCGCGTTGGGCAAGGATGGTGGCGGGAGCGAGAATGTCGAAGAGGTCCCGGACGGCAAATTGTGGCTGTACGTTTCCTCGATGTTTCTCCTGACATAGCCAATGATCTGCTACAGAATGGCACTGACAAGCGACTGATCGTTTTCTCGGCAGAGTCAAACTTGCGAACGATGTCACTTACAAGAGGTGAGTTGAGCACATCTGGCCCTTGAGAATCGATGGTGGCTGACTGACCTGTCCCCAGAATGAACCAAACCTTGACTAAACTTCTCAAGACACCAGAATCGTCATACACGACCCTCCAGCGCGTCCTCCTGGGTCTTTCCTCCCCAGGCACAGCCGACTCGTCTCAAACGAGCGACATCACATTCTTTGACCCGACATTAAACCCTTCTCAAAAGGACGCCATCCGCTTCGCCCTCTCCTCGCCGGAGATAGGGCTCATCCACGGCCCGCCTGGTACGGGAAAGACCTACACGCTTATCGAACTGATCCTGCAGCTTCTCAAGTGTAACCAACGTGTTCTGGTGTGCGGACCCAGCAACATCAGCGTTGACAACATCGTCGAACGGCTCTCCTTGACCTCCCCTAGTACACCAATCGTTCGTCTAGGTCATCCGGCCCGCCTCTTACCAAGTGTCTTGAATCACTCGCTCGAAGTGTTGACCCGAACAAGCGAAGCAGCGGGGATTGTAAGCGACGTGCGAAAGGAAATGGACGAAAAGCAGGCGTCAATTCGGAAGACTCGGAATGGCCGCGAACGCCGAACAATTTACGCCGATTTGAAAGAACTAAGGAAAGAGTACCGGGAGAGGGAGGGAAAGTGCATACACGGGCTGGTGAGCGGCAGCAAAGTCGTGCTGTCGACACTTCATGGTGCAGGGAGTTATCAAGTCCGTAATCAGGAATTCGACGTCGTGGTGATTGACGAGGCGAGTCAGGCTCTCGAGCCACAATGCTGGATTCCGCTGGTCTTCGGAGGTTCCAACGTGAAAAAGCTAGTCTTAGCGGGCGATCATCTGCAGTTGCCGCCAACGGTCAAGAGTGCAGACAACAAAGACACCAAGGAGCAAAAGAAATCCATGACCAAGACTCTGGAAGAAGACCTGGCAAAGCTATCTATCAAGGACGAGGAATTAAAGACAGCGAAAAGTTGGTCCTTGGAAACAACCATGTTTGATCGGCTCTTGGCCACTCACGGATCTGGGATCAAGAGATTGCTCAATACGCAGTACCGAATGCATGAGAAGATAATGCAGTTTCCAAGCGACGAGCTGTACGGAGGGAAGCTTGTCGCGGCCGATGCTGTAAAATCCCGACTGTTGAGAGACCTACCATATGCAGTAAAAGCGACCGAAGACACCGTCGAACCTCTTGTGTTCTTCGACACGCAAGGAGGTGATTTCCCTGAGAAGACCGAAGACGATTCAGGTAGCCAGGGTCACAAATTGACCTTGCTGGGAGACAGCAAGAGCAATGAAATGGAAGCGGCCGTGGCCGCCATGCATGTGAAGAATCTGGTCGAAGCCGGAGTCAAGGACGAAGACATTGCAGTGGTCACGCCGTACAATGCACAGGTCGCACTTCTGAGCTCCATGCTGAAGGAGAAGTATCCAAACCTTGAACTCGGCAGTGTCGATGGCTTTCAGGGCCGAGAGAAAGAGGCTGTCGTTGTCAGTCTGGTCAGAAGCAACGCTGAAAAGGAGGTGGGCTTCTTGGGTGAGAAAAGGAGATTAAACGGTAGGTCCAATCTCCCTAATATCGACCTCGACTGCGTTACGTGTCCCTGTGTACTTTTGCCTGTCTGCCAAAGACGCTGTTGTTGTCGTTGGGTGCTTACTTCGCGCCAATGCAAGGCATCCTGCCGCCGGAATCGTTCTTTTTGTGTCCAGAATACCTGACAAATTGCACTCCTTAGTGGCAATGACCCGACCAAAACGCCATTTATGCGTGATTGGCGATTCAGAGACGGTTTCTCGCGGCAGCCCCTTTTTGAAGAGGTGGATGAAGTTCTTGGAGGACAATGCCGATCTGAGATATCCAGATCTCGGGGATTTGGGACTCGGATAGTTCACCTGCGTGGTCACACAATGCACCTGCAATCAGAGATCTGCAAATTCGGGCTCATGACCTAAACCATCAACACCCAATGTCGGCAAATCTGGCGAACGTGGCAAACGACCTTTAGCACCAGCGGGAGGCACGCGATCGTATTGGCCTGCTGGCGGCCAGGAGGTTTTGAAACGCATATGAAGGTCCCCTCGGCCCCCTGGCGAGCTAGTTTCAAGTCGAGGTAAAAGAGGCCTGACGTGGGACGTCCTCAACACTGAAAGTCGTTTTCAAACGGCAATTGGCTGGTTTACACCGAGTAGCCCCCAGGAAGCTCCATGACAACTTGTTTTTCGATTCGACCCCGCAATCAGCATGAGATTCATCAATCAGGAGCAGAGTACGGGAGTACGTACCAGCGACTCATATCACCCAGCGCCATACAAGGCCAATTGAGAGTGTTGTGTATGGATAAAACGGGCAAAAATGCCGCTATTGCTATCTTCAATATTACCGTCCACGGAGCCCGTCGTTGCGAAAAGGAAGGGGATTCAGTCAAGCCTCCTACGGCCAATTCCGCCATGGAATCCCCAATAAGCTCGTCCCGGGGGCCGAACATTTTGCCATTGCCCAAAATTGATAGTGTGGATATGTGCCCATTCTCGGACGCGGCTATCAAATCGATGGAGATACTAATTAAACCTTGTGTCGATGGACAGTACTATTATAAAAACAGGGAGTGTTCTGAGGTGAATAGACAGGCAGCTGGCAAATACACCCTTGACATAGCCCTGCATACTCATATCCCATAATCAAGTTGTTGTCCAGTCTCGTTTACCGACGTTTCTGCCCATTTCCATCTGCTGTTGTTGTTGTTGTTGCTGTTGATTTGATCTTCACGCTGGCTGGTGGCGGATCCAGTATTGACCAGACGGCTGGTCCGTGTGGTTGTTATTGGGAGCCTGAGGACACCTTGCGTGGTTGTTTTGCTTGTACCACAAGGCGTGACACTGGCTGCACCAACGCCAACCGCTTTGGTAGTCGTTCCCTGGATTTGGAACATTGTGCAAAACGGTATAGTTCCCGCTGTTGGAATAGTCGTGAGTTCCTCGCTTGGGACATACGCCTCGCCCAGCGCCTGGACTACTGTGGCAGAGCACGTAGCACTTGTTGCACCATTTCCAGCCCTGTTGTCCGGGCGCGTTCGGGTCATTGTGCGTCACGCTATACAGTCCGCTGGGGTTGCTGATGTGGGCTCCGCCACCGGCACAGGCATTGTACCCGTCGTAGGCCAATAACTGGCACTTCGAACACCAGCGCCATTGATCTTGGCCGCCGTTGGGCGGGTTCCCGTCGATGGACAGGGTGTAATGGCCACTTCCGCCGTGGTCGTGGGTGCCTCCGCTCTGGCATCTACCCGCGCTCCCTCCGGCGTACGCGAGGCCGAAACACTTCCTGCACCATCTCCAGTTCTGTTGTCCCGGCGCCGAAGAGTCGTTGTGTGTGAGACGGTAGTTGCCGCTTCCATTGGTGTCGTGGTTGCCGCCCGCTGAACACGGGCCGTTTGACCCCCCACCGCCACCTGTATAAGAGAGGACTTGACATTTTTTGCACCACCTCCAGTCGTCTTGGCCGGCACCGCCGCCCCCAGAGAGTAGGCTGTAGTTTGAACTGGTCGAATGGTTGTGCACTCCACCAGCAGGGCATCTCGCTGTCCCGGCATAGTGAAGGCAAGAGCATTTTTCGCAGTACCTCCAGTGGCCCTGTAGAGCTGTCGCAGCAGCAGACATGGCACTCAACCCCTCGTGACTTTCGGAAGCCATTGCTAGTAGCCAGAAGAGAGAGGTTCAAGAAAGTACCCAGTGGGCGTTAGGAGTCAAATGGAATGGTAGTAGGAAAACTTCGGCCTCATCAGAGTGCCCTTGGTCCCAAGGACTGAGAAGAATATTTTATAATCCGACGGTTGCCTTTGGGGGATCATAGTTCTGCATTGGCACGAATGGATGCGAAAAGCTTTACGTAAATGAGATGCAAGAGGTGGCGTGAGGTTGAGCTGCATTGTCGACATCCTTGTTCAGGTCTTGTTCGAATGGTGAGGCTGTGGACTACGATTCCTCGACTGTCAAGAGTGCCACGAAAAGCCCAGCCTTGCCCAGCCTTGCCCAGCACATCCCTTGAAGAAGGATCCACCGTCATTGGCGCAAACCGGCAAAGCTGAAAGCATGACAAGACATGCAGTAGGCACAATACGATGCTCACATTCTGGGCAACGAATGAAACTGGAGTATCCAACCGGAATGTTCTCGTAATTGTTTTTTGTTGAGTGCATGCGGTTTAGGAAATACAAGTCGCGATTGCATAGGTAGATATGTACGAGGTACCTGTACATATGTGTCGCCAAGTGCCGGGGAAACTGCGTGCCGCTCACCCTTTAGGTCTTAGGATGAGGGTGACGATGCCCTGTGCTCATCGCCCCCGGCTCGCGCGCAAGTTCCTCTCGATCCCATCTTCATATTCCGGCAGAACAAAAAGTAGAGATGGGTGAACCCTCCATGACGCCCTAGTTATGAAAAATTTAGGGCGGCGGTCCGCCCGATACCTCCTCTTTCGCCAGTTTTCTGTTGAGGGATCTCAGGTAGAGAGAATAACTAACAGTGAAGAGGATGTCGGCACATGCGAAGGCCATATTCACAATGAGGACGGTCTGATATCGGGGTGCTGCCTGGGCGAAAAACATGTTGTATGCTACAAGGCCCCGTAGAGTTGATGCTTGCCAAGAGCACGCCGGTGGTAAGGGCACGGGAATTCAGGTTGGTGGTATTGGCGATGGTCCAAGCTGAGAATATCAAGCTCATGGGGTATGCCTAGACCTTGTCGGTGTCAGTGCCAACAGGAGTCGGAGAACGTCACTGCACTAGTATACACTTACCCCGACGGTGCAGAAGAAGATGGCAGTGCACGAAGCAATCTTGACGCGAGTATACCATTTACTCAGGTAGAAGACGGCACTGGGGGAGAAAAGACGTGGAATCAGTGAGCGTGCTCTTTTTTTTCTCTTCTTTTGCGGGGACCAAGGCTGCGCGCGGGGGCATGGGTGTGTGAGTAAGGAAGAAAGACAGAGACAGAGGAAGAGAGAGAATTACGACGCCAGAAACCCGGACTCGAATATACCGACAAAAATGCGACAGGTGAGCAGTTGACCAAAGTTTTTGGCGACCGAGGTGCAGGCCAACGCAATACCCAAGGTCAGCATCATACAAGGCAAACTGACCTTGGCCGAGCAGACTTTGGTGAAGACGGTCATGACCGGGCTGAAGCCCACGAACATAACATGGTAGAGGGTCAGGAGCAAGTTGTACTGGTCACTGGTCAACTTGATGTCTTCGGCCAGGCCGGCTGTTTTGGCATTCCCCAAGTTGCTTCGATCCAAGGAGCTGTTGGTTGTCCCGACGAAGGGTGTGTTATCAGGAATCCATCCGGCTGTCTCAACCATTTCCATCACCAAGACAGGTGCACTCACTTGGAAGTATACACAATGGCCAACGTGGGGAGGATGATTAAGTCGAGTATTAGTCACAGCTTGCGGACGGTTCGAGACTCCAAGGACTGCACGCCGCCCATGTCGGCGCCAGTGTCATTGGAGGGGGTTTGGACGATCACTCGGTCCTCTTCGTTGCGGCTAATCTTGTCCAAACTCATTGTAATTTCAAAAAAAAAAAGACGAGAACAAGACCTAGAAGTCAGAGAGACGAGAGAAGCGATGCCTGGGAAGGTAGACTTCCTGTGGTATTTATCTCCACTCAGCCAGTCGAGGATGGGAATCAGGCACAGGCCGTTATCATCTTGATGTTATCTTCAAGGCCATCATGGCTCGCGGATCCTCACCAAGGATAAAGACTGGAATTCACAGCTAACACTATCTGAAGGAGATCGAAAGCCCTCGGTCGCGATAGTGTTCTCTCGGCCCCTCTAGACTCTACTGATTGAGAAACGGATTGCTGACTGGCGATGCAGACCGGCGACCACTGGACGCCCTTTCTCAACTCAACACATCCTTCCTCGGCCACGTTGACATTCCTCGGTATGAGAGAAGGCAGGCTAGAAACAGCATTCTGGGCTGTCTGGGCCCTGTGTTACGACGTGGTCGACGAAGACCCTGGGCTCGACTTCAACCCCCCCTACGAATCGCTTGCGAGACTCCCCCGAGATGCTCGACATTATCCAGAACATGATCGCCCGGCATCCTGGTGGACCTCTCCCATACGACCGTCGCGACAATGAAACAGGCCATCGCCGTGTCAGAGGCGCCCGTCTTCTGGACGCACGCCGTGCCCGAGCCCTCTGGGACCATCCGCGAAACGTCGCCGAGGACGTCCTGGCATTGGTCGGCGACGGCCCCGGGCCAAAGGGCGGCGTAATCCATTCCACCTTCTTTCTGCCCCTCTGGGTGGTTTTGGTGGTGGTGTTGTCTTGTCAGTGCCAACCAGAAACGCGTTCTCAATTCCCGACCTGCTGGACAGGCCTATGTGCGTTGTTGCACGTGCACGCCGAACCCTGGAGTGCTCTGTTACAATATATGGAGGTTGATGGGTTGGAGGATGCTAGTAAATTTCCAAACATAGTAAGTCTCTTCTTCATCACACACTCGCTTTCTTTCTCCTATCTCTTTAGTCCGGCTATGCCCAGCAATAACTCACATAGATCCAGGTTGCGGAGCTTCTCTCTTGAGGTTGGACGCCGGAAGAGATGCGCGGAGTTTTGGGAGGCAATCTCCTGAGAATTGTGGACAAGGTGGAGGAGGTCGGCGAGAGGCTCAAGGATTGATTACCCTCATCTGCCATCTGGGAGAAGAGAAAGGACCTTCCCGCGACGCCATGGGGTGCCGGAGGTGTCCAAGGGTACTGGCCGAAAGATGTCAAGGAGGTAGCGGAGAGAATGACGTTCTGCCATGACGAGCTGTGATATGAGAGAGAAGTCGGTCTAGCGAATTTGCTCTTTCGATTGCTCTTTTTTTTGAGTGGAAGACCGAATCACTGGTGTCTACAGTCCACCAGGTTGTCAACGTCGCCGAGTCATCTTGTTGCTATCAGCAAACAACAAATTGACGAACTCGGTCGTCGCTCAAGTATTCAAAAAGGCAGAACCACGCTCCGGACTATCGAAATAATCCGAGGCCAAAAGTTGATTGATCGGTTCAGGAGGAGGAGAGGTTCCGTCTGTCTCCAATACCGCATTGCCAAGAAAATTTCCTACTAGCCTAATTGGGATAGGCTCAAATACTCGGCGAGTCGGCTGTCGCTAAAGGTTCTCGCATTTGCTAGCGCAAGTTTAGTTGGAGCTCTAAGGTCACTTCGATCCCTTATCTACTTGTACCTCCAAGATATACCCTTGCCTCCGCGCCCACTCTTGACCTCCATTAACCATATTGTCATTGTCTCGTGCTTGCCTTTGTTGGTTGTTAGACGCCTTACCCGACCAAAGCTCGAAATACCCTGGCTGTCGAATTATGAGTTCCTCACCCGTCTCCGCTAACCCACCCATACCGGGAGCCGCGACGCAACTTTAGTTTCCTACGTCTGCTAGCTCTCGAGTCTTGCAAGCCTGCACAGAAACGCGGCGATCCAGAATGGCGCGTTGCGAAGGTAACAATCATCTTTCGGCGCGCTTGATATCTTCTATGCACAACGTTACAGAATAGAGTTTTGCTCGTTTTTCCACGTGTCATTGCTTGTAGTCGACGCGTTGCATCGCCGATCAGGATTTCTGGCCCATGCATTGGTCGCCCTAGCTGGACTCTATATGAGTCAGGAAGTGGTGGGAGAAGGATTTACGACGCCGACAGCATTGCCCAAGGGGCATACGATAGGGGCACGAGGATACTCTCGTCAATTTGTCGATACGCCTTCAAGTATGATGCGAGATATAGTCTACGCTCATTGTGATCAGGTTGACAAGTTCGTCTGAGTAAGTTCAATTCAAGCCAACCTTCTTCTGTCATTAAAAGAACTCCTGACCCGGAAAAGCATACAAAGCTTGGATATTCACTGGAATTGCCATTCAGCAAGCACAAACTCTGAGACCCGGCATGGAATACCATCAAAGGCTTTCTAATCGTCAGAAAGAAGGCCAACCACGTGCGTATTGGTCATGTTTTCTAATGAATCGCCTTGTGTCCCAATGCTGCTGGAGGCCTCAGATGATTGACGGCGAGACCGTCCGTGTCAATTTCCTTCTCCGGAGAATATATTCATCTTCGACGAAGCATTCAACGGGCCGAGTTTAAAGGCACTAACAGTCCCTTATAATATTTCTCATCACGGGATAACACCATATTGTTTTTTTTTTGCAGTTCTTGATCTATGGGCACGGGTACTTATGCGCAAGTAAAGGGAGATTTTCGAGAAAATATCCATCGCTCCAGCGATGTGGAAGGCCGTCTCAGTCAGCTGGAGCAGAAAATCGAAAGTTATATGGCTCGCTGCCTCCTGCCATGCAGTGGACCAGACAAAACAGAACAATATTCCGACCCGAGAATCAAGAAGCGCTATTTGTCAATTTGCACTTCCTGCTTTGTCATGCGAGATGTGTGATGTATCAAGAGTACATTCCGTATCAGAATACAACATATGTGACATCAGGTGATCAGAGACTTCAATATTATGGGACGCTAACTAGCCCTTATGCCAATGGTCGCGATCGCAGCACAAAATCTGTTTGCATCGGAAGCTATCATCGATATGGTGGCCGAACTGTTCCGCGCCAACGGCTACGGCGGCGCCAGAGATTTGCGATCCTTTTTTGCGGCACAAGCGATGTTGTCCGCGGTGAACATTGAGTTATGGCTCTAAGACGTCGAAAGAAAAGAGGATGAGACTTGCAAAAACGCTGCAGCGAGGGTCGCGGAAGTAGTGGCCGTGTTTGAGTCGTGGAGGAAGCAGTGGCCGGTGGCAGACGCATGGATGAGCACGCTCGCATCACTCCGCCAGCTCGTCAGGCCACATACGAAACTACGATTTCCAGTCCGGAAGATGCCCGCCCTAACGCTGGAAATACAGAGGCGGATGAAGAGGCGCCCCCGCCGCCACCACCACCACCACCACCTCCTCCTCCTCCTCCTCTCCCGGCCGTCACCGAGAGCAAGTCGCAGGAGTGCCTTTCTCCGCATCTCACCGAAGGAAATGGACTTCCAGACATGAATCAAGATATGATTGACTTTAAAATCCGATTTATCCTCTCGGCTTCGCTTGAAGACATCGATGCGCGGGAGCGAGTGCTGAGCTCATCGATGAGCATCGTCAGGCGGCCTTCTTGGGAATATAATGCACTGCTCCAGGACTGGGAAACCGGATTTCCCGAGATAGACATGGACGGGGTGTGGTCAGGTTTCATCAGCGGCGGTGCTGCTTGATCCGACTACTATATTTTGACCCTCGAGTTGTGCAAAAAAGGGAGCTCGTACAGATCCAAGGATCAAAACTTAAACCCGAGATTGTCTATTGAACGCTCCTTCCGATATCGATGAACCTTGCTCTTTATCCAGCCTACTACCAGGTAGGTTGGTATAAATCACTAGGGGATTGGCCTCTTATGTAGTCTGGAGTCAGGACTTCAAGGGATTCGGCATCTCATCTATATGGATACTAGAGTTGGACAAGTATTGCAGACTGCCTGAGTCCATCTGGATCAATCTAGTCGATGGAAGTGACACCGACAATGCCGTATAGGGTGACACACAAAACCTCGATTCTCCAACTCAGCTCACAGTTCTGCTGTCTCTCCAACAGCCTCCCAAGGCTCTATCCGGCCATCAGCTGATTGGTACAGCTGAGACCCTGGTACCCGTCAAGGGATCATACTCCTTCTCTCCCCAAGCGGCTAAGCCAGAAGTCACATTCCTGGTCAAGCGAGTCGGTCACGACGTGAAGCGGTCAATCCTTCTTGTCCGATACATTTTCAACGCCGATAATCTCGCCGAGCTTTCCCTCCTCCGTACTGACCACCTCCATACTTTCAGTGATCACTGTTGTCCTGTACGATTTGAACAGCCTTGCGGGCAAGCGAGCTTTGAACATCTCGTCCAGCTCCGCTAGGGTTCCTTTGCTTTCAGGCCAGTAGAAGGAAGTGACGACTAGTCCCAGAGTCATGCAAACCGCGAAGATCAGACAGGTCTTTGACCCAAATTGCCAGCATCCACGTTGGCAATGTAAGGTAGGATATAAGTTACCGCGAGATCGAACAAGGAGATGGCCAGAAGTATCCAAGCGTTGGAAATGTTGCGCAGTCGTACGGTGGGCAGTTCGGCAGCGACCAACCACACTAACGGTGAAAGCCCGGCATAACAAACGAAGCCAAAGAGCAGACCGAAGCCGGCAATAGATTTGATGACCCCGACATTCGTAGGGTCTGCAAATCCGCAACACCCAATGATGAGGTCGATGATTGCAAGAAGCAAGACACCGAAAACTGAGCCGCCAAAGATGATAAAGCCTCTCCACGAAATCGACCGACGCTGAATGTGACATTTTGCACGGGTCCCCAAAAGGTGACACAGAGGGCAGAAGGATGATAGACTTACAGAACGTGCCCCAAGCGACGCCTGAGCTGAGAATACCGGTCAGACCAATGGCTCCTGCCGACAACGTACCAGGAACACCTCTGACCGTTGGAGGGGAGATCTCGATAATGAGTGTGGAGGACATTGATACCATGGTGAAGTATCCAAAACCTGACCCGGAACACTTCTCACGACCCTGATGGCCGTTACGATCGATATTTGACTAGCAGTCAAGATCTTTAAGCCATCGGGGAGCTCGGTACCAAATCGTTGGATAAAGGCAGGCATGGCAAGGATGCCGCCGAGGACCGAGGCATCGTAACCAAAGCAAATACATGACTCGGTCTAGATCAAGACTTGGGTCCATTAGCTCCTATATACATAGGCTCTGAGTAAAATACAGTAGGGTGGACGAGTACGGACCACCAAGGATGGGACGTCGGTTGTGGTGAAGGTGGAATCTCGCAGAGGTGTGGTCTTTCAGCTCCATTGCGGCAGTCACAGTGCTCACAGCAGTTGTCCTTACTGAGTGCAATGACTTCTTTGAGATGAGGACCGTGCAAGATTATGACTGGGGAAAAGGAGGAATCCCACCAGTCACTACTGGCTACCCTGCAGACGAACGGATGGGCAACGACTTATCCGATCAATGCTTTCCCGCAAGTTCCGACTCAGCGATGAGTGCGTTGCTGCCAACATCACGGTTGAAGACGCGCTGTCGCATCGCACCGGCTGGAGCAGCCGTATCGTCAGTCATGGACTTCACACAATGAATTCTCGAGCTGCTCAACGCGGCCAAACAATCCAAGGGCAGCAGCGAGCTCGAGGAACGACGTGTCATTACCAAGAAGCTGTTCGAGGAGCTCACCACCGATCGATCAATAGTACCCGAGGGGGGATTTTGAAGCATCATCGCACATACGCTCT
Source organism: Cladophialophora psammophila CBS 110553 (assembly GCF_000585535.1). Lineage (NCBI taxonomy): Eukaryota > Fungi > Ascomycota > Eurotiomycetes > Chaetothyriales > Herpotrichiellaceae > Cladophialophora > Cladophialophora psammophila. Next base: position 1,185,033 of record NW_006912932.1, on the reverse strand, counting down.
TGGCTGGATGTTAGCCCCTCCTATTGCGGGCATCGAACATCCCATCATGGATCATGGGGGAGGCTTGAATAGATTTGGCACACAGCTATACCTCGTACCAAACGACGACTTTGGCGTGGCCACAATGGGCAGCACCGCAACGTTAAGCAGGATTGTTGGGGGAATCCTTGGTCGGCGAATACGAGCATCCTGCGTTTGGACGCTTCCACGTCTCAGTCTACGATGGTCTCGGTCAACATGGCCCCATTGTGTACCCGCCATGGATACCATATTCGCAGCGTTCCGAACGAGATGAGCGAAGAAATCAGTTTCTCTGTCTGGAAGTCGTACCCCTCGGCGCGCGAACCTAGAGTTACAAGCTGCTCCTACATTTGCAGCCAGACTATCAACAAGGCGTCCGACACATAGCACAGTCAGTAGACCGCACCAGGACAAGGACAACACAACTCTGTTCCTCGACATGGAGGACTTGAAGGGACACGGAAACACGGAAGATGATGCTCTCCCAGGCTTACCGACAGGCCTGGAAAATTCCAATGAACAGTGCTGCTTGTGCGGAGAGGTGGTCTGGGAAAGCCACAGCTTGACCCGGCTTAGTGCTGTTGTCAAACTCAGCCATGAAGAGGCAGCCAACTCGGTGGGTACGACATCTCCCCCATGTATTCTGGGCATGAGACTGTTGTCATCACTGATTGATACTGATGGAGACGACGAGGCAGGCTGGGAAGAGAAGATGGTCTGGTTTGCGTCTGTGACCAAAGGTGAGTCGATGGGGGGCGGGGGGCGAGGCGGATATAAAAGCGGCATGGTTGTGGTGAGTTTGATGATTATTAATAATACTCGCTAGTGAGTGCCCCCTTGGTGGCCCCCAAGAGTGCCAAAGGAGCTCCGAGCCATTTTTTCCCAGCGCTTTTTCTGCCAAGCAATTTATTCCGAACTCGTCGCCCTGTCACGATGAGGGAATGAGGCTCAGCCCATGAATCTCGACTCACCCCTCGTTTTGCCCTCATTCTGCTGCAAGACACACCAAGCAATATGTGAGCCATGGTACCGACATGGGCATGTGACAACAGTATCTTCCAATGAGACAACTGTTCAATCACCCCCCCAGTGGTGCCCTCGTGTTGATGCGCCTCTTTCTCCTCTCTGTTTCCCATTCCGGCCCAACACGAAGAACACTACGGTATTTTGAAAGAAGTCGGTGTTTCTGTTACCGCCGCCTCGAACTGAGATTGGAGGACATGCAAGCCTCTCTCTTGGCCAACCACTTGATGCCATGACGCTGCATGGCCCTGCAGTCTGCGTGCGTCGCCGAGGTTGTTGAAATCGTTCAGCTGACTCCCCATCCTAGCTCTCGTCTCCAGCAGGCTGGGGATATGATCAACACGCTCCATCCGTACACGATCATGGACGCCATGGCTAGGCAGATTTGTAAATCGTTGCCCATTCTACTCGGTGTAGCAAATTGTACACGATGTCCAAAGTGTCCGAAGTGTTCAAAAAGGCTCAAAAAAGTGACAAGGCCGCGTCGGGAGAGAGTAAGACTAACCCATCGAGGTCTTCCGCGCCGCTCAAAGATATGACCCAGCATGAACGATTCCGAGCAAAAATTGGAATCAAAAAAGACGGTACTGTGCCTTAAAAGACCACTTTAGAGTCGAAAATTTGATGCCGCCGGCAGAGAAGTACTAATATCTCCGAAGGCAAATATGCAGACCAGGATCTTTGGCCACGAATTCAACAAGCCTACAAAGAGGAAAACCGTTATTACCACTTCGTTGCGACACTATCTTATGGCTTGCTCTGGTTGCAAATCGCCATTGGAGCCACGGTAACAGCAATCGGATCCGACAACAATCGCCGCGCGAGACTAGCAGTTACAATTCTTGGGGCCATCAATACCTTTATTGCGGGCGTCCTGACTTTCCTCAAGTCTCGCGACCAGCCAAACAGAGCACTTCAATTTAGAAATGGACTCCGGGACGTGTGTAACGAGTTGTGGCGCGCAGACGCCGCCTTGCGGGACCCCCCTTCAAATCATGATGATCACCACAGCGTGTTTAACACCCTTTGGGACAAATACCAAGATGTACTGAGGGAAGCTGATGTCAATTATCCAGACCTATGGGTCAGAATTGAAAGCGCCCTAGGGGTGAGGAAATCTCAGCAGAAAAATCAGCAAAGACGTACTCCAACGCCTCCTCCAGCAGGCGCTCGACCAGCAGGGTCTGCAGCACATACTCCCGCAGGGTCTCCAGCACTCTTTTCAGCAGGATCTCCATCACGTACTCCAGCAGGATCTCCATCACGTACTCCAGCAGGATCTCCAACCGCCATTTCAGCGGGATCTCCAGCAGGTCCTTCGGCAGTTGCTCTAGCAGCAGGTGCTCTAGCAGGTGCTCCAGAACGTTCTCCAGAACGTTCTCTAGCAGTTCCCTAGCAGTTCCCTGGCAGGTTCTCTAGCAGGTCCTCGAGGAGATATCTGAGGGGATAGGAAGGGAGGTGCTCACGGAGGTACTCAAGGAGATGCTCGGGGAGATTCTCAAGGAAGTGCTCAAGTAAGTGCTCAAGGAAATGGTCAAAGAATAGTTAAGGGACAAGTCAACGAAGTCCTCAAGTCCTCAAGGAGACCATGCTCCTAGGCATGAATGAACAGGTAGGAAATAACGAGGTCTCGGTCATAAGGTCTGCTTTGTTATCCTCCATTTCATGGAAACTTGATTGGCCCGTGACCTACGTTGCCTCAAGCCAGCACTCATGTGCAATTGGTCCTGTCTGCAGATAAGTGTTGGTTGCGGGAACGTACAAGCGGAAGACCGGAGGCCAATGAGACTCGATTTCGCGCTTCTCAAGAGCGGACGCCCTTTGCAAAGGTTGCCAGCAAAGTCCCTACCGTATTATTGCTTGCCCTGAGCGATGATTAGCAACAAGCGAGCACGTCCCAGCCAGTCACCCGTGGCGAAAGGGACATGCTGCTGGTTTCTGGCCTCGGGCGATAAAGCCCAACCAGCCTTACCGCATCCTCCTGGTCCGTGTTCACCGAGCACGTTTTTACTACCAGCGCTGATGGGATTCTTGGGTTTGACATCGGTTGATCCTTTTTTGGCGCGTCTTCCGGTGCGCTTCAGAGACAGAGACATGTTTCTGTCCTCGATTACCCTTCAAGTTCGCTTGTATGAATTCGAAACAGCGACGTGGGCGACTTCCGTTGCGTGAGTTCAGTCGAAAACGGGTATTTCGGCGCTAAAAATGACTTGCATTGCTGCATGGCGCAGGGGTAGTCCTGTTGAATCCAATGGATTGAGCAGAATGGGAAAGAGTGGGCTGGCCACCTTGGAAGAGCCCCGACACATGGTCATGCTGGAGGGGGGGTCTAGCTGGCGGGGGTGGTGTCCGACGACGCAGTTGCCCTTGTTCTCTGACCCTCCTCCTTCACGGTGTGTTTCTTTCAGCTTGCCGGCGCGTCCGTGGTATGTTTGTAGAGTGCTCCTGGAGTGGAGGCGGCAAGTAGGATTGTGCGGTGAGATAGCAAGGTGCCACGACAGCGGCGGGAGCACACGAACTGGTGCTGACCAGTCACGAGGGAGAAGGAGGCAATGTCGGCTGCAGCCAACCGGCATGTCAGGATGTCGATAGTTCGCTAGTGGGATGGACGAGGATGGTGCAGGATGGTGGTGGATAGTGGGTGGAGGGCTTGACAGGCGCAAGTAGGATGGTTGGTCGGGGGCCGGCAGGTGACTTTTTTCCCAGAGACAATGGCTATAATAAATTGTTTGTGTACTCGGTACTTAGGGAAGAGGAGTCGGGTGCAACGCCAGCAGCCTGAGGGCGCGGCGAGGAAAATCCCTACCTAGGCAGATGGGCAGAAGGGAGTAAAGGTGTGCAAGAAGAGAGAAGGGGGCTTCCTAGAGCGTACCTGGGTACGACGTACCGGCGGTAGGCAGGCCTAGTAGGGTCTAGTGAGGGTTAGGCAGCCTAGCAAGCCCAGCATGCCCAGCAAGCCTACCTAGTGAGCCCCTCCAAGGCTAACGAATGACCGACCGGGGCGCATCGGCCGCTCTCTATCATGACTGGTCGACGCGCTGGCAGCCTCGACTTCCTTGACGCCCACATTTCCTCTTTCTCGCCTCCTGGCTCACTCTGCTTCACACCCACTTCCATCCCAGTCCCCATCAGGAACCTACCTGCCCCTCCATTGCGCCGATACTGTCCGCCCAAGTCGTCGTCCGCGCTCCAATTCCTCTGCTGCTGAAACAGGAACAAAAAGAGAATGATAGCTGTGAGCGCGCTGGTCCAAGTGGGACACCGCCAGCTGTCATTCTGGGCCACGCCGGACACTGTCGGTTTGTCACCCTTTCTTCTTCTGAGTTGGCCTTGGTTCTTCCTAACCCATCGAGGGCCTTGGAGGCTTGAAGCTTGAAGCTTGAGGATGGCCGTGCGGGTCGAAGCGATGCCGAAGCCAACACCAAGTCTGTGATCTACTTACGGACGGAGTATTACAAGGATACCGCCCTACACCACCTCAATCCAAAGTCTGCTGTTCTAGCGAGGCCAGCTCCGTCTTCTTCTCTTCAAAGCCGCTTCGGCCCTTATTTACCATCTGCAACTCTGCAACTTCTGCGACTTCTGTGACTTTGCACCTCTTGTTTCGCCCCATTGTCTGTCTCGAGTCTGCCTTACCTTCGGTTTCTGTCCGCCGCGTCGGTCTTCAAACTTCCTGGTCGCTCCTTCATAAGGTCATCATTGGCTCTGGATTCTTCAGGCCCACTGTTCCTTCTCACCACATCCTCTGACTGGTGTCGCCCGCCTCATCTACATAGATATACTTTTGGCTCTAATCTTAATCTTCCACAAAATCTGTGGTCTGTACATAGCCTCCCAAACCTCCGAAATTTGAGCGCTACAGTATTGCGACTGACATATCGGTGACAGATGCTATTGTGCCACTCTTGGGGCTACCGGGGATAGCACTCATCGATACGAGCTTCCCAATGTCTATTGACACTTTGTGAAGCCGGCACAGTCTCAAGCCTGAAAGCGTCAGCATGATGCGAAACTCTCCAGCGTCATTCGCCCAATCCTGATGCTGTATGGTCGGTGAATTTTGGGAGGTAGTATCGCTGGGCCTTGCAATTTCGCGATATGCCTTCTCCCAATCACAGAGCCAAGGGTTCGGGATCTTTGTCTTTGGCCAGTACGGGTGCTGCTCTGCGCCGTGGCGACCTGAAGATATCTGATCCAATTCCCTTCGATGAATCCGGACTCTTCAGCAACACAAGCACCGTACTACCATCCAGACATCCCTCGGGACAGCGACATCACGACACTATATGGCCACGGAAGAGTACGGCGACGCAGGACGTCCATGTGCGACACGTCAGTGATGTCCCGCCTCACGCGCGTGCTCGAACCTCTGCCGGGCCGTCACTAATTCCAAGCTCAATGTCTTCAGTTCCTTCAAAGGCGTCTTTGAATCAGAAGAAGGCTGGAGGATTGCGCGCGACCCTAAAACGCATGTTCTCGAGCAAGAAACACAGGTCCGTGCCCACCGATACCAGTGGATTCCGTTACGGCGAGTCTGGACATCTCAAATCCGTCACAGAGCAACCAGTTCGAACACGACTGGACTCGGCTCCTCCGCTGGGAGCGGATTTTACCTCACGAGGAGCTGCGCTGACCTCCCATTCCACCACGTATCCGCAATTTGAAGCTGTTCACGAGAGCTTACCGCCTCCTCCGCGGCGCGGGCGTCGCAACACTTTGCCTAGTCTGGTCTTCAGTGATCACCAGTCTAGTTTCGTACAGGCAGTCGTTGATTGGCCTGTACCACGATCCTCTCCAGTGGAAAAGGGGGCGAAAGAAGACTGTGTCTCGGACCGTCAGTTCAAGCGACGATCTAAGAGCGCAGATGCACTCAACGAACTTGTCGATCGAGGCTCCGTTGAGCGTCCTTCCACTCGCGATCGAGCAGGTGAGATCGCTTACTGGCGCAACAGCGCCATTCAAAACCCTGTGCCTGTTTATAGCGGCCAGTCGATCTCGGTAGATGCCACACACGTCCTGGGGCCCGACAATTCGGTGGCGGTGGCGGAATCAGAGCACGATCGTTCTATCGTAGACCCCATGCAGACTTTTGACTTTGGCCTTGGAAGTCCAGAACGGGACGAGATTGGACTAGAGCAGAGGGTTAATACTCTCGAAATCAAGCTCTTCGATTTTGAATTTGCATTGGCCAAGCTCCAAGGCAACGACCTGCCGAATCCAAGGCTGAACCCAAGACCATTCAGCCGCGGCTCGATAGGGGACATATTCCAGCAGAATAAGACAAGCCTAACCTGGACAACGGAATCGTCAAACGATTTGAGCTACCTTTCTTCCGGCGGAGTCCAGGATCTAACTTTCCTATCTTCTCCTGGCGAGTCTCCTTTGCCCTCCCCAGAAGCCGATGACATGTTCCGCCCTCAAAGAGCGAGCAAAGCAACGACTGCCACCATCAGACCCGCGACTGCGCGACGAAGATCACCCAGACGCTCTCGGGGAACTTCGCCGTCCTCGATTCATATTCCTTCAGACAAGTTCGAGGCTCTATTGGACATGATGAAGGAAGAAAAAGCGGCTCGACAAAAATTGGAAGAGCAGGTACACGAACTACAGAAAGAGATGAACAGCTTGAGGACTCCGATCTACGCTACGATTAGGGAACCATATCCGACGCCTAGCCCTGAGTCGAAACAGGATGCATCTGGCACACCACCTCGAATGAAAACACTGCATCGGACGCATCCATTTCTGTTAGACCCACCTGTACCACAAGAAATTTCTCGTTTTAGCGGCACAGAAGATTCGGATGTTGAGGAAGGCTTTGAGGACGTCTATGAAACCCCACGAGAGGAGCAACGTGATAAATTTGAGACAACGAGGGATTCGCAGCAGGTGGCAGTTACATGAGCGGCAACTGATGATTGTGTTGCATTGTTTGACTTTTACACCCACAGACGCATTTTCATTGGCTTTCTCAGTGCGCTTCTATTTGGACTTTGGCATTGGAAGGCGAAACTTGGCTCTTCTGGTCTTGTTTTGACAGAGGCAATCAGTTGTCACGAGCCTATATATCGGGAAAACTGTTTGCATGAGATACCCACACAGGTGTGATGAAGCTCTTATGAGTAGAGCGGGGCAACAGCGTTTATGTATGAATACATCCGGCCTGAAACGGGGCGATCTGTTTGAGAATAACACAAGCAATTTGGGAAATACTACGACGTAGGATTGGATCGAAGAGAGATAAGTTCAGTACCGAGCACTGCGTAACGCACTTGGGCCCGGCAAGGCTGAGCAGACGCACCACAAGGCTGACATCGAGGCTCTCAGGTTCGCCAAGTGAAACCTAACTTGAACCCCAGTACGTACCTCGTACTATGTTTTCATGGTCCGCAGCTGCAGACGGTCGCAGACAGCAGTGAATTCTCGCATTCTCTCAATGCCAAAAAGTCATGACTTGATATCCTTTCCGTGCTTACTCCTTCGACACTCACTCACCTAGGAGAAGTCCTGAACACTCTCATTAGTGTTCTACAAGATGTCTACGTCTATAACACACCTCCTTCCTCCCACGCCCGCTCAACCTTCGAGCAAAGCCCGCCTGCTCACGCCAACCACCCACCCAATCCCTCTGCTCCCGTCGTCACTCGCGAAACCCTATAGCTACATTCACACCGCTCTCATTCCGTTATACTACTACCTCCGTGCTTCATCGCTTGTCGCAGATCCGGCCAACACCCTAGTGAGCGATTTGGGAGTTGTTGCTGCATTGCAGTGCTTGTTCTGTGCAATCTGCATACCGCCTGCCGGGTCTTGGGTGTCTGGTACGCCGGGCGGTCCGATTGTGGAGGGGACAGCAAGTCCAGGGCAGAAGAATCCAAAGAGTCCCAAGGTGCCTGGAAGTGTGGGAGCAGGGAGCCTGAGGAAGAAGAACCTGGGAACAGGGGCTGGGAAGGGCCATGGTCATGGGGCTGGAAAAGGAGGTATCGGGGCAGCTGCTGCGGAGGGGAGCTGGAATGCGAGAATCATGGTGAGTCTTTTCTTCACATGTACAATTTCCATTGCGTCTGTAATGCTTGGTGGCCCCATCATTGCTCCTGTTCGTCATCTACGGCTTCCCATGACTTTTCGAGATTGAACGACTGACCCTGAGCGAGGTACAGCCCGCACTCTTCTCCTTGATCTTAACGCTCACTCTTCCACCTCTCCCGCTCGCGTTAATCGCCCTCGTCCTAGGCGCACCTTTGTACCCTACCTCCCTCCTCCCCCTCACATTCCTCCTCTCAGTGCATGTCTCCCTGCTCGGTTTCTTGCCGCTGTTCTACACCCACGGTGTCTCCTCCCTCGCCTGGCGCGACGTCGCAGCCGCGTGGCTCCCTTTCGACACAGCAGGCGTATGGGGAGGGACAGTGGGAAGCTTTATTGGGGGATGGGTGGGTGCCATTCCGATGGCGCTGGATTGGGATCGCGAGTGGCAGAAATGGCCTTGTACGGTTATTTGGGGGGTGGTGATAGGGTGGACGGTTGGTAGGGTCATCACAAATGGGTTGGGATGGGGCAAGGGCAAGAGGATCGATTTGAGCGAGAAGGAGGAACCTGAACCGGTCTATGACGAGAGTATCCCAGTGGGAGGCGCGAAGAGGACGGAGGGGGACAAGACCGAGTGAGCCAGCGGGTTCAAGCAACCTGTTACCACCAGAGACGGAGTCCAAAAATGGATTAAATCCCAATCTACAAGACCGGAAAGTGGCATGTAAACCCTGGCGTGAGGGAACAGGTCACCGTCTCCAAAACGGACGGTGCCTTTTGCACTCCTAGGACACCGATCTTCCGGTCAGGACGCCCTACAAACTAGCGACCAGCGTCACGCCCCGTGCCGGGTCCGTTGATCTTCACCGCACCTCCATGCTGAAGCCCTGGCTGGAGCTGAGCACGTTCGCGGACAATGGGTCCGTCCACGGTGTACCTGCGTGGGATTGCACTGCTTTCGGGGCCGAGTGTGCGTTTGGCCTTAGCGGAACCTCCCCGGGGCAATCATTTCCACGAAGAAGGAAGATGGAGAGGCGGCGAAGGCGACGTTGCAAGACTGACGAGCACCCGCCATGGGTATGTATAGGTCCTGGCGCTGGCATACGAGGTAGTGGGCATGGGTACCTATGTACATACATAGGTATGGGCATGCGATAAGGAAAACAAGGAAATACGAGCACTATCCATCGCAACGTGCAAGGAATGACTCCAAAGTGGCTGGGTGTGCGCCGGTATTACCTGCACCTGTACATTCGTACCCCACGAGGACATGCCACACATGAATACATCCAGCAAAGTAATGCTCGGTGAGTACGAGGTACTACGTATCTGAGTATTCGTTCGAAGCGTTCAAACAGCCCGCTGGAAGCAAGCGAGATTGCTCGTTTGTCGGGTTCCATTATTGAGCATAATCAGAAACTCGAATCTGAATCTGAATTTGGCATTGATTTCGACCTTGAATTGTTTCTATTTCGGCTATTTCAAAATCATAGCAAGGATTTATTTATTGAAAAGATTCTTTTTTGATCAAGACACCCGAGATGAGTTCTGATCATATCTCAATCCCAGGGACGGTTCCATCTTGGCCGTCATCCACTCTTCTCTGTCTCCAAGGGGTATCAAATCCTCCTTCCAATAGTAGTTTATCTCAATCCAAGTTCTCTCATGCGGGCCGCGGCACGCTTCGTCGTCACCCTTGAGGTTTTTCTTCTCTTCCTTTCCAATCTAAGCCATTGGCACCAGTCCAACGAATACTGCTTGTTGCACTCCTTCCATTCCAGCTCCAAGTGATCTCTGAACTAGTGTTACATGTGGAATGGGTTGCGTTCAGCTCACTTTATCTCCAAGAAATTTGCCGGCCCCCCGTTGATGTGTCAATTTTGCATACATTCCCCGATAACGCCATTCGCTATGCAAGACAGAACTCCTCTCCGCATGAGTCAAGAAAAATAATTGCCGTAAATGAGAGTATGGTAAATCTGAGGCTTTAGATGGCATGGGTCGTTGGCATCAGCTTTGTCGTCAGCATCTGGGTCGATATTACAACTCTTCTGTAGTTGAATTGTGACGTGCTCGCTTGCGTTTCCTTCCGGTTGTCGTGTCGTCAACAATATTCACAGCCTCCTAGACTGCTTGTTGAACAGGTGTCCTTCCAATTCGATAATTGCTCGCAGCAGAACTGAAGAACCTCGCCATCACACTGCCGACACCAGAATCCGCCTTGACCTTTTTGGCCGGCTGTTGGCTTTCGCCTTGAAAGCTTGTCTGATGGCCTTTCAGGCTGGCCCGCGGTACCGAGATAGTCTTGCCATGTGCACTGTGATATGACGCGTCAGGGCTCTGAGTCAGGTCGACCACCACAATACTGTCGTCGATGTTCGATGACGCAGTGTACGGGGTACCTCGAGAGGTCGGTGCAAGAGAGGAAGATCGCGATCGTGATGATGGGGCCAATGAGGAAGACCGGGAGCTGCTGTGGCTGTGCATCGTGCCAGGTCTGCTAGATGGAACTAGAGGCGGAAGGTCACGAATGGACGGCGGTGACACCGATCGATTGCTGCCGTGATGACGGAATGGGGATGGCCATCGTCGATGACTTGGAGCAGGTAGCGACAACGAACTGTTGTTGGCCTTGTGCCTTGGATACCGGCCGCCGGCTAGGTCCTCATCGATGCAGGAAGCAGGGGAATCGTATACACCGACCGCTCTGGGAGGAGGTGTGGCAACCACAGGTTGAGCCGGCTCCTTGCGTGGCAAAGGTGGCACAGACATTGTAGAATCGTAAGAGGTCTGATGAGAGTGCCAGTGTCGATAGCTGCTGGTGAGTTCTTCTTCTTCCTGCTGGAGCTCCATCTGGAAACGGATGGGGGCGAGGAATGGCTCAAAATGGACAAACAAGTCCTGTTCCGTCACCCGAGTGTCGAAATCAAGCAGGTACAGCAGTTGTCTCTCCATCAGGTTCACCTCTGCCAGTCCGAATCCGAAACCATCAAAACCCTTGACCGTGGAGTATCTTGCCCAGTGCTTGTTCTTGGGGCTCGAATCGTTCAAGTTCTTCGCAGCCAGGATCAACGACGCAAGAAAGATACGGTGGACAGTGCATCGCATCCCCTTGGCGACAGGTGGTAGTCTGGATCGAAGACGGGCAAGGTAGACCAGAGACGTCATTAAAGTCGGCACCTGAACGGCAGACCGGTGGACGAGCGAGCTGATGAACTGTTCAAGGCTGGGTAAAGGAGCGAGGGCGGGCTCTGCTGACGATGGGTGAGGCGGTGTTGACGGAGGAGTAGGTAATGAGTCTGTGGGGGGTAGAGGCTCTGGATCACATCGTATGACCTGTGAGGCTTGCTTTGCAAGGTGCTGGACCATGTATGTCCGTACAGGTTGCCGCACAAAATCTTCCAGCGCAGCCCTGTTCTGGGCTGAGGTGTATTTGGACTCCATGACGGACCTGTTTGCAAAAAGTCGATTTGACCCTGGTGGTGAGAGGCGGAAGAAGATGAAGGGAGTGACTGTGAGGTGAGGCACGTCCGAGTGTTTATGGAGTTGCCTTCACAATTCTCTCAGAGAGGTTTCAAAGGCTGGTTATGAAGCGAGTGGACTGAAGTGAAGTGACAGGCCTCTGACACAAGCGGGGAGGGGAGGTTGGTATCCAAGATACTAACTGGGCCGATCTCTGTAAGACTTTTCACCTGGCCAGCAGGAGAGACTCAGAATTCGCACAACAATCTGTGCTGCGTGGGATATATTGGGTTATTGGTAGTCCCAGGCACAGCCCAGGGATGCAGCTCCTGATGTTTGAGAGAGAGTCTCGTAGTATCCAAGCGAGTTGTTCTCCTGAAAAGTTGTACCGGAAGTGATGTCGCAACTGCAAAAGAGTGGGTTCGGCGTCTGCAGCTAGTGGATAGGCGGACGATAAACTCCAGGTACAGAGTACAGATTTGGTGGGATGGCGTGGAACTGCGCCGTTGGGGGGTATTAGGGTTTTTTTTCTTGCCCTGGGTGGCGCAGACAAGGATTGCTCGGCTTGTCAGGGGTTGGAACCTGGAGCAGCGGACACAGCGTCGTTCCCTCGGCTTGTCTGTCACTGAGGAGGGCTAGTAGTAGGGTGCGCTTTGGGGTAGGATGCGAGCTCAAGGAGGCTTGAGAGAAGTGGGGAGGCCGGCCCCAGACGTGTCAGGGAGGTGGAAGTCGACAAAAGGGGGGGTGGTGCTTGAAGCTGGTGAGAGCTCAAGCTCGGGCCTTCGACACTGACGAAGGTGAGGATGAGGATAGCGGATGGAGGGTAGAAGAGAAGGTGAGTTGAGGTAGCGATGAGGTGGTGGTTTTTATGAATCTGATCGAGAGCATGAAGTGAAGGTGAAGCAAAAGGGCATTGCCACAAGACTCGTTATAGATTGAATGGGCGCTTGCACAGACCTGGCAGACCCTGAATGGTAACGGCTGCAGGATGCGGCCAGGTCTCCAGGGCCAGTGGCTAGAATCGCAGGCGAGTTGGCGAGATGGTTCTTGTTTCGCCCTGCGCTGGCGGCTGGCAGACAGAGCGAGTGGATTGGGCCGCGGTTTGCACGACTGGGAGTCTGAGCGATGCACGATGCACGCCTCTTTTTTTTTTATGGGGATGCGATGTGTGCACTGACTGGGCTTTTTATTCCAGATGGACTGATGGAGTCCGATCCTTTTGAGTTCATCTACTTGGACTGTGAGCGTGTCGCTTGTGTCCTCCTTGCTGAAGTCCTACTGACCACCGGCCACTAGTAGTGCACCCAATGATCAATTCAGTTGACTTTCTACACGTGTGCATGAAAGAGTAAAAGCAGGAAGGGGGGGGAAGGGATGGACCGACCGAGGGGTTGACTTGTTAGGTTGGTGATGGACATTGGAGGCCCAGGGAGCTGCATGGGGATGGCGACACGCCCTGTAGGCAGGCACTCCGGACTCGGTAGGTACCCAGTAGCTCGCGATCGGAGTGCCCATGGCCCATACCATAGCCCATAGCCAGAGCCCATAACCATACCAGCCAGGGCACAGCTCGCTGCTGATCCAGCTGCCATCTGCCATCTGTCAATAGTTATTTGGCCGTCCTTGCAGCTGCTATCTCCCTCCCTTTGCCCCATTACGCGTTACGCATTACGCATTACGCATTACGAGCCAGAGTCAGCTCCTAAAGTACTGTACGTAGTACTGTACCTCGGCATGGTAGTTTCTTTACGAATTCGCCTGGCCTTCTGCTAAATCATCTCGTATCTCTCAACTCTCAACTGTGTGAGTGCTGCTTCACTCCTCCTCTCCGTTGAAGTGGTATTATTCTCCAAGAATGGCCACTTGACACACTCTTGTGGCCAAGTGGTTCCCCCCTCGGGCCATTGATTGGTAGAGAGGTCGAGACACCCGCCTGACACGTCTCATACACTTTAGGCACCCCCTCTCGACGCGCTTCAGGGGCTTCCCAGGCCTCCCTCTCGCGTAAGGTCACTGGCCGGTCGCTTAACGCACATCACCCGTCAGCGGCATCATTTCTTTGGCTCGTCCGGTGACTGGTGAAACACGTCTCTCCCTTCGTTTGCCCCCCTCCACGAGACGCGCGACTCGCTGCCACACCTCACAACTCGCATCTCGACCTCTTTTCTTTGGTTCCGTGCCTCCTGCGGGCGAATGCCTCAAGCCACTCCAGCCCGGCCCATATTCTGTCTCAGCTTTCTTTGTCCCGGCTTCCGCATACCACATGCTCTGACCTCCTGACAAGTCTCAGAATCCCTTTCCCCAGCTTGCATCCGTCCCCTAGTTGCCACAATTGCTGCCGCAGATCACCCAACACCCACCTGAAGGGCACAGCCACGACATGACCACTTGCCTACCTGCCTGCACTTACTCTACTTCCCGGTGACAAGCATCTCACCGTACCGCTCTCATCACCTGCCACCACCACCTTGTTTAGTCAATCGTCCACAGGAGCGTCAGCAGACGGGCACTGGTGAAGCATGAGAATACGCCAGTCAACTACTCTTCAATGCTCAGACTTGGGAGTAGTGATACTTCGCGCGAACTATCTCTGGATTGCACCTTCGAGCTCCTCATGACTGCGCAGAGCAGCCGCATAGACATCAGCCATCACCGATTGGTCAATCGACACTAAGTGCATCCATGTGAGAAGAGCCAACCTCTGGAACAGCGTTGCAAATGATGCTTGCACACTGGGTCATCCTTACAGGATGGATTGCCCTGCCTGCGACGTGGCCAAGGATAACACAACGTCGACGGAATGGGCTTCCCAGTCGATGATGACGATGATATGATTGAATCTTAAAGGTCATGGAATCGAGAGACAAGACCGTCGAGAATCCTAACAGTGCTAGGCCTACCTCCATCGTGACAACTTGGCACAAGGCGCCCTCAGGTGGCAATCTTGCTCGGCTAGGATCTCCTTCTCCCACGTCCGACGGCATGAGCACATATTTAAGGGCAGCGACTGCATCACGAATTTGTATAACTGCAGTTCCAGGTACCCCCCATCGCGTCCATGGGGTCTTTCACTGCAGGGATGTGCCTCTAGGATACCCGTCGTCCTTACCTCGAGGCGTTGCAACCACGGTTGATCAGACCAAGAACAACAACGATCCCAACCTAGGCAAGCGGGGTGAGCATGTCAAGGCTGGGAAAAGTGCAACGTCGAGCGAAGGCAGAGGACACCCAGCGAAGCAGCCAGATCCGCAGGAGCCTCCAAAACGGTCTTCGGGCTTTGAAACTCAAGGTCCTGATGGCAAATCTGGCGAAGGAGAAGACACTGGTGGTGTGCATAAAGAGAAGAAACCAGAGTTGACATGACGATTGACCTTAGTAGTCACAATTGTGCATCATGTTGATAGCACTCGCAGAGAATGAGATACCATGGGTACCATTTTGCCAGCAGTCTCTTCCTGCCGGTATGTGACAAAAGTTGCCATGTGTTCTGAATGTAACGTAGACAAGACACATGACAAAACAACATCCAGCCTGGTTTTGTCGGTGTGCCGAGTACTAGCCCCCCAATCTACGTGGTGATCACCTGCAATTAATTGATTCATGTGCTGGAAAGAATCGAGACTAGAGAGCGTTGGGAAGGGTGGGAGAGAGGAATGAGGGTTCCATCTGAATCACATTTCGGTGGGCATGTGAGACCAAATGTTGATCGTACCCTCATTCAACCCCATAACCGCAAACTATCTCAGCTTGCTTGAGACATGGGGCATCCAAGGAATATGGCGACTGCGAGAATGGGCACCAGACGTTCGTGCCCAGGGGAAGGCAAATCTTGACTTGGCGATCCCGGGGTCGCCTTCTTCGCTGTGGGGTTGAATCACACAGTACGAGGTATATGAATGAATGGACTTCAGCCAGCAAGGTATGCCGAAAAGGGGGTGGGCGCGGAGAGAGCGACTTGAATGGTGGCGATGACCGCGATGACCGTTCGCATCCGCTGAGGCTGGTGCGCCGCCACTGCCACATCGCGCGACCTGAGAGGTCCATGTCATCACACCCTTCTGCGCATCTATGCCATCTCATCTCACAGCTGATGAACGGATGAACGAATGGATGAATGAATGAATGAATGAATGAATGAATGTCCTTGTGATCATAATGCCTTCTGTGCATGCACCTGCACGTATCTATGTACGTACATAGGATGACCGGGGCACCTGAACGGATACCTTTTCCCTCTGAAGTCGAAGTGGCTGCGATTATCTTCACTCCTTCCGTTGTACTGTATGTACATACATATGTACATATCAAGCTCATCTCGGCTGGTGCCTAGACAGCAAAACGGCAAAGCAGCAGAGCTCGCAGTAAATCTCATTCATACGTGTCCGTTAAGTTTACCTCAGTCTTTGCTGATACTAATGGCAACGATAATAATACTAGGTCACGCCAAAGCCGTACTCTACTCTATCTTGGGATTGTGAACCTCCTATTGGCCTTAAAACGACACTTGTCAAGCATGCGCAGATTCTGCAGACCATGTCTTCACCGCTCATCCCATCTTCTTCTCCAAGATCTTACAGCCAGGCAAGAGTCATGATGAAAAAAGAGTCGTTGGCCAAAAAATACGCGGACAAGAGCCCCGAAGGACACTTGATGGCGACATCCACCGCGATGTGCAATGCAGGGACACCGCTATCGCAGACTCCAGTCGTGATCGAAGTTGCGCCCACAAGGTCTATCAAAATGTTAGCGAAACACTCAAACCTCATTGCGCTTGGGGTAGTGGGACATACAAGTATGAAGAAGGAAAAAGAAATTTAGAATGGCATTCAGGGAGGAGCGAAAATAAATAGTCGGATTCTTGCCAAGCAATGGCGAGACGCCAAGATGCGCTATACCAACTACAGACGGCACTACTGGGTACTACAGACTAATCTTTCACGAGTATTATTACATAGCAGTTGTCTCGATGTGTCTGCCTGCCCGGCGACCCTGCATAGCTTGGTACCGTCGTGTGGTGCAGTCATGATAATGTGATATCTCTCATCCATCAGCTTTCGCTCTGCTCTGCTTTATATCAAGGCCACCTGAGATTCAAAGCTTGTTCAAGGCAATCTCTCGAATGGCAGAAACGGAGACTACTATCTGCCTTGTCAACAAACGCGAATATGGTTTTCAAACCAGCGGTTCGAGTGGCTTTCACCTCCCAACAAGAATACATTCTCTTCAGCGCATGAAAATATGGGAAGTTAGGTAATTTCATAGTTTGGTCCCCTCTTTGTGAATTTTTTTTTTTTCCACACAGTTGAACCAAATCCTTGTGAGAACATCAGTGCTTCCTACAACGTTGGCAGGTCCATGTATTCTGTCGTGTTCGAGTTCAACGAGGTTCCAACACGGATGAGCCTCAAAGGAACTGCCATCGAAGGAATCGTTGGCATCGCATTCATCATGTTCATCCTTGTGTTTTTCCTTTGCCTGAGCTTTTTGCGCCATATCAGGATCAGACGGCAACTTCGCGTGAGACTTGATCCAGTTGAGGGCAGTGTGAACAACATCCGCCCACTTCCGCCAGCTTATGATTCCCTCCACGCTGGTAGTGGGCGCCGGTATTTCTGGCTTTGGTCGCAACAGCGCAATGAGCTCGGTACCCCTGATCCCTCCAACACCGCTTTCGAAAGAATTCGCGACCCGTTCATCTTCGACGACAGCCCTCGACACTCACCAACGTCGGAAGGGTCTATCCTACCCCCATACTCTCGAACCGATCCCCATGGATTGCCTAGTTACGAGAGCAGTATCTGCGCGGATATGGAAGACAGATTACAGGGTGCTCGGTCTGCTTTAGCAACGCATGTGTCGCGCAGAACCCGTGGAGAGGCTTCGTCAAGTCTGATCACGAGGGAGAGGCGGGGGGAAATCGTCGTCTTTGGGAGGGAGACATCGCCCAGCGAAGCATGATCAAGACTGCGACTACCACAGCAGGGTCTGCGAGATGGTAATTAGCCAGTCGAATACCTACGCCGCGTGCTTGGCTAATTCTTTCTTTTCCAGATAATGACGCCTCCATGAGGCCTGCCCGGATTAAGAAGTTTCAGCCGGCGAAGGAGAAGCCTTGGGCGGGTGAAGTTACCGGGGAAAGCCTCAAGCTTATGCGCTGGAACATATTGCGACCTCGTCTGAGACAAGAATTTTACGCACCACACCTACGGGATGCGATCAAAGCGACTCAACACCCAGTTTTCTCCGTGTACAACTTTCTTCTACACCTCTCAGATCTTGCAAAGTGCTTGCCCTGGCACAACTACCTGGTGTGTCTCCGGATATCCCCATTTCTGTCCTCCCAACTTCTGTACATCCATCAATGCATATGCGTACACACGAACATCGACGAAGTGCCTCCCAACAACCCCGCCGGCGGGGTCAAGAACTACTGAGCTCAACAACAATAAAAATCCCTGCAAGGGGTGGAACGAACGGACTGAGGCTGGGCTTAAGCTTGATCTTGAATTCGAAATTGATCTCCACTTCCAAAGAGCAGCAGAGGTCGAGGTTCCCGCTGGAGCTGCGAGACTGACGGCTGAGACAGACCGGTGAAAACCGCGCGACAATCGACATGTCTGAGTATTGTGCCCTGCCCACAACGCCCGCTCCCATGTATGTATGTATGTATGTATGTATGTATGCATACATTTGGTGATAAAGAAAAGAGACCCACGGCAGCGGGACCGGTCCAGACGAGACGAGGCGAGGCGAGAAGAGGAGAGCCGAGAATGATTCCATCCGCGCGACACTCTCCCTCACTCAGTCGAGACGGGTCGCGAGGGTGTCTTAGGTCGCGGGCAAAGGATCAATGTCTCTCGATGATATGGATCAGGGGAGCAGAGGGTTCGTCGTCGCAGTGATGGTGGTTTTGTTGTTGGCCGCGAAGGGAGACGGGACGAGACAAGACGATATGAGGAACATGCTATTCTGCGCCATCTGATAGGAGTTCCCGGTATTGTTTATTCATCTATTTATTCCGTGACACCCCTCGGTTTTCCAAGCTGTTCGGCTTTATCAGCAAGGAGCCAGCCAGTTATCCAGTTATTTATTCGTGGTAGAGCTACACACCCAGTCCCCATCATCTAAACCAAACTTTTCTCTCTGCTGTACATACTTGTCCTCTCCTCTACAGCCCAGACTTGAGTCCAGTCCCAGGAACATACGAGCCTCAATCCCCCCCCGCCATTTAGTCTACGATATCTACATCCAACCCAGAGTGGTATCCAGGGGAGAGATAGAAACCATGAACGAACCGGCAATGATATCCTTCTTCAGCCTCACCGGGGTGATTCTGTTTGTTGCGGGGATTGCGACTTGGAGGATACATCGCCGGAATCGCATGCAGGGCAAACCTGATGGCATCGCGGTTGATGAGAATCATGGCGATGCCGAGAACGGGAAACAAGATCGAGGTATACGTGCGGAAGATGGTGATGGACCGGCAGAGAATCGAGAAAGCGGTTGGTGGCGGAGGGTCCTTGACGGGGTCGGTTGGGCACAGATACCAATCAGTGCTGAGGATCAAGAGAAGATGCGAGTACTAGGAAGACGAGGAATTGTCGATAAAAAGGCAGACGAAGCAGTTGTTTCCGCGGTCATTGGCGGTGTCGAGGCTGAGACGAGTCGCCCGAGTGCCATTCAGAGAGAGTCAAGGCCAACAGAGGTCGCGCCGTTCGAGAAACTTGGTGGGTATCGATATGGCGATTTCGCGTATGGACATGACAATATGGCGCCGCTTCCAGTTCCGGCTTTGGTTAATGAGCTGAATCCATATCATCATCCATCAGAGATCGCCGAAGTCGAAGCTGCACCGGCGTGTCTTTGTCCTTCCGCTCAAGCCTCCAACAGAAGCTCGATGGAGTCGGGATATGGATCTCCACTGACGTCGTACAATGGCCTTCCCACCATACACCAACACCGAGATGACATGATGGCGGCGCTCCCGATCCCGAAAGACCATCCACTGTATCAATACCATCCCATCGCTCATTGTCCAGCAACTCCTAATCTCCCGCGTCAAGATGCAGGCTGGCGGCTCCCCGTGTTGCAATATGAACGCGAAAGCCTTGTCCCTGCACCTCTCAACCCACGCCGCGGAAGGCACAGCCCTCACGCCGATCTGGACCACAACCAAACTTCACCCCCCGAACCAGTGCGGACGGTTTTTAGCGAATTGGGACGTCCTTCGAGTGCTCATTCTCGGCTAGCTTCATGCTCGGAGTCGCACTCAAAGGAAGGGCCCGATGCGAGATACAGCTGCTTTGAGAGTCCGCTAAGGCAGCATCCCCCTGAGCTGCGCAACGAATTGCAAGATTCAAGGGAGATATCGAGGCAAAATTCGGAACACGTGTCGGGAGCTATAGTTGGCCAAATTCGGGCGAAAGATGACGTCCGAAACGAATGGCCTTTAACGACGGAGATGAAGGTGCCGATCCAACATTATTCCATCCAGACCCCAATTCAGCCTGCGAGTGCATCTGAGCATCATCTTCCACCCCAACGCCATCGTCATTTCAGCTCATGCGATAATGCTTGGACGTCGGTTCCGCTGACTTCGGAGTCGCAGCCATCCCGCAGGCCGCAGAGATGGAGTTGGACAGCTGAGGATTTCAGGGTGGTGGGGATCAAGGGCGACAATGCTGTTTGAAGTAGGCAACGTTTGCTGGAATGATCTAGGGGAGTTGCTGTCAGGATGTGATAGAAAGGCAGGAGTCTCTGTGAGGTTGCTCCGAAGGTGAGGGTTGGTTTCAGAGTATAGTGGCATTTTTCGGTAGCATGAAGGGAAGACAGCGGATGATTCCTTGTCTGTTGTTCTCTCCAACGGGTTTTGGAGGGATGATTAACAACAATTTGAAGTCGAGCAGCTTTGTTTGATCGATCAGTTGGCATATAGCGGGCATCATTGGTGACATTTGTTTGATGTAATACTTCTCCATTCGACCGGACGGAGACTGGAGCTCGATGCTTGCTGTTGCATAGCCTCTCCGCGATATTTCTGACGATAAAATGCCTTTTACTGGTTCGTACAGACTTCTATCGCTTCTGGCCCGAGATTCACGCAGCTTGCTCCGCGCGAACCGGTTTTAACCCTCAGCATCCCGCTCCAGAGAAAGGTCTTGCAATGGATGCAAAGACTAGAACATGGATGACGCTCGATCTCGTCCAGCAGGGGGGACTTTCTTGTCGGAACTTGTCGTTCGACATGGAATTCGAGGCGGATCTAAAAAGTGACGAGATTTCGTCCATCGTCGTATCCAGGCGCAGATTCATCTCTTGTTTCCAACAGCAGCCCATCTCTCTCTACTCTTGACTCCAACTCCTTCATCCACGGAGGAGCCACTGCTTCCACCGGCAGCCCAACCTTCACCAATCTCCCCCACAACTCTTCCTGGTCGTCCTGCAATGATTGTGCCTCCAGCCCAGACGGTGTTCGCAGGAAGGACGGTGCCATCCAAGATCTTCACGTTATCCTTGATCATGACCATGTTCCCAATCGTGCAGTTGGCGCCTATCCAAACATTGCTTCTGATCTCAGCTGCACGGATGTGTGTGTTGGGACCAATGTAGACGTAGTCGGATATTCGGAGCATGAAGTAGGTCATGATCTGCTGCGGTTCACCGCCGTTCGGGTTTGGGACCGTGGTCAGGCGGGAAGGGGGATGAAGTGTACAGCCGGGACTAATGAAGACATATCGACCGAGGTGAATCGAGGTTTGGTCTTGGGTTGCCGACTTCTGGTCGCCCGACTGCTGTTGCGAGGGAGGTTTTGGCTGTGGGGGACGAACAAGGTCCCCATGGATTACCACGTCTTGTTGAATGACACATTTGCCAGCCAGTATGATGTGGCGCGGACCCAGGACGCTGGCTCGGCGACTGATCTTGTTGCCAGTTTCCTGAAACGGGGTTGTCAGCAATTGCCTGGTGTTGATGATTCCTGTGATGGACGGAGACTGACGGTTTCGATGTATTCGCCGCGAACAGAAGGCTTTGGTGGCATAGCTATTGGAAAATGCCTGCCTCCAGCAGCATTCTTGCCAGGCCGGAAGCGCAGCAACAGAAATGGCGTGTGTGGGTGGGTTGTTGGGTTGTCTGGGTTGTCTGGGTTGTCCTAGAATGGGATCAACGTCTATCGCAGCCAGAATCGACGCACAATAATTTGACACGCGGGTTGGAGTCGCAAGTCGCGAGTGCGGAGAAAGCTACCCCAGTAACTCGGTGGTTTAGGCGCCAAGATGCCTAATGTCTGGTCTCCGTTAAACTGCGAGCACCCAGCGGCTACAAACCACAGCGCGGCGATTAGGGACTCATTGCTCCCCGTGGTGCCACCGAATAAGTCCCACACTTCCTATACTTTTTGGTTGGTCATCTTGCCGCCGAACCATTGTAGACAAATATCGTATTCAATCTGACTGAGCTTAAAGGCTCTACAGACATTGACAGGGTACTTCCATACCACAAAACAAGCCACTCACTCCTTACGTTGAAGATGCGGAATATCCGACTTCTACAAGTAAAGAGCTCAAGCGCGATATCTTACCCGTCATCGATGAGGTCCGCTCCAGGTCTCCATTACAGGGTATTCCAACCGCCCCAGAGCTTTCTCGAGGGCAAGAGAACAAGGTCGAGAACACAGAACTCGAGCGAGTGAACGGCATAGAGCATATCACCACTCACACCGCTGGAGAGACGCCTAGTTAATTTCCAAAATGTCCACAGGACCTAACCTTTTCACGACGACTCTGCAATCCATCAGCCGAGTACAGGGATTCACGAACAAGCATCGAAGACGGTAGCCCCCAATATACAGAAGCAAATCTACGCCCAATCCCTTCTGACGACTTGACGCTATTAGAGATGTCCCACTCTTTTACCAGCGCTCAGTCCGGCCTTTCTAGTGCTGTTGAACCGAGTGGCCCTGAATATGAGAATTCACTTGAAGAGCGAGGCATTCATTCCCTGCCCTACCATGTGTGCCTGAGTCTAAAAGTCTAGCCAAAGCTACACTTACTTTAGTAAATATAAGAAAGAGCCCAGGCTCTAACGACGACAATACAGAAAATTTCCGGAGGAGGCTTCACAAAAGTGGAAACGGAGGTACATAGTGCAATGTAGGCCCCGACACCTAAGATATTACCAATGATAGACCGCTTCTGGGATAGCGAACGCGATGCTATTCTGGTGAATCAGCAATGG
The DNA here is from genome assembly GCF_000585535.1 of Cladophialophora psammophila CBS 110553. Taxonomy (NCBI): domain Eukaryota; kingdom Fungi; phylum Ascomycota; class Eurotiomycetes; order Chaetothyriales; family Herpotrichiellaceae; genus Cladophialophora; species Cladophialophora psammophila. The sequence goes on along the minus strand of NW_006912932.1, from coordinate 1,162,266 downwards.
GAGCGTGAGGCTGTGTGGCCTCAAGACAGCCCACCAGCCCAACGCATTGCGGTGTAAGCCCTGCTACAGCGGAAGTGTGGGTGTGCAACCGCTACATACATTACAACGTGTTTCCCTGCTGCTGGGCTTTTCCCACAACTCCTTGTGATTCACAGATGTCCATATTTCGATGTCATGGCTCTATGCACCACTTGCAACAGCTTGCTTCGACTTGTGCCGGATCTTCAATTCCCCTAACGTGGGTTCACCGACATATGTAGATCCAGACCCGCAATATTTTTGGTATGATAACTATCACGGATGGTGTTTCAGACACTCTGATAACATATTCAAGATACAGATTGCGGCTTCTGCTGGTTGTGGTCTGTGTACGCTATTGTTTGATGCATTTGAACGCAAAGAATCAAAGGCAGCACAAGAGGCAGGTGATCTTCCGATCATCCTAGCAGGGGGCCGGACAATCAAAGATGAACGGGATGATCCTCTTCAGTTTTCGACATACATAGAGCCTAAACTAAGGTCCTTCTTTATGAGCCCCGACCAAGGACTGATCAGGCTTTGTGATCTTGACATTAGCATTGATAACGGTATGTCTTATTTACTAGAAAGCCTACAATATTTCAGTAACATAATACTAAAAGCTTCTGGCGACGTGCCTACAGACCTTCCATTCGAACCGTTTAGCAAACTGCATCGCCATTCTAACGATCCTGGCTGTGTGACGCTCGCTTCATTGTGGCTTTCATCTTGCCTGGAGAATCACGATTGCCCAACCCCCAACTTAACAGGTCTAAGTTTGTTAACACGCTTCCTCCATGTCGGGAACGCGAGCAGAAATCCACACCTTGTCGAGTTTCCGTCGGGAGCATCACTGCAGCCGTGGGTTGCTCTAAGCTACCGGTGGGGGGAAAAGGAGCCGTTGTTGAAGTTAAAGAAAGAAACTGAAGGATCTTTGAAAGCCGGTGTTGATATCGGGACTCTGGACGCAACTATTCGGGATGCAATCATCATCAGCGGGGGATTAGGAATTCAATATCTGTGGATTGATTCGTTGTGCATTTTTCAAGACCAGAAGTCGGATTGGTTGGAACAATCTTCGCAGATGAGTTACATCTATGGACAGTGGACGGTGACTATCGCCAGTGTGGACACAAATGATGCCTCAGAGAGCTTTCTGAGACCGCGAGAAACGGAGTTCGTTGGAATCTCTTGGAAAGCGAACCCGAATCAGGGCGCCAGTGAAGAATACCGAAACCCGCCGTAGGTCTACGTCTCGCACGCGTGGCCCGATCATCACGACCAGTTAATCGGACCATGGTCTAAACGGGCATAGACTCTGCAAGAAGGACTTCTGCCAAATCGAATCTTGTTCTATTCTTCTCATTAGATCGCGTGGAAATGCTGCAGCGTAGTTCAGTACGAGCGAGCCCTGAAATACGTCCCCTTGATCGAGTTCGGCCTCAACATTGCGGACAAACCTAGTGGAAGGCCCTTCTGACGATTCGACCTTTTCACAAAATTTAAACTCCTGCCTAAGTACCTAGAGAGTCCGGAATGCGATTCGGACTACGATAGATACCGCATCTAGTACAACATCGTTGAAGACTACTCTAGTCGCGGTGTGACATGCCGGCGAGATCGACTCGTTGCAATTTCAGGGAATAGCAAAATTGTACGGGATGGCTCTCTACGGCGACAGGTATGTGGCGGGTCTTTGGTAATCAAATATACTGCTAGGTTTGTTGTGGTATGCCGAAGGCTTAGAGCTATTCGGCAGCAACCTTGGTCAGTCCACTGACGTCGAGGTTAATGCTCTTTCCTGGAGCTGGGCCAACGCTCCCTCCGGGTATACCATTCGAAATGAGGGGGTAAACAAGAGTCTTGAGTCATTAGCAACGCTGGAAGACGTCAGCTTTGGTCTAGTGGAGTCAAACAATCCTTTCGGCGGTGTCTTGCATGCCAAACTTACCATACGCGGACCGGTCTACCGGTTTTCTCGGCTCTACCATCCTGCCTGGCGTTCGACAGGGAGTAATCTTTCAGCTTTGGAGCGCCACCTTTCTCATGTGATTGAGCTCGACTACGGCGAGAGGGCAAACGAGTTCTCTCGTGAAGGCTGCTACGTCGCTTTATTGGTGATGAAAGCATGGCCTTCACTCGATAATCGTGTTGACGCCCTTATCCTCCAGAATTTGCCGTCCTACAAAGACGAGAGGAGCATAGTTCTTGAACGCCTGGGTGTTTTGAAACTGAGCTTCTACAGCACATCGACGTCTCCTTCATTATCCAGAAAGATCGGACTTGAGGAAAAATCTCTGGACTATCGTCTGAATCCTGAGGGTGAGTTCCGACGGTCAAAGCGCATTTTCTGCAAAGAATTCTTCCAAGAGTATAGTAAAAGCAAATGGCCCTGCGAATCTGTAACGATTGTTTAATCACCACTAATATATCCACTGTGATGAGCTCGCAGGCTTGTCTGAGCTACAACGACCTCAAGGAGCTCTTTGGACCACGCGGCAGGCTCAACACGGAACGCCGACATCATCCTCACCAAGAGAAGTCAGTTTGCCAGGCTCTGCAGCGAAGATTCCAGATCTTTCCGTCTACACACACTGGCTGAGAAGCCGGCGTACTGATTCTTGGCGATTTGCGCTACGACGCCTGGGTATGGCTGTGAAACAAGGAAAGGGGTCGCCTATCCTCTTCGAGCAAGAACAGGGAGGACTTGGGAGCCACAAACTAAGAAGATGTGGGCATTGTGGTCAAGTCAAGCAGCCTTTTCGGGCCACATTTGGTCCCCCTGGACTCCAATTTTGGCTCCCATGTAATAGAGAAAGAGAAATGAGATCCAATTCTGATCCCCATTACTTCCACCTTTGTCCCTCACATACTGTAAATTATAGTATAATGTAACTAGTTTACTATACTGTGTCGGAGCTTAAGATTCTTGAGACCGAGAATTAACTCGATTCGCTGTCGCCTTTCCGGGGAATGCCTGCTCGCCGGAATGATGAAGAACGCGTAAGATGGAGAAGCAAATGCCGTTGCATCTTATCAAAACATCTCGGGGGAGATCATGTCATGTACATAGGAAACCAACGACAAAGGGCACGAGTCCAATACACAAACACGGCAAAGACGCCAAGGACGTAACGGGGGGGGGGGGGAGAAACAGATAGGAACCGGACGTCGAAGCTTCTCAAAACCTCTTCAAGGTTTTTGAGTCTCTGTATATACGCGCTCAGTACAAGAAGGATATATACCGTTCGGTGTTTCTATTGATCTGTCTATTTCTTGATAGCCTTCCCTCACGGTATATACCTCGAGTAAGAATTCATCTCACATCGAGGCCCTTTGCGGAGCGGTCCATGACACGGACTCGGGCTTCAACTGCGGTATAGGACCGTTAGCCTCCTCCAGAATAGTCGTGGGAATCTAGATCGACTATCACGCCTCTCGCGCCCTGCGCTCCTTGTCTACTATGATCCGGCTTTCCTCGGGGGTTAGGTATGTCTTCGGGTATAGCTAGGCTATGCTAGTGGCGCGAGTGGCGTGCTTCGGGCGAGCTGTGTAAGGGAGACTGATGATCTCTGACTGCGGCTGTTACCATTCTCTCGCCGGATTCGAGAGAGTGAAGTTGGTGAGGGTTGAGAATGATAGGTATGGTGCCGAAACACAGAGAGGATACTCATCAGGAGCTCACAGCAAAGCAAGTTACAATGGACAGCCGTGCTGGCTTCAAGCATGAAACGACACTACTGGATCTGATGTAGCTGGATTGAAAGCTTTGTAACCAAAGTCGCAGCAGGTACTGGAAGGTATGTAAAACCGGTGTGAATTTCCACCGGAGACGGTAAGCAGTATCAGATCAGGTTTGGGTGGCTAGAACAAACTAAGATTGTCTGCATTCAAGCGGTTTACGTAACATTTTACTCGCTCTAGCAATATTGGCTGTGGTGTATTCTGCCCTTCCGACGCCAGCGTGCCGTCACTTCAAGCAGACTCTCGATGGTTGGCCACGGCAGCCACCTTGGTCTCGACCTCGCCCTCGCTCGGCGGCGACCCAGTAATGTCGACACCAACTGCCAAGAGGCGATCGTCAAGCGCGCGCCGGCGCTCCTCGTCGAGATGTGAGAGGTCGACGGCGACTTCGTCACCAAATTTTGCAGCAATCTCTTCAAGCGAGAGCCCATTGGTTTCGGGGAGGCGCCACAAGAATGGAATGCAGGCCGCCGGAACAATGATAAAGACGAGGTAATATCTACGACTGGTTAGCACAGTCGCGGGAAAAGGCGATGTAGAGGACAAGAGCAAAGGCGAGACACCTACTTCCATCCAATATTGGCGAATGCGGTCGGTGCGACCTCAGTGTAGAGCAGCGTCGATGCAAAAAGACCGGCAATCGAGGTGCCTAGTCCGTGGGCTCGTACACCAGTTGGAAAGATTTCGCTGCAGTACACGTAGCTGCTGGCGTCCTGGCTGCCTCCATAAAAGGTCACAAAGAGAAACAAGAACAAGACCCCCACTGCATTGCCGCCCTTGTGGGATGTTCCCGCATAAGTGGCCACCATGGCAGTCTCGACAATCATCATGCAAATGCAGCCGGTCAGGCCGAACGTGATGATGGGAATCCGCCCCAGGCGATCGAGCAGCATGGCATTGATCCAATTCATCAACGCAGCCCACGAGGTATAGATGGCGTAGAGGAGGAGAGGGAGCCACCCGTACAGGCCGAGATTGTTGTACAAGAGGACCTGATAATTGTTGATGACGAGCACACCAGTGGATTGAGCGGCGCATCTGCCGAGCGTGTTAGCAGAAACCCACCAGTCGCGACGAAATCGAAACGTACTGCACCAGCAGGCCCGAATATATTCGCTTGCGATACGAAGCACGCTTGAGCATGCCCCAGATTCCGTGCACACCAGTCGCGTTCTCCAGCTCGATCTGTTTGGAGATTTGGTAGAATTCCTCCTTGGCTGCCAGGCCTGATGGATCATCCGGTCGAGAGTGCAGCTTTTGGAGAATCTCGAGCGCATGCCGCTCTTTTCTCTTGGAAATGAGCCAACGAGGTGATTCGGGCAACCAAGGCGAGCCGATGAGCAGGATCAGGGGCGCTACAATCTGCAGACTGAGGCATAGTCGCCACTGCACTTGAGGCGCTGCAAAATAGCAGCCCAGACCGGTGAATGCGGCCGACCCCTGAAGGCCGGAGTCAGATCTCCACTGTACGGGAATGGGTTGCAGATGTATTACTTACGTAGCCACAGACAATCAGGACCCCGTGTGAACCTTGCGCAAATGTTAGCACGAGGTGGAAACGGAAAGCGACTCGGAAAAGGCTGGTTACCCGTCATTCGACCTCGTTGCTTTGCAGGCGACAACTCCGACTATTACCGCACGTCAGTAGAGGTGCACCTCGCACGTCAAACCGAGCGACTGACCATGTACGCAGGCACGGTGACTTGCATCATGCCGACACCGACGCCATTCAGGAAGCGTCCAACGAGAAACATGGCAACGTGAGCCGCCCCCCCTTGGATCGCGGCCGAGATAACGCAGATGGCACAGACGATCTGAATGGACCTGCAGCGGCCGAGTCTGTTGAGGATCCAGTTGACAATGAGAGCACCAATAATGCCTCCCCCGGCGAACAGACCATTGGCAGCTAGTTCTCATTGTCAGACGTGTGTAATGCCAGGGAACCTGGTTGCGCTCACCGCCGATTATATCGTTTCCCTTCTTGGCATTTGGTCCGGTGAGAGAAATGTTAAAATACTCCCAGAATGCGGGCAAACCAAAGACGGAACCGATAATGGATGAATTGTATCCGTACGTAAATGACCCTAGTGCGCTGAAGAAGACGACATAAAAGTTGTACGTGTTGGCCTTGGCCGAGTGCGAGGCGTCGACCGCGTCCCCTGTGCCATGCTTGAACAAGCCCATGCTGAAGAACGAGGCGGCTCGAGCGGTGGATCCAGATACAAACGATGAAGATCGAACAGGGTACAAATGAACTCGCAGGGCCGATCAGGGGTTTATATTCCCTCTGCGCGGCCACCTACGATGCTTGCCACGAGGCGAAAGTGGATCCTTCTTGGAGTTGAACAAGGTGATGTACTCGGTACTTGGAGACGCTCCTCGCGGAGAACACTGGGCGTCAATTCTCCGTAGGTCATTATTGTGTTGGAGAACACGGCACACGAGCGGTGAGAAGCCGTGAAGCGGGACCGTGTCGCCACCGTGAGCGATGGCGTACAGCCTGGCCGTTGCGCGGCATCATGGCCGCCGCTGTGTGAACCAAGGGAGACGAAGCGTGTTTCCGTGATACCGCAGCAAAGAGACACACACGCTTTGTGGGGGAATGTTGACGAATTTGGGGAATGGAGTTGGAGAGGTCGAGCTCCCCGCGCTGGGGAGACGTGCCATGCGGCTGGGACAAGCGGGGAATCAGCTCTCCTGCTCTACCCAGAAGGCAGAAAGCCGAATTAGCGTAGGCCCACAAGGCAGAACTCCGGACGGTACATGTTCAAGCATCATTGCTCATGCAGATTCAACTTCCATTAACCTCGGGTATCCTGTTGATCGAGGGGCGATACCAACAGTCCAAGCTAAGGAGGCGAGAGGGTCAGTCCTGTACTTGTAGGTCAGTACCCAGTAGGCTGAGGCGGATTGAAAGCGGCGCGTACGAAGTGAGTGACCACGTGAGCTCCGGGCAGATGCGATACAAAGGAAGAGAGCAACATATTCCTTCATCATAATGTGGATGATCTGGGCTGACGAAGTCAACGACGAGAGGCCGCGGACAGGAATGGCCACTGCAATGTTTCCGGTATTTATTAACATTATCATCAGGGAGTAATAAGTGACCACGCCTTAGCACCCAAAGCGGTTGGTCTTAGCCTGACCGCTAGTTCACCCACCTCAGGCTGCCCAGGCTGCCCAGGCTGATGTCGGCTCCGCCTAGTTGCCTACCTAGGGCAAGCCTAAGTACCTAAGTAGGGGGTACCTCGTACCCAGTACCGGGTACTGGGTAACTCAGGTGGCCAACGCCACTGCCCAGGAGCCCCTGAATTGGTTCACCCGCTCACTCACTCGCCCGCTTTGGCCTCAGTGCAGCCCTCAGTGCCTCAGCATTGCTCCCAGGTCCCCCTTCACCGTGTAATCACGAATATATCTTGAGCGTCCGACAGCATGCACACCAGAGCACCAAATGGCCTTCGAGGGAAGTCGATTTCGAGATCAGACACCTAGGCCATCCGAAACTCAACAATGCCGATATGCCTGGCGGTTCTTGTCTCCTGTGATTGAGGGCAACAACATGAAAGGCTGTACCAGCTAGGGCGGCCATACCTCGTATGCAAGCCAACACCAAGCAGCAGAGACAGGGCTTCCGTAGGATATTACATACCACTGAGCCCCAATCTGATGATATGCTTCATTCCAACCCAGCGAGCCAATGCGTTGGAATATAGGCAGCATTGCCGAGATTGCAAGGAGAGAGAAGACGCCACCGCCGGTGTCAAAGGAGAGTGACGGCTGCAACCACCGCAGCTGTGCTGACCGAGGAGGCAAACGGCGAATTGGTCGCCCACGCTGAGGATGAGAGTCGCGGATGCCCGGGAATAGCCATACAACGCGAAGCTTGCGGCCACAAAGGCAGCAGATCCGAAGAGATGAGTCCATATGTGCATGGTTTCCATATGCACGCATCGCCAAAGACGAAGGGACTGCCTATAGGAGTATGCAGGCATGGGATGCCTTCCGGCGATGACGTCGTTGTCGCGCAGCCATCCTGGTATCTGACCTTTTGGTCCTGATCGTGGGCCAGTACATACTGGGTACGCCTCCACGTTTGGCTTGCTGGCGCATAAATTGCTGCCTGGCGCTGCGAAGGGCTTGGGTCGAGGCCGCACCTCTCACATACCGAGTAGTCGCTATGTACGATCGCCGAGGAGCACGCTATTGGAGCGATTAGTGACGAGACCGTTTGGTCGAACGACAGTAACAAGTACTGTAGTCTTAGGGCCACCACGGCCCAGATCCTGGCTGAAGCCGGGCACGCAGCCATCGCGCCATACTGACATACACCCCTTGACGCCGAGACTTCGTGGTGAAGGGGTCATTTACGGGTGGCTGTGACGCGATGGGATTCTTCAATCTCCGCTACGACAAGTGATGCTGAGCATGGGAGGCTGGAAGGATTTTCCCCGTCGTGATCCTCGATGCAACTTCCAAAAGATATTACATGATCATCGAGGTTCTTGTGGGACTTGAGAGACTTGCCTTTTGCCATAGCCCAGATATCCCTCCAGAACTGTTCTCGAGGATAGCGGAAGGGACACACCAACCGCCAGACCAGCAGATCAGGGAGGCGAGGAGGGTCAGCGCGCAATACCCCCACCATTCGCGATAGCAAACGACATACTAGGCAAAGCCCAGCAGATCAAGGCGAGAAGTGGTAATTTAGCTACATGCCACTATTCGTGACCCGGGCACGGGCAGCTCGCCTGGTACAGAGTTCCGAGTACATTTGACGGCAACGAGAGTCCTCACACACTCTTCGTCAGCCTCTGACCCTCCTCTGCTTGCTACAGAAGAATTCATTCCCTCTTGGCTCTGTCGCTGTCCCGCATGCCCACAACTGCCGAATTGTGCCTGCTTCTTTCCGATTGTTTCCACTAGGCTGCCCGCAGTGATGATACTTGACAGGCACGCAGTAAATATGGGTCTGTGGATACCGCAGGGAATTCCATCACGCCACAGGACACGCAAAACCTCTCGCCTCATCACAGAGCCTCGCAGCCGGCAACGTCGAACATTACCGCATGAACGAGCCTTTGGTGGGAGTCGCCTAGGTTCCCCTGTTCCCTCGACGGTTTTGTCCGACAGATTGTTGCTCTACTTGATACAGCCAAGGTTCGGGGATTGCTTCCATCAATGATTCTGGAACGCAACCGCAGGGGATTCATCACGCTGCAGTGGGTGAAAGCGGTCATTCTCGCAACATCCCTTGCTACGTGGTCAGACAGTAGGCGGCACTCTGTCCCTTCACCAACTACTTACCAAGTGCAGGAGGTGGACAAGGCCGTGAAGGCTCCGTTCAATACCCACATCCTCGGCTTTAGCTTCAAGCGGTTCGATCTAAGTTAGTACGAGGTACAATATCAGGAGAGCGAACCCTGGCCCCCAATAATAGTCAAGCCTACTTGTAATGGTACCGAGTACCCAGTAGAGCTCGACGAAGCCTCGGGTTCTGAAAGGGGCAACCAAGATGTTGTTCAATTTCAATGATCGCCGAGTGTCAGCCTCGTTTTGCGATCGGGAACTCTACTTGTTACTGCTTAATAATCGGTCTGCCGCGTGCGAGGCTACTATCTACTGGCTAGACTGCTACGGTCTTTCAGGGGGCACCAATCCCACAAGTTGTCGCTTCTTGCCCGTTGGCTTTTGGGATTGCTAGCTTCGGATACCAATCGCCGGGCTTGAAAGAAGTTCCTGGATCCACGGTTCTGGAATGCCCCGCAAGGCGCAAGAGAGTTGAAATTTTTCCCTACCGGTACCCAGTACCTCCTGACGGGCTTGGAAGAAACGTGGTTTGCTTTCTGAGACATGCCTTAGGGCTAGCAACCCCCTTGTGTATCTTCCGAATTTGACCCACCGGTTTCGGCAAACGAGGAATCTGCCCGTACATCACCTTCTAGAGACTCGCTTACGCAGCTGCAGGGTCTTCAAGATGGCCGCTGCACTGGCGGGAGATATCGACAATATGCTTTCCCGTTGATCAATGAGTGGCGTTACCATGGTTTCAATATGCAACTAGAACAAGGTTTCGTAACGGCCCTGGCCCCAGGCGGATGATGGTCACGCCACTGCACGTGGAAACTGGCAACGTGGGTTGCTCCCTAGCGGGACGGATCGAAAAATTATCTTCGACTCGTCCCAATCGGGGAGTCGACTATGGAGATGTGTTGTTGCAAATAGGCTCGGTGAGAGGAATTGTCGGAAGCGCCTCCTTGGCCTGACAAAGCACACAGGATCAATCCGGCCGGCTTTAAAATCATGAATTCGCCATCGCGAACCAAAGTTGGAGTCGTTCTTGAGCTGGCTTTCTGTTCCTTGGTCGAGAAGGCTTCGCATTCAAAAAGATCCGCAACGTGCGGACAAGATCCCGTGCGGAAATAGCTCCAGGACGTCTCCTTCGTTTTTCACTGTACGCCGGCACAATGGGGGATATTCCGAATTCCATGGAACATGTGGATCGGCGCGAACTGTACACGTCGCTCCCAGTTCGAGTTCAATACCTCCAGCAATTCCTTGAATTCGGAGCAGGCAAGCACTCTCCCTCCGCCCAGAGAGCTTCTGATGCCGTTCGAGCATCGAGCTGTCAAACGGGCAATTTCATAGGCCTCCTCTGCTGACCTTTGGTACGGTGTAGATGATGTCGTTGCCCTGATCGAGGGACAAAAATACATCAAAGCCATTATCCCGGCCATCGTCAACATGGTCTACAAGAAGTTGCTGAAACACGACATCACGGCCCGAGTTTTCAGTACACGAGATAGTCGTGTCGAAGAAAACCCCGTCAAATGGATCAAAGAAGACGACGCACAGATCAGGCATCGGAAGATGTTCTTGAGATGGTACCTGACGAAACTCAATTCCGACCCCAGTAAAATGGAGTACTGGCAATATCTGGACAAAGTAGGGTAAGCGCCTGTACTACCTCCCCCCCCCCTTTCGAACTTTGGACCGGACGTCCTGTACGTGCCAATCTGGTCGTCTACTTCATCATCGAGGGAGAGAAGGACATGTCTGACCATAACACTCCTAGGCTGATGCATGTCGGCAAAGGACGCCGCAATCCTCTCCATGTGGACTACATATTCCTCGGCGTGTGTCTGGGCTACATCCAGGATTCGATGACGGAAGCCATCCTCTCACACCCGCGAGTGGAGCTCACGCAGAAGATTGCCATCGTCAAGGCCATCGGCAAGGTGATCTGGATCCAGAACGACCTGATGGCGAAATGGCACGTCGAGGACGGCCGGGAGTTCTTGGACGAGGACATCGAGGAGGACATGGAGGCCGAGGCGCGCGAGCCCGAAGGCTACCTCAACGGGAAGAGGATCCTGGGCAACGGGGGAGGAAACGACGACGACTCAATCGCCGGGACGGTGTCGTCGACCTCGTCGGAGAAGAGCACCACCAGTCTCGGCCGGACGATGGAGCAGGTCCGCCTGGCCAACGAACAGCAAAAGATGACCTGCCCCTTCAGCGGCATGGTGAACGGCCCAGAGGACATGGAGAATCAGCGAGCCGCCACGTGGCGGCCGAGCCGGCGCGAGCTGTTGCAGCCCGAAGCAACGTCTCCTCCTCCGACCGGCATCCCACGACTCCGGGTGATTGATGGGAAGACGAGCTGTAAGGAGAATCTCGGTCCGAATCCATTTGCGTAAGCGGGCACAGCTCTCGATGGGTCGAGGCGATGCTGCCCCCCAGGTCCTGCTGGACCGAGCGATCTCACCTCCCACTCAGGCCTACATCGCGGAAATATCGTGGTATCTATATTGAGCGATGAAGGAATGGATCCATCTGTAAAAAGAACATCTTCTCTCTCCCTCGCCCTCGTCGCGCGTCCGTTTCTAAATCCTCACATCCTTCTCTCCTCTCTTTATCCTAGTCTGCTCTATATTGACAGAGAAATAGAGGTGTATACATGGCCAGTTGAACAGTCGAACCGCCAACTGTTTCGACTAAATGGATCGTATATACCACATTTTCCAATCACTAAATAGAAAATTTCCCTGAAAAATGGGAGGTTCAGCTAGATCGGATTGTATACAGGCCAACAATTGCGATTTGAGAAGGCCATTCCTCTGTCCATTCGTTGGTTCATTCACTCATGTATGGAGTTGCTGTGTTTCCTTGAGGCGTGCTTTGCTTTATCAAAATGTCCTCAATGGCGACCGCAATACCTCCTCGACTATCTGGATGATTTCTGCGTTTTCGTGAAATTGGGCGAATTCCAAGACCGAAGTACCCACGCCCAGCTTGCGCTTTACATCGGCTCCTCTGGCTATCAGCCACCGGGTGGCGCCGACGTGGTGATTCTCGATCGCTTCGAAGATGGCGGTCCACCCGTCCCATGTCTCCGCGTTGATCTCGCTGTCAGCGTTGAGCAGAAGCTCCATCGTGGCGATCGAGCCGGCTCGAGCGGCGCGATACAATGGTGTCGTGCCAGACACGCTCCGTGCGTGGGGAGAAGCTCCGGCCTCCAGTAGCAGATGCACGATATCCTCTTTCCCACGTTCGGCGGCGAGATGGAGGCAGGTCAAGCCCCTGCCATATTGTGCTTCGAGGTCTGGCCTGGGCTTCGATTGAAGCAGGGTTGCGACAAGATCCTTCTTGCCTGAGATCACCGCTATCGCGAGAGGACTGTAGTCATCCTCGGACAACGCTTGGGTGTCGGCGCCCTTCTGTATCAGGATGTCGAAGAGATTGGACATTCCGAAGCGATGTGCGTAAACCAATGGATTCGTCTGAGGCAAGTCCGAGACAGAACCGTGATACGCCTGCTGCCACGAGACGAAGTGAAAGTCTCCTTTCCGGCATGGCTCAATAAACCATTGCAACCTGTGGATGTAGTTGGAAAGCGGACCTCGACCACCCAAAGCGCGTAATTGTGTAAACCAATGCCTTGCGGCGAGTAGCAATAGCTTGTTGGAGGATGTGCGATGTATCAGATCAGCCTGGGTTGCACAAGGCTCCCTGAAATCAGAGAACGACAGATATTGGACAAGAGACAACCCGACATCCAGATAGCCGCGGGCTGGGATGAAGAACATTGAGAGTGCTTCGTGGCCTCTCAACCGGTGTGAAACTAAAAACTCGTAAAGAGTGAAGTGAGCCAGACTCACCACTGGGTCGTCTTGATCTCGATCAACAACGACCAAACTCCCAAGTATCTCGAGGAGATCATTTTCGTCGGTGACCATCTTCTCAAGGTCTCTCTCCGAGTCATTTGGCTTGATGGAGACGGCTTCGACAAGCTGACTCAGAGTCAGAGGTGTCAAGCATGAGACAAGCCACATCAACATCTTGCAGACTGCGTCCAAGTCATGGGCATTCTGTTCCTTGACTTGTTCCAGAACACGGATGTAGGTGTTTTCCAGTCCTCTGGGAAGCTCACGGAGAGCCCCGCGGATTGCTTTATCATTTGTTATTTTTGAAATGATGTCTAACTGGAATTTCACCCAAAGGAACCTGTCCCGCAATGAATCAGCTCGCGAAGGGCTCTAGTGTCCCGAAGACTTACATGCCACCGGCTTCGCGAGATAGTGTTTCGATGACGAGGGCTTTTAGCTCAGGAGACCTGATCCTGATTTTGCGTGCAGCAACTCGTGCATTCACCTCGGCGCGGACGAACGAACTGATGTCGCCTCCAATGTTGTGTTCGAGCGTGACACGGTAAGCGGCCATGGTTCCCATGTGTTTCTGAAGCGAGTGGTCATGGCGACCTGTAGCGATAACTCGGACTATAGCACCTTCTGTTCCTACAATTCTGCCTAGGGCTGAGACAAAATCTTCAAGTTCCGTACATTCGTCCACAGCGTCGATCACAACCACGAGGGTGCCAACAGTTTGAATCGAAGTTGTTAGCAGAGCGAGAAGGTCGGTGCTGCTGATAGCATTGCCGAAGTTAGCTTCGTATTTTTGATAAAGACTGGTGGCTTCATCCAGCAAGTCTGGATGTTGGCATATGAGTTGCAGCAAAATAGCCCCCAGGAAACTTTTCAAGGTTCGTTTCGCTGAGTTTCTGTGGTCAAAGTAGAAATACACCAAGCTCATTGCTGGTTCAGCAGTCTGTGCACGAAGCGCTTGAATAATGGAAGACCTAGAGGCGTCAGAGAGATTGCTGCACGGAGAACAAGCGGACAAGCTCACGCCAGGACGGTCTTCCCACTACCGGCTAGCTCGTCCTGTCAGTAAAGCTTTGAGAGATTGAGGGAGCCACGCACGGATCCCATTTATCCACAGGAGGGTTGATGGCCCGCTCGACCAAGATATGTAGGTTGCGGACTCGAAGAACCAACTGCCTGTTCCAGGATGATGATGTTTCAAACCCTCCTCTAAGTTCTCGTTAACATTGATTGAACTTGGATCTAGCCACTTGAACAAAACTCTTCGTTCTTCTCTGTCATCCCTGCGTGCTGCTCGTGTCTGCAGAGCTTCGACGCCCATAGAGCTTCGCTGAGAAAGTAGACGGACACTCCGTAACGTTAAGCTACAGGACAAATTAGTGTCGGTTTGGTTGCTGATCAGGCAGTGTCCGCTTTAGAGCTTACCTCACATCCACAGCCATGGCTGTGCTCAGAAGATCTCGGAGTCTGGATAACCTGGCCAAGGCATCTTTGGTTTCTTTCTCCTTGAACGGCCATATGATCATCTTCCCAAGATTCCGTACTCGATGGCCGGCAACCTGCTCACAGGCGGCAATGGAATTCCTGACAGAGAGCAGAGACTCTTTGCACTCCTGTAAAACGCCTGAATTGCTGAGTTCGTTCAGAGCCGACTTGCTGCCGGAAGCCGCCACCCGATCATCATCATCCGTCAGACATTGCAGCTGCCCGATGACAGTGTCTATTGCGGCAGTCTCACTCAAGAGCTGCCGCAGCTCTCTCGGGGCTCTGTGGACAGCTCCCACGAATGAGTAGCCCTCAGCGAGAACAGTGCCGCTCAACGACATCAGCCCCGCAATGGCCGATGCTGCACCCAGGATTTCGGCCATGATGGAAGGCTGGTGGGAGACTGAATGGAGGCAGGCGTCAAGCATACGAAAACATCAAGGCATCTTGACAAGACGCTGATCCAAGAGATTCAGGACTGGTGCCCTGAAAAGATGTGAGCTTCCTAAAGACCGTTATATCTACTCCGTACCTACCTCCGTTGGGACGAGGAGGTAGTTAATAGCAACAGGCGAGAGGAGCCAGATTCGGGCTCGCCCAGCATTGCCAATGCTCGCGTAGGCGCCCAGGGAGCAAGTGTGAACTTTGGTGGAACTTCATCGGCGCTTCCTGAGGCCCTGAGCAGCACATTTGAGCCGCCGAAAAGGGTCAGATAGCCGCCCTCCAACCTGGCCAATCCTTTGTCCCTAGGCTAGTATTACTTACCTAGAAATACCTGACCTGCCTGCTGAAATTGATTAATTCAGGGGCCGAACAGCGTCTTGGTGTTTACATCGTACTGCTCGTACTTGGAACCAGTGCTAAAAATATTCCACCACTATGAGGAAGGTTATCCGGGCACGTGACGGCGCCTGGTATTTTCATTCAAACGCTCTGTTGCTCTTTTTTCCCTCTTTTCCAAGGACGAGGTAATCAATCAATATTGGATATTACCTTACAGAAAATGCAGTACGGAGAGGAGAGCGACAATTCAAAACTACGTTTCTCCAAACGTACGACCTGTCCTATCCACCCCTTGGCGCCATTCCATCCATTGACGGGCCTGACACGTCAAGGCTTACTACTGGTATTAGACTGAAAAATAGGGGATTGCGAATACTCAGGCCGACCACGCCAGCACCGAGGTTCCCTAAGGCAGGGCAACAAAGAGCTTCCAGTTCCCGCCGACAGCTGGTATTTAACTTACGAGAGAGTTCCCCTCTCGTTAAATATAGGTAAAACACAGCTCGAATAGCTTCTTCCAGGCAGTTCGATAGAGCACGTCACCCTGACTGACTTCTCCGAAGCACCTTCACATAACAGATCCAGCACTGCGTTTCCCACACGGCTCTTGATGAAGGAGTCTGTCTACTTTCTTTGACTACACCAATATTAAACATTCTCATCAATACAGTCTTTGCCTAACACCTATTTTTTTTTTTGCAAATCATGCAGAAGAGCCAAGACCAGGGAATGACTGCCACCGGCAATTATCCCAAATGGCTGCAAGCTGACCATGACCTGCGGTGACCCTCTATGGTTTCCCGCTGCCGATCCCTACAAATACCTCCGCTAAGACCTCATTCTCCAAGCATTTTGCCTAGCCTAAAATTTATCCCTGCGATGCTGGAACTTGCGATGAATACTTTCAGGTGATCTCTCAGGCATAAGGGCCTCGAACTCAGAGGTATGTCAGGTCTAGCTTCCACAGAGGAGCTTGGAGGACAAAGTGAAAGACCATGATACTGGTGACTGGATTTCTCATCATATGGCTAGCTGCTGCCTTTGCCGCCGTTGTCGTCAAGGGTGACGCCGGCCAGCAAGCTGGCAGTTTCTCCAGACGAGTCCAACCACTACAGGACGTGGTAAGCATTTGTGTCATCTACCGGTGTTGGTGCGCATGATATTGAGGACTGCCTCAAGGTGACTTGGGACGAGAATTCCATCATGATTCGGGGTCGGCGACTTCTGCTGCTCTCTGGCGAATTGCACCCATTTCGCATTCCGTCTCCGGGTCTATGGCTCAATATCGATATTTCACAAAGTCAAGGCTATCAGCTACAACAGTGTTTCATTCGATACAGATTGGGGACTTCTAGAAGGCGCGCCTGGGAACGCCGTTGCGCAGGGAGTGTTTGCTTTAGACGAGTTGTTCTCGGCTGCTGCCGCGGTCGTTGTGTACTTCGTTCCGTGGGAAAAGGTGTTCGAATACGTCAAGCGGACGCTGTGGAAGATCTGGGACTATATCTGTGAAGTGTTGACCTGGATCTGGGGAGAAGATTAAGGGCATGGCCAGCACTGCAGTCTCCTTCTTCTAGGCAGAAGGCATGTGGAACGGTGACCATTCCACCTGTAATACCGTGCCAGGAGCCACAGGCCGAGCAAGATATGGGTAGGCGATTAGAGAGGACTAGGAAGTACCATGTTGGACAAAGGGTCTGAATTTTGATTGATTGTGCGAGAGGGAGAGGAAATTACCTGGTTCACATGGCCGGCTAATCTACCCTACGAGGCACTCCTATTGTAACAGAGCACTTCAGGGTTCGGCGTGCACGTGCAACAACGCACAGAGGCCTGTCCAGCAGGTCGGGAATCGAGAACGCGTTTCTGGTTGGCACTGACAAGACAACACCACCACCAAAACCCCCCCGGGGGGGTGGGGGGGCAGCGGCTAGGGCTACGAACACCTAGCACAGCGGCAGCATCGAGGAACAGGACAGGACTGATAAAACACTCAAGAATTAGGTAGACGGCACCAAAAGCCATAGAATTCGTGATACTCTACTCAAACTGTAAAGAAAGGCACTCTGCCAGCCCATTTTGGTTTGACATGTGACTAGACAACTGCTCTCCCCCCTTGCTACCTCTCTACCAGCCCTGCACAGCACAACACAGCACAGCCACTTTACCTTGTTACACTATAAATGGCACTCTATCCAGCTTCGCTGAACATCAAGGGTATATAGTACAACTAGATCCTCTTACAATCCTTGTAATGGGGAGTGAACAAAGTGAAGCTGAATGCGACGACTCAGCGGAAGGACAGGATAGATTTAAATATGGTCTGGGTGGACCTCAGGCGTTCCGAAGGTCTCACTAGTCGTACCTCACCCTCTGGGACCGGGGCGTATTTGGCGGATAGATTTTCATCGCCGATAATTTACCTAGGTAGGCAGAGGCTTCTTTCACTTAGGGGCTAGGTCGCCCGTATTCAGACCCATCAGCCTGCAGTTTCAGCTTGCCCATCTTAGATGAAGGGAAAGCTCGAGGCTGTCAGTATATGGAGTAGGCGAAGCAGAGGATTCGTTGATGTTCAAGACGCCAATGATGACCACCTTCAATAGGTGGAAGTAATAGTTCTTCCTGCACAACCGTCGGATCCGCAACCCTCTGTTTAAGAAATTTGTACGGCCAGGCTGTCGCCAATGTCCAGTAATCCTGCACGCCCATTGCCACCCTCGCTTTGACTGTCCAGGCTTTCGACAGATCGATTCTCGCACGCTTCAGCGAACTCGATGGTGGCTTCGTAAGTCTCGCTCTCTGAACCAACAAATGTCCCAAAATGAATTCCAACGCTGTTACGTGACTGGACGTCAAGATGGATCGCAATGGCATCAGCTGGAGAAGCATGGAATGCTGCGGGTATGTCGTGATGCGACAGTCGCAGCCCCATGTAGGAAAAGAACCCTAGAGTTCCACCGCGCCATATAGGAATGAATGAAAGATCGACAGGGCCGAATTCCTCCCCAACTTCTCTGAAAACGGGACAGACAACGTCCGATCTTGATGTCCTGCGATAGCCTGTATCACCGGCATGATAGATGGCCCCTCGTCGGGCCACCTTGGATTCGCTTGATTCGTCCTGTGAGCGAAGAAAACGTTCGACGACCCAGCCACACCAGAGCGTACGCCCCTGGTCGACGGGACTCCGTGCAGAGTTATGCTGGGCGGGCACACATGAGAATCTGAAAACGACTTGATCGGTCGACGCTAGCAGTGGCTGGACACCGAAGTCTTCAAGACTGTACTCGCGGTTTTGCCACCAGTCCATCTCGCAGATTTGTGCCCCTGAAACCCCAATAGATGACATCCATTGTCCGATGCCAAGTCCGACAAAAAACTTTGCCTGGGGAAACTTCTTCACAATCGCCTTGATTGAAGCAGCGTCCAGATGGTCGTAATGATTGTGGGAAATAAAGACTGCATCGCAACCTGGTAGGTCCCCGGCCTGACAAGGAGCTTGCTTGAACCGTGCGACACCGCTATTCTGTGTCGGTCCTGCTCGCATGGAAAAGATAGGATCGAAAAGAAGCCATGTGCTCTTGTGCTCGGGATTATCGAGAGGTGGCAGCTCCACCAGGGCGCTTGCATGGCCTAACCAAGTTCCGACGATACAACTGGACTTGTCAAGATTCCTCCTTCCCAGATCCGCCTTACCCCAGTCTGGAGTGATGACGTTGAGTTGTCGGGCTCTTTGATGACCACTGAGCTCATCAGAGTACCATCCAAGTGGGAAGGACGATTGAAACAGTTCGGCCCATGTTGGCGTCCCTGCGGATGGCCATGGATTGATGAAGGCGCTGGCGGAATTGTTAGAGTGGTGTGCGGGGCGTGACGATTTACGCTTCAAACCAGACATGGTTGTGGGTATTCATTGCAATTCCACACCGGACATTGCCATAATGATGATATATGTTTCCACAAGTGCGGCAGGCAGAGTAGAGGAGAGAGAAGGTAGAGAGGAGAGAGGAGAGAGGTTGGAGGCAAGTTAGTGAAGCTGGTGGCGGTTACGAGGTAGTGGGCCGTGTAACGCTTTGACGGGAGGGACGTGCAGAGGCTGGTGAGGCGCCAGAGCAGCAGCCGAAGTTGATCCATCGAGGGAGAAAACAATGACGACATGATGGTGATGCTCAAGATGCTTCAAATTTCATCTCGTGCAAAACACCACAAAGCCGCCACGTCCATGTCTATGTCCATCACCACGCTATGAAGTTGTTGCAAATATTCACTTTTGGTGTGTGACAGGTTGGATCCTCCCGGCCAACGCCGTGCATCGCAATGTGATATGTCGCTCACGGCCATATTCACTACTGCGGGCAGACGCCTGCGCGAGAAGACAGGACTTCACGACCATTCACTCTCACTTCACTTCACTTACTAATGTTTGTTTGCGGCTAATTTATACCCGTCGTCCACTGCGACTTGGCTTTGACTCTCTTCTCAATTTCCTCCCAAATACACACCCATGACCAACATCGACCATGGCTTCTTCACCTGACCAAAATGTGTTGCAGGTGAACGTGATGGCGATGCAGTCGCTATACATCAATGTCCCGGATCCCGCGGCCTCCCCTGAAACGGTCCAGCACATGATTCTGGGAAAACTCGCACGGCGCGGCGTCAAGCTGAGCAGCATACTAGTTACTTCAAATCCGGGCAACGTGTCTGGTCTGCAAGTCGGTCAAGAACTAGCTACTAGAGCAGTCAAGGGTATCTTGCCTCATCCCGCATCACGGGCCATGCAAAACTTCATAAATCCTTCATTGCTGACACGAAGGAAACAGATAGTGCTGTCTTCCATATGTTCAACTCGAATCCCTCGCTTCCATCTTGGGACAAATTGCCCGACAATGAGGAGGAGACCCCTTTCGCTCCGCATTTGGATGTGTTGACTCAAAAGCCGATCACTTGGTTCTATGACCCGATCCCAAAAGCTGACTCGACACTCTCGTCCGCTTC
Organism: Cladophialophora psammophila CBS 110553; assembly: GCF_000585535.1. Taxonomy (NCBI): domain Eukaryota; kingdom Fungi; phylum Ascomycota; class Eurotiomycetes; order Chaetothyriales; family Herpotrichiellaceae; genus Cladophialophora; species Cladophialophora psammophila. The sequence goes on along the minus strand of NW_006912932.1, from coordinate 1,142,080 downwards.
TCCCGGTCCTCCGATTGCCCCGAACCATGCCTCTGTTGCTCCTGCTAAAGACAACCAAGCTGAGGCTGGTGATGGACCTACTCCTTCAACCTCTGTTTCAAGAACGCCGTATCGTGTCAGCAAACGACAGCCGAAGCGAGGCAAACGCGGTCCTAAACAAGCCGATGAATCACTCGCGAGGCCAAGAACACGCGCTCAGAAGCGAGCTGCCCTCGAAGCTCTAGAAGCTAAGATGCAAGCCAGATCCAGCAGGCCTGAGAAGCGCTTCTTGGCTCGCACCCAGAACCCGTTTAATTTTGCCAGCCGCGTCGAACGCATCGGCATCAAACTAGCTCTAGACCAGTACGGCCACCAGCGGCAACAGCAATTGAAGAAAAGACTGGCGAGGGCCACGGAGAACCGTTGGAGAGGCCAGCCCCGAGACCTGACCGATGACGACAAGATGGACGTGATTACCAAGGGTGAGCGCTCTCTTTCTGTTTCCTTTTGTAGTCTTGATTTGTTTGGTTTCGGCCGTCAAAGTGACATACCAACTGACCGCCTCCCATGCGCAGAGTTCGAGAAGGCTTTCGAGAAGATGTGATCCGACACGGCGCTCTCCTTGGAACAGCTCGACAACGCGAGCATTATTTCTTTCAACCGCAGACCTTCCTTTCAGAGTTAATACTGTGCGACACGGTGAAGCAGAGTGGTTCACTAGCTGCGCAAAGAGGTTTAGGTCTTAGATGAGATGAGCATTGGCTATGCAAAAAAAGAGGCGAGAATATGCATGTATCCTTGAAAATCAAATCGCCAACGCACTCAAATTTGCCGCGTCTGCCTTGTCTTTGTCTAATTCCTTCTTGTGAACAGCGTTTCCATTTGCCTCCTCCACTGCCGCATCCTCAGGCACACTGATCCCCCATTTCGTGCAGATCCTTCTCGCCACGCCCTCTCCGCTCCACCACGCCCCGGTCGTCGTTCCCAACGCAATAAACGGCGCGGTGTGTTCGCCCGCCAACCACAGGCCCCGTTTCCACATCCCGCCCGCGTCGCGCATGACTTCAATGTCCTCGTCGCCCCGCTCGAGGCCGACTTGGAAATTACAGTACGAGCCGTTCCCCGCGAAAGGGTCGGCCTGCCACCTCGTCATCAGGAACGATCCGGGCTCACAGGCGGGGTTGGCGTGGCTGTAGTTGGGCAGACGGGAGTAGAATGGGGATGCAAAGCTGTCGAGGGTGGCGTTGTATTCTGGCGAGTGGCTCGGGAGGTCCTTGATGGAATTGACCAGATGTGTACCGCAGGGTCCGTAGATGTAGAATAGCAGCGTCGGATGGGCGCAATGCGCTGGGAGGTGAGCGAGTGAGACGACGGATTGATTCCATGCTTCATCCCTCGCGTGAGGCACGTAGGCCGGATCGTGGAAGTGCGTGAATATCGGATAGCTCGACAGGTTTTTGGGGTCCTCTTCCGTGTCGGGAGGAGAAAGCCAGAAGGCGGACGGGAAGGTCACGTAGAGCTTCTCCAGGCGGCCGTAGTTGATATTGGAGATGGCTGAGGCCAGTCTTGGTGGCAGCGCCGGCGTGAATGCCCGCGTGTGGTGTCGTTTTAGCCAGCCCAGCGGGCATGTGATGACGACTTCGTCAAAGTTGGATTGGTCGCCAGATGAAGCTGTAACGGTAACCTTGACACCGTCGTCGTTGCTGTCGTCGGACGTTGTTTCGAAATGAACGACTTCCGTCTCGAGTCTCAGGTCGACTTTACTCTCGTCTGTCGCGGAGCGGCCAATTTCCTTCAAGATGTCCCTGTAGGTTCCGGCAACGAAGACATTCTCTCCCTCGATACATTCTTCCAGGAAGAAGAATTTGAGACTCTGTTTCTCGACCGAGCCGCCCACAAAAGGCCCCCACATCTGCGCTTCATGCAGAAGGTCTTGTTTTCTCCGTCCACTGAGCTCTTTGTCCGCGTCAAGCTTAGATTTGAAGTACTCAAAGAGACTCACTCGGGGGTCGATGTCGGCAGAGTGCTCATCGGAATACTTGAATGCATCGACGACCATCTCCCACATTTTACTCGACAGCCAGACGGCTTCAGAGTCAGACCTCCTTCTTCCCTCGGTGTCGAAAAGCGCCTGGTGCTCTTCTGGCTCCAAGATGGTCAGGCCGGTCTTGTTGGCGAGATGCATAATGGGATTCCCACTGGTACCGTGAATCCAATTTGGCCCCATGTCCATGAGGTAGCCACCTGATTCCATCTGATGGACTCTCCCGCCGATACGGTTTCGGGCTTCAAACAGCGTCACTTTGACGCCGCTGCGAGCGAGGACGTCGGAGCAGCGAAGTCCTGCAATGCCCGCGCCGATAACCGCCACGTGGGGGATTTTGCTAGATGGCAGCGTGCCGGCACATCGCAAGGCTTGCATAGTGGAAGAGGGTGGAGAAGACGATAGCATTGGACTATCCGCATTGCCATTGTGCGCACTGTGAGCAAGGTCCCGAGAGATTCGAGACATACAATCCAAGTTGGATGTTCGAGGGCGAGGGTTGGTGCAACGATAGGAGACGTGGAGAAGGAGTGTCGGCCCTGAGCGAATGAGATGCGGCGTCTCGACAAACTGCCGTGCTCCCTGAAATTTGGAGGGGCTGTACCTTGAGTAGGTAAGTAGGGATATAGACTTCGGTCTTAAAAGATTATAAGAATGTAAACAGTGACGCTGATATTTTCCGAGGGTGTTTATCAATATTAAGAGCTCAACTGGATAAGGGACACGATGGCCCTTGATTGGTGGTCGAGCCATCAACTTGAGATCGGGGCGTGATGGCTCTGGATCGTCGCTGTTGCCCACGTGGCTTGCTACCGTCAGGCACTTGCGGTTGCCCGCCGGGCACAAAAAGAGCAAAGGAATAGAAGACAATAATCCTTCAACAAACATAACCTCTTCAATTGATTTCCAATAGCGATCATAATACATTTGGTTGATGATCCCTTTCCACCCCAGACTGGCTGCGAACAGTCCATGCAGATAAAAATGCAAATATCCCATGCTCTTTTGTGCTATCTCGAACATGCCTCCGTAATCAAACAAATATCCTCCCTGGCCAGTCATCCTGCTGCTTCCATCCATATCTTTGCAGGCCGCTTCATCTGGACCAAGCTCCCTGGCTGAGCGAAAGCAGCCCCTGCACGCAGTCGAGCTCTTCACCTTTGGCCTTCTCTTTTGTTGGGGATTGCTGACTGTCAAACCCTTCTTCATGGCGCTTTCGTGAAGAACTGGCATCTGGGAACGTCATCTCCTCATTTTCCTGCAAGACCGGCCGTTGACGTGCGCTAGGCTGCGTTCTGCGTAAAGGATGCTCCGACAGTCTCGTACCAGGCGCCCAATTCTCTTTGTCTGAGTCTCCAGATGGTGATCTGACGTGGCCGTGAACAGGCTTAGATTTGCAACCCGATGGCTCCACCGCTAAATCCAGGCCTTGTAGACGCCCCAGTGAAGACTTCGCGCGAGACAGCTTCCGTCTGGTTTCTTTCGGAGTGGCCAGGCGAGCATTGGTCTTCGACAAAGATGGGCTGAGAGCCTGCAGACGCGGCTTGAAACTGTTTGATCGAATGAGGTTGATGGCGCTGACAGCAGATCCCGCACTTTCGGCTTCAGCCTGGGTCGAAAGGGCATCTTTGGTCTTACTATCGCAGTAAAACTCCCAAGTTCTGGCGTCCCGAGATCGGCCAAATATTCCTTTCGACCCTGCCCCTTGTGCGCTCTCGCGGAAAACCTCCACACCATTCAAGGCGCTTTTGCTGCGAACCAGGGGGGCCTTTTCCTTGTTATGTGCGGTTGGAGGTGAAGCCCGTGGCTTTTCTGGGGATGGTGTGGGGTCATTGTTGGTCCGAACCTTGACAGCTCCGTCCACAGTCATTGCCAGCCGTACAAAACTCGACGTTCTCACAAGAGGTTCCTTAGAGACACTGATCACTCCGGTCTTCCCTTGTCCCTCTGGTCCGTGACTAGGAGATTTTACTCCGGTCATCTCATCGTGGCCTCTCTTTCTAGCGCTTCCCTGGTCACTACTAGCTTCCAACTGGGTATCACAATTCTCGGGCACGTCCTTTTGAATCCCATCTGCAGGCGGCATGGTCCCAATGCTCAACCCGCCCTCCTCAAAGCTGGATGGCGGCGTGATTCTGCCAAGGGTTTCCTGGGAGCTATGCTTGACGCTAGTCTCATCCTCTGATGGGGATGGGTTGAGAAGATCGTGAATGCTTGAGCCTCGCGAAGCGGGTCGGTTGATTGGCTCAACAGGCGCCAGAGTTGAGTTGAAATGGGGCAAAGAGGCGGAAAGGTCCTCAGGAACTGGAGATGAGCTCGTCTGAGCAGGAACAGGGCTCGCAGCATTGTTACGTAGATGGGCAACGAGCTCATGAGGCTGCAGTGGTTTGGACCGACGGCGGTCATTCTGGCGACGGTTCTGGAACCATATCTAGAAGGAGGTCAGCTTCCTTGATACCAACTGGTGACTGTAGGTGGGTGCCCACCTGAACTTCTTTCTCGCCGAGTGCAACCCGGCGGACTATCTGGGCTCTTTCGGCCTTGTCTGGTTTGGAGTTTTGTTGGTACGCGGCTTCGAGGGTGGCACAGTCCTGGGGACTATGGACGGTGATTAGAAGACGTCTCAGGGCAGAAAGCGCGGGGTAGGTCAACCAACCTCGTTCTTCTTCTCTTTGCTTTGACCGCTACAGATGTCTCGGCAGAAGACATGTTACTCGAATGGAGTTGGAAGCCATAAGGAGGTTGTTGAGGTCCTGGTTCTGTCGTGTTGCGTGCATCTCGCCCCATTATCGCAACGTGAAACGAAATATGGAGGGCAGGGAGACGGTCAGAGGCGCGACAGCAAAACAAGGTGTAAAGTAGTATAGTAGGTACCTAGTCGTTTTCCTCGGCGGCGCGGTTGGGGGTTGAAGGCGCGTCACGTCTATGCCAAGATAATGAGATCAACTCGACCTCGGGACCCACTGGCTCTAGCTAGCGAGCCTCACTAGCCCGACCCTGAATGGCCCTCATTGCCCTGTCGCCCTCACCACCAACCCTCGGCCGCCCTTTGGGAACAGAGTGATGCCGCCCTGTGTTCGCCCGCCACGGGGGCCCGGGAGGTCAAAAGCAGCGTCTGGGAGTCAATGCTTCTGGGTACATAATAGCCCAATGTGGCCAGCTTCCCCTCTAGGCAAAGTGTTTCTTGCTCAGGCTCTTGCTCATCAATGATCAAGCTGGCAAGCTATGACAAGCCCACAGTATCTCACACACACGGGTATGCTGGCGCTTCGGCTTGCCTGTTCCCTGCCGTATGTGCCATTCGTTACCAGGTGTAATTCACGATCCTCCCCGCCGAGCGAACTTTGCAGACTCTACCCGCTGTCGACAAGGCTGGAGTCGTAACAATGTAGGCACAGTAATACAATCTTATTTTTGGATAGTTTCCCTGTCCAAAATTGAAGATTGTTCTATCACCACAATGAACAAAATGGCATGGCCCCCATTCGTGCCGTCCCACCGCAAACAGTACCCAATCACCAGGGGGAGAATCTATCTTAAAATAGAGCATCAACCCCTCTAGCTCGTGTTCACAACCGCTACCTCATACACCACTTGAACCAGAGCCGGGATCTAGTTCCAACTGCAACCAACGGACTCCTGTCGGCGGCTGGGACATGGCGCGCAGGTGTATCAATGCTGGTGCGCCGCGCTGAGGCACATAAGGCTGTACCCATAATGCTACAGCATATTCATATCCGCGATGTTATTTGAGAACAGGACAGTCCGGCGATTCCATCTGGGGAAACTCATCTCCACAGCCAACCATGGAATCCTCCACGCAAGCACTACTCTCTCCCGCTGAATCGCAACCTTCCTGAGATGAGCAGTCAGCATCACTCGGCAAGGCGTCTGCAAAGCCATGGATCGATAAAAAGGACAGCTTTGCTCTGCTTGGCAGTCTTGCCTGCCTCGTACTTGCGATATTCACGATCCTGCCATATTGCTCATTCCCATGGCGCCTCGGAGTCAAGAACCGAATCGCCATTATCGGTATCGTGCTTAGCATTCAAAACTTTTGCCTCCAGAGAGTGATGCAAAGCTCATTCCTTCTTCTCGAAGCTCGAGTTGGTAAATCAGCACTCCAAAATTACGACGCCATACTTCGAAAGCAATTCATCGGTAGCCATGTCCACATGGCATGGCGTGTTGGACTCTGTATACTTACCTTCTTACCAATAGTCCTGAGTGTCGCCTACAAGCAGTATCTGGGCGGCATGAGCACAGCGCCGATTACGAACAATGGCTTTTCCAAATGCCTTGTACGGGCTAGCATATCCGGACCTTGGGTCGCACACCTCTTTGAGCAATTCGATCTATCTGGGCATGAACGCAAATTCCGGGTTTTTGAATGCTTCGAGGAACGATCAGGAGTATTCTAGTGCCGCCAACTTTCCCCTGGCATACGGTTACAACACTTTAATCCTTAGCGAGAACTCGGCGGCGCTGCTCGACTTACCACTGCTGCCTCCATTACTGAGATTCAAAGGAGACTGGCCCGGAATGAGACATGGCAAGTATCCGCCGATGTCGACGCCATTGTAGCGACACGAAACAAATCAATTACTAGTCTCAGGCATGATCACATCTTTCTGAACCAGACGATGCAATACTCATACAATGGTTTTGTGTCTGCGTCATTGTTTGAAGCAACGGCGCCAGGCTTGGGCTTTGGATGGATATCCGCCGACACTCCCGACTTAGGAGACGCATATTGTCTAATGGGCAGTTTCGGTAACGACTCGGTGGCCGCGCCATCTCCAATAGGCTCTACAGGGGACGCGGCCGACGATATCTACCTCAGTTTCATGGAGTCGGCGCAAATGTTCAGCATCCGACGGCAAGGCTGCCATGGGGAATGGGAAATCACTCAATCCGGAGTGAAGCTCCTGGCGGGCCTCTGCTTCAACCAATCGGTAGCCAACTCGAGCGTCCTTCACGATTGGGAGACAAATCCATTCGCATTTGATGTTCTGCCGGTCTTGGTAAACACCATTGGCATTTTCAGCACGATTCGCCCTACCTCTCTCTGGAAACAGATATCTTATGTGGTGGCCGTAGCAAACACATGGTGGGCTCGTTCTGCTTTCCTCAATTATGGGACACCTGACACAGGATATATCTTTCGAACGTAACCGGAGACTCGATACGCGCCGCGAGGCCAGAGCATCGCGTCAACCAGGCCAACACTTGATGCAACTTGGGGCCTATATCTGGTGTTGATGATCTCCCCCTTTGTCACATTAATACTGTTCATTCCGTTGCCGGTGCTCTACAGCCTACCTATCGGCACAGGCTATTGCATGGACTGAGCTATGAATTGTCAGGCTGGAGGGCTGAGAATAGTTGTATGGTTTCTTCTCGAATTCAACAAACCGTCGGTCTGATTTCATCGTACACCATGTTTACGGCCAAACCAAACCAAACCAAATCAAAACAAATCCTACGTGACTCATAGGCGTGATCTCACAGTCTCGTAGGCGCTTTACATGGTAGAGGAGTTCAGGGTGAAGGGTGAGTGAAGGTGAGAGGGAGGTGCGTAGGTTTAAGAGCGGCACGGCCTGGGTGAGCTTTTCCCTTCTCTTTTGGCGCCAAGACAATGAGATCAACTCGACTCACTGGCGCCGACTGCACCAACACTCACCAAGCACCCAGCTGCCTTCGCACTGGCACTGCTTGCACCGCCATCAAGAGTCAAGCTGCCTCTCGTCCTTCAGCAACCAAAACGACACCCGTCGCATCCAGAATCCATCGCAATGAGCTTAGACCTCGCGAACACCTGACTGCTATCTCAATGGTCTACGCTTGAATCCTCGGGTGACTGCACCCGGCCCCATGGCCTCGAGGAAATGCCAAAAACCTTCACTCCACACTGGTTCTCGCCCCCCCTTCCTGCCCTTCCTCCCCATCCTTCTCATCGGATCCAGCGCAAAACTTCCAAAGCTTTGACTTTTATGCAATCCTTTGGATCTGTCAGCCCACCCCAAGGACAGGCTCCGTGGGTGTTGTCGGTCGAGGGATTATTATCAATACGCTACTTTGACCAGGGTGGTGCTTGGATCAGCCACCGGCCCTATCGCGACGAACACGCGAGAAAACGTGACCGCCACAGCGCCGAGGTCGAGCGCAATTCCTCTCTTAGATTTCGGCTTCAAATCATCCCTTGACACCGAGTGCCAGAAAGCCGTTGCAACGGACAGAAGATTGTTAGGCTTGTCTTCAGCCGAGATCTCAGCCGTTTCAAGAGGAGGATTACCCATGCGGCGATTGTGACGTTGATCTCGGCTGCTCCGCAAAGCAGTGATGGACGATGACGACTTCTGTCTGCGGATTCGAACCTCGTTCGTCGAGCTCGGTTCCAATATCTCTATTTCCCCTGGCGCCAAAGGCAGGTTGAACCGATCCCGAGATTCGGACGCTATTTGGTGCCCAAGGCCGGACACAAACATGATCTGCCAGAGGCTTGGGGGAGGCTGCGAATCCCGCCGCGGCCGTCTTGCGCACTTTGGCGCTTGCTCCAGTGGCATGAGGTCGCAGCAGGCAGCAAATTCCCTTGTTTCCATCGAGTCACTAGAGATTACGAGTCAGCAAGTCAGAATGACCATACGGCTGAAGAGGGTCCTGGCATTGCGGGATGGACCCCAATGGTCATTCCCGCGGCGGGCCTGATAGGGCTGACCAACATCCTCTGGCTTGGGTCCGGGATACCACTAGCTTCTACCATTGTTGCACCAACCACTTCGTACATTTTAAACCTCGATCAAAGTACACAGATCCGTCGCGACACTGTTGTGCAGAACCTCAAACCTCGGCAAGCTCCTTCAGAATTGCTGTTGTGTGTAAATCCCACCAATCGTGGCTTTGCTGCTTGTCGAAGATGCGACAATTTTCTGTTCTTATCGACGTCGTCCTCGACTGTTAATCTTCCTCCGGGTGGACTCTATTCCCTGCCTGTTTGATGTGCACTGCACCATGGACACCGGTTTGATCATGTTCCAACCACCGAAATGGCCAAAAGGCCATGAAGCAATCCACTCCCGCGTGAATGCCGGACCGACTCATCCCTAGCAGACTTCCTTCGACGCCTACTCCTCTGCCTAGCATGACTCTTGAGACGGCCACTATCATTGGCAAGGAGTGATCGAGAACTTCTGTCCTTGTCTGCCTTGTGTAGCCTCTTTCCCCCCGGATCTAGGCCCCATTGGTGGTCTATTCCCATTCTCTGGGTCCACCACCTGGGCCTTAATACTGCTGCTTGACCCTATCCTGGCTGAGAGATCGACTTCTATTCACCCATCATCCACTGATATATACATCTGGCTAGGCAGCTTAGGCGTCATGCAACTGCATGTGCTTGCATAAAGGCACCATCTCCTGATATTGGTGCAGTTGATTTGACTCACTGTAGTATAGCGACCTTGCCACGATGCTGGTCTCTGGCAAATATATGTCCAGATGTTTGAACCCAGAAACCACCCTCCTGGGCACAGCGCAGCCATGATCAAAGTCGCAGTCGTTGGCACCAACGGGTTGGCCCAATACATTGCCAACAGCATCGCGACACAGACCTCTCATCAGTTCATAATCCTGTCTCGAAGGGTACGTGAGCGTCCCCGGCACCGCTATTTGTTAGCAGCAACTGACCAACGAAGCCTAGTCCAGGTCTGACAGCGAGAGGATGGCAGGTGCTCCAAGTAAGTTGCCCACTTTGTTTCCGTTATGTACGATGTTGTGGGTGAAGGATATTCGTCTGTGCCTGCGTGCAAGGGCTATCATTCGGAAATCCGCTTTCACTGACTTTGCGGTTGATCAGGTCGATTACTCAAACCCTGCAGACCTCAAGTTCAAACTGGCCGGTGTCGACACTGTCATCTCAACAGTCAGCGGCAATGCCCAACTTGCTCTGATTGATGCAGCAGCGGCAGCCCACGTACGTCGCTTTGTCCCCTCCGAGTTTGGTGGGCCTCCTTCTCTGCGTCCACAGAACGATCTTCTTGACAACGGCCGTCGTGCAGCCATTCTTCGGCTTCATCAACATGAACCTTCAGGCATGCGGTTCACAGTCTTCACTTGCGGCGTCCTCTACGAGAGATTCGCTCCTGGAGGCATGGCGGCCTCACAGATCGGTCTGCGAAGTAACATCGGGCAGGAAGGGGACTATCTGATGGACTTCCGTCGAAGGCGGGCACAGGTCCCTTATCTCAACAGCGCCGGACAGCCTGCTACAATTTGCATGACATCGGCTGCTGACGTCGCGAGGTTTGTGGTCGCAGCCCTGGACTTGCCTTCGTGGCCGAGAGAATTCCGCCTGCGAGGCGAGCGACTGTCGGTACGAGATGTAGTGGCCATCGCTGAGGAAATCCAAGGTACGGTCAAAACACCGGCGAGATCCCCTCCAACACAGTTCACAGACTGACTAATTGCAGGCCGGCCATTTGAAATCTCGGGCCATACAAGGAGTTCGTTACAAGATGCATTGACCTACGCCCGGGCCGTAGGAGACCATGCGCGAGAGACTCGGGTTCATCATTTGATCGCCACTGCCGAAGGTCGTTATGATTTTGTCAATACCAACCTCAACCAGCTGGTGGGAGTCCGGCCGGAGAGCTTTCGCGACTGGCTTGTGCGTGTGTGGTCGTCTGCCACCTGAGACACAGTGCAAAGAAGATCGTCCCGACAAAGGGAGGCAAAGTCATATCCTGCGTGCTGTACAATATGAGACCAGTTGCCGGGTGGGGCGAGCTGCCGCGCCGCAGCAAGATTGGGATCTTCATGTGCCAGTTGGCTTATGAAGCCCTTACGAAATGGGGATGCCAAAACGGAAGCCCAACCGCTGACCGAGCCAATGCCGACCTGTACCTGCCGATATGCATTACGAATGAAGCACTCTCCAAAATCGGCAATTGGATCAAGGCGCGATACCCATAACAAGCTCTTGAACGCAGCTGGATTTGTTCCCTTGTTGCCACCCAGGGGATGATTCGCCGAGGTAATGGCTGTGACGATTTGAACGACTCCACCACCATGCCCTCCACACATGGCTACCTTCGGTACCGGTACATGTGGGCGATCTACCCCCCTCGCCGTCCATTTCCTTTCCTCGCTTCATTACCAACGAGCCACAATCCAATGCACGGTTTGCTTATCAAAGCCTCCTCTGCTCCGGGGAGCCTTTCTCTACTCCAGGGAGCCATTCACTTCTGTTCGGGCGGGACAACCTTCTGACCGAACCGCGGCCCTATGCCATGTTCTCGACTTCTATCACTGTGTTTTAGGTATTTAAGTTAATGATATCATGAGAACCTCATTTTCTCCTGCCGCTTTTCACGTTGAAACGTAGTCGTCTCAAACTTTTACACTGTCAGATACCAACCGTAGATCCTGATCGCCTACAACTTTATCCCCTGAAAGACTAGATACGGGCTTGTCCATTGACACCACTGTGCAAATCACGTATTACACTGAGGCACACCTGAGAAGAGAATTCTCCAAGATTTCATCTTCCCAAGGTCAAATTTTAAGATTCAAAATGAAGGCCGTCGTCATCAAGGGCAATGACGTCTATGTCGACCGAGACCGTCCCATGCCTAAACTTCGCGACGACTATATCCTCGTCAAAACCGTCGCCGTGGCGCTCAACCCAACGGATTGGAAGCACGCTGCCTTCGGCTTGGCAGCTGATGGCTGCCTCTCAGGGTGTGATTTCTCAGGAATCGTCGAGGAGGTCGGTCCTGCCGTCACCAAGTCTTTTTCCAAAGGTGACAGGATTGCCGGTGTCAGCCATGGCGGTAATGCAGTCCAGCCGGAAGACGGTGCCTTTGCCGAGTACGTGGTTGCAAAGGGAGACATTCAGATGAAGATGCCGGATTCCATGGGCTTTGAAGAGGCTGCTACCCTCCCGCTTGGGACCACCACTGTTATGCAAGGACTCTATCAAAAGGCGTTGAAGCTCAATTGGCCCACCGACCCCGTCAAAGAGAAGACTTATGTTCTTATCTACGGTGGAAGCACCGCTACCGGCGCCTTAGGCATTCAGTTCGCAAAGCTGTGAGTGTCCCGATCCCATCACCATCCCCTCCTAGGATGAAAAGTAAGAGGCTAACGGCGGGTTTCCAACTTTTCGGCTTTCAACAGATCCGGATACACGGTCATTGCCACCTGCTCGCCACGCAACTTTGACTATGTCAAGTCGCTCGGAGCCAGCGAAGTCTACGACTACAACGACCCGCAAGCTCCCTCCAAGATCCGCGAATCGACCGACAACAAGCTCAAACTGGCGTGGGACACGATCAGCGAGAAGCCCAGCGCTCAGTTCTGCGCCGACGCCCTGTCCAGCGAACCGGGCTGCCAATACGGCACCATCCTGCAGGTCACTTCCCCGCGCGAGGACGTCGAGAGCACGACCACGTTGATGTACACCATCTTCGGCGAGCCGTTCAAATTTGGGCCCCACGAGTTCCCAGCCATCAACGAGGACTTTGAGTACGCCAAGAAGTTCATGGCCATGGCGGAAGGACTGCTTCGGGACGGCAAGGTGAAGGCGCACAAGCAGAAGGTCGGCAAGGACGGGCTGGAAGGCGTGTTGAAGGGCATGGCAGATCAGAAGAGCGGGAAAGTGAGCGGTGAGAAATTGGTATTCGTCGTCGCCGAAACGCCGTGAGCGTGGGAAAATGCCTTTTTTTTGGTTCAAATCCTGGACAAAACCTGGATGGTCTTTTTGATTGAGTTGAGCTGAGCCCTCACTTCGCAAACCAACCAATGCGTCTTGCTTGGTTGGCTTCTTCCCCTGCCCGCCTAGCAACGTCTTGCCATACTATTACGGGCATGACTTGGTCAAAATAACCAAAAAAAATTTCATTCGCTTACTCTCTCTCTCTCTCTTCTTTGCTCCATCCTGCTCCGGGCGCACCCGTTGAACAATCCAAATTCTTCGCTGATGTCGATCATCAGTCCAATCAATTGCCGCGGCGGTGATTCACCCCGGTTGTGGGGGCCCTCGAACATGGACATCATGGCATTCTCGACCGAGAAGGGGGTCGACACGGCAGTCGCCACACTCACGTAACATACCCCTGGCAACTGACGGCTGTGGTTTGGACATTTGATGGCACGCTGATATGTGCGGTGCCGCGCTGCACTGCACGGCGGACGCGGCATTGCGGCGGGGGGCGAAGCGGGAATTCAGTCGAGAAGGAAGAGGAGGAAGAAGATGATGAAGATGAAGACGAAGACGAAGATGTAAAGGCAGATTCTCAGAGTCACAGAGCCAGCTTCCACTAAGAAGGCATCTCGGCGTTCATGAGTGAGTGAGCGAGCAAGTCAGTGAATCAGGGGGTGTTAAGTGGACGAATCTCTTCCCCCTTCCCGAGGAATCATCTCCTCTGGTACTGATATATACATACGGAGGGAACAATCCAGAATGTCACGACGTGTTGAACCTGGAAAATGACACGACAGCACCAATCTAAACTGCCAGACAATCCCAGGCTTCTTCTGTTGCCTCCCAACCTAAAGACGTGCCATCGCCCTTCTATGATTCCCCAACCCCGGACTTCACGCTCAATGTGATGCCGATTTAAAATTCATAACCACCATCATGATGCCTGACAGCCCTAAAGCAAATGCTGCCATGCAACTCAAAATCGATCTATCATCTCTCATCTCAATCTATCCTCTCTTTCTCCCTCCAAGTCCGCCTTCTCACATCTTCCATCTCGGCGAGGATCACCTCATTAAACTCGTCCGGACCGTCAAGATACAGATGATGTCCGGCATTCTTGATGATGACGACTTTGGCGGACCCGTGGTCCTGGTCCCTCTCTTCGGGCGACGCGGCGGCCAGAGCGCGAGCTGTTTCGGCATCGATCTTCTTCTTGGCCGCATACCCTCCCGAGACGTCCATCCAGTCGTTTTCGCCGTACATTAACACGACCGGGATGCCCCTTTCTCGCGCTAGATCCTTTGCGGCCGAGGATGGGGTGAATGATGAAGTAGTGTCGTTTTGTGCAATTGAGGATGACCCCGGAAACTGCTTTAGCTGGCCGTTTTCACTGATCTCGTGCGTCGAAGCCGTCAGAGGCTGTCTCCCCACGGCTCCGATCCGTCTAATCAATGGACTCCTCGCAAATGCTCCCGGAGCCAAGATGTAGGCGAGCGCGTACTCCCCGCTGCCTCTCAGCCGGAACAAAGAGTAACTATAGTCATGCAATGCCAAGGCCTCTTCAGACGGCAGATGTGAGAAACGCCGAGATGTCCACCCCGAGACGAGGCGAGGCCCTAGGGGCCCTGACCATCGGACGAAACTGAACGGCGAAATGTTCGCGTCCCAGAGGTAGGTGAGCCATTTCGGTAGAGGGCGACGTGGGGGAGGGGTCGAGGCCTCTTCGGATGACGAGTTTTCTGCCGACGAGGTATCTTGAACCGGGAGGCGGTTTGGGTTGGGCTTTTGCTTCAACTGGGCTTCCCTTTCAGTGGCCTCATTCTGCATCGCCGAGTCTGGCGGAGGCGGCATCGCGGCGTGCGTGGCGTAAGGATCTTCTGGTATTCCCACGGGGCTTGCCAGGATCAATTTATTCAGTCTCCCGGGGTATTTCAATGCATAACACACGGCCATGTATCCCCCCATACTGTGCCCAATAAGCGTCATCTTGTCGATCTTCTTCTGCACCCGCCACTCCTCCAAAGAGTCGATAAACCAATCCTCGGCCTCGGTTATTTGCGCCTCCCTCGTCTTGGATTTTAACTTGAAGGGCGGTCTCGAGCTGCGGCCCATGCCGAGCATATCTAATGCGTAGAGTTGCCACCCTGGAGCGCGGGAGAGAGGCTCAAAGTTCTTGTAGAAGAAACCTAGACCCGCCCCGTAGCCGTGCAGAATGACCAGATTATGCTCCGGATCGCCTTCCTCGGGGACGTTGCGTACGACCGAGAATTCGTTTAATGCGCGGTTCTTTCCCGAGAGAGAGACGAGGCGGGAGTGCCATGTTCGAGGACCGAATGGATCTGTGATTGAGTTCGTGGAGGTGGTGGCTTCTGGGGAGGCAGTCGTGTCAATGGTGATGGTGGAATTATTCTGGGAGGGAGGCGCAGAGCCTGTCTTTGCGTGGGTGGGTGGTTGTTGCAAATGTGGCACGAACGAGAGCACACGGTGCTCTGCTTGAGCGGCGGGCAGAGCAGTCCACCATTGTGAGAAGCCCTGTTTGTAGGACAAAGGGAACAGGTTCTCGAGGCGAGATCTTCGTGGGTTCTCAACTTGGGTGCGTTGGGAGGCGAGGGGACTCTGATGGGTGCGGGACTGCACCTCGCCGTCTGAGTCGGCGGTCGAGGCCGACGTGGACATGACGGGCGGATGGTGGGAGGTCGGAGGGAGGTTGAGGTCTTCAGGATCCGTCGACAGAGGCGACGATGCTGTAGAAGACTGGAATCGACGCGAATAGGGGATGGGGGATCGGGGGGCTGCCTCTAGGAGTGGAAGTGCTGAGGGGAGAGTTCGTCTCATATACGAGACGTTGACCGCAGGTGATAGTGAAGCAGGGGAGAGCAGTCTATTTCAAGGGCATGACTGGAAGTCTGACATTTGGAGCTGGAGCCGTGCAGATTAGGCAGAAAGCAAAGCGTAGTGAAAGCGAAATGAGCAATAAGCAATGAGCAATGAGCGTAAGTCGAGGGCCCCCCTCCCAGAGGCAGCGCGAGATGCGAAGAGCAGAAGCAGAATTCTTCGCCTTTCCGCATTCTTGCAACGTCAACATCATCGACACGGATGGGGACGCCAGGAGAAGCGCCAAACCAGCCACTATCAGCCACTCGGATTTCGATTCAGCCGGTTGAAGTCGCTCCGTGCAAGCCATCCGATGCCATCCTCGCCCAGCTCATGCACGCCGGAGTTAACGAAGCTCTCCATCTGGATTCTTCGTCCGTCCTCGTGCAGACAGTAAGACACTGAGACTTCCCTCCCTCGAGCGTTAATTTCGGTGCCTGGCGCTCGTCATCTCCTGCAGGAACCATCCTGCCCTCCGAGTCACTTGAAACCCCTCGTCCGACTTAGCCTCGTCACTCTCATCCCTCCCGCCATTCGAGCACACGAGACTTGGTGAGAGGACACGGCGCAAGATCACTTCATCTCTGGCTAGATGGTGTAGCGGTGGATGGGAGAGCAAGCCGAACCACTCCTCACATTCCTCCATGGCACTGCGGTAGTCTACGCCGAAACACCTCTTCCTCGTCCCACCACCACCGCCACCACTACCTCCTCCTCCTCCTCCTCCTCCTCCTCCTCCTCCACAAACATGGCCTCGTCCGAATCTCGCCTCAACCAAATAGTCAAAGGCGCACCTACAACTAATCTCCGCCCTCTGCCCTCCGCTCCGCTACCCTCTCTAGGAAAACAATCTTCCGAGCAGTCCACGCTCGATCCTCACCTGGCGTCCTTGCCTTCCTCCCCTCCTCAGATCTACTTGAACCTCCTAATTCTCGAATCCTCCCTGCGCGCACAGTATCTGCACCTCGTCTCCCGTCGCCGGCTGAACACGTTCTTCCTGCTATTGCTGGCTGCTTGGAATTGCCTTTTCTTCTACGCGCTCTTCCTGCGCCCCCGAGAAGATGGCACCGGCTTGGGCGGGTCCGTGTACTGGGTGGTCGAGACATCCGAGAAGCTCGCATTGATGGGCGGTATTGTCACGGTTCTTTTGGTTTGGGGCACGGGACAATGGGAAAGAGGCATCCGCTGGCCCAGAAAATGGTTAGGGACGACGAATAGAGGTCTGAGGGGTTTCAATCTGCGCGTGGTTAGAATCCGGGGAAAGTTTTGGCAGGAAATGCTTGGACATCTCTCTTTCTTGCTCCCCTTCGGTCTCTGGCGCGAGGCGGGAGGCTCGGATTGGCACCTCGTCGAGCACGAAAACGGGCTCGTGATCGAAGAAGATCTCGCCAAGGGAGGGGACAGCATCATGCTTCTCCTCCTCCCCAAGTCTTTCTCTCCCGAGTTTCGGGAGAACTGGGAAGACTACCGCACAGAATATTGGGAAAAGGAGAACGAACGAAGGGCAGGGTTGAGGAGGAAATTAAATGCTCTTAGGAGGGCAAAGGCTAAGGAAGCCGGAGGATGGAAATGGTGGACGGGAGCATGGCGATTACAATCATCTAGACATCATGGCCAGAGACGGCATCATGACCTGGAGAAACATCCACACCTGCAACACGCGCAGGGGACGGGTTCACACCGCGCAAGTTTGTCAGAAAAGGACGCTGTTTCTCATGCTCGAGCATTAAGTGGGACAGCCAGCAAAAGAAGGAGCATTAACCTCGACTCGGATTCCACGCACAGCCGGAGCAGACAATCGTCGCGCTCTTCCACACCCCATCTTGAGTTTGACGTGGCCACCGAACGCCCTCTCTCAGAAAGGATGAGGAGAGGAAGCTCGGTCAGTAGCACAGCCAGCGTCAGAAGGAAACCGACAAAGGACGGGCGCAGAGACAAAGACGGTAACAGAGAACGTGGAGGCGATGGCACCCCGCTCGGCACCCCGCTGTTGAGTCCTTTGACCAGCGCTGGTGGAGAAGATGACAGAGAAGAACGAAAGCGCCGGAGGAAGGAGAGGGAAGCTGCGCGCAAACAGAAAGAGGAAATGGAAAAGGAAAAGGAGAGAGGAAAGGAGCAGCACGTCAAAGAGGAAGACTCTCAGCAGAAGAGGAAGAACAGAATCAAGCAGGAACCCACCACTGTCAAACATGAGTCCAAGGCCGAGAACGACAGTGGCAATGGCAACGGGAAAGGCTACGAAGCAGGAGAGAGCAGCGTTCCCACCACGCCGAAGAGCGAGGGAGGATTCTCTCTTGACATGGCCACCACTTCGGCCAATGAGACCGATATCAAGACCAAGACCGAGCCAGAGGTGGCGTGAAGCTCTGGCCAGGTACGGGGTATATGATGAATCTCTTACTGATACACGACTTGGTGGAGAACGACTGTTATATCATGTCCCCATAGCTCGAGGTGGAAGAAACACTGTAAAAGGAGTACCGCTGCTGCCGGATAATTGGTGCCTTAACGACTGACTGCCACACAAGTTCCTGTTAGCCGAACCATGATGTATAATGATGATGGGCCATCCAAAAGCGCTTTCAAGCGTTCTTATCCAACAATCAACGCCCAAATGCATCTGGCATCCAGACCGGCTGTCAAACACGAGTATCCGTCTCAAGCTCATCCCCCGTATCACTTTCACTTCGTATCTCTCCTCTACCAGGACTCGGCCTTCTCAATGCGCTGCCATGGCCTGTTCCATCAGGAGCAGCATCCCTCTCCGGTCTCTTTTCGCTTCCCCTCTCGCTCTCCGTGTCAATAGCCCTCTTCAGCCTCCTCCCCACCCTGGGTCTCCAGTTCATCCTCGCATTGAGCAAACTTCGAAAAGCAATCCTGTATCCCAACACCGCGGTCAGACAACCAATTGCCGCACCGAATAGGCAATCATGCGCGTGATGGTGATATCCCAGGACCAGAGCGCTCGAGATATACGTCGCAAACAGAATGGGCATAAGCACCAAAATCATGCACCAAAAGCCTCGCTTTCTCATTTTGGAGGCGTCACCAATCTGTAAGTGGGCGAAGAGATAAATCGAAAGGTATCCCAGCCCGGCGAACGCAATCTCACTGTGCCCTGAGGGAAATGACTGTAACGCGTTGGTGATGTCTTTCGAGTTGCCTGTACAGACATCCTCGACGCGGTACATCATCCCGTGATATCCAGAGCCGACGAGACCTTCTGGGACAACTGGTCTGCAGACACTAAGGAAGTGCGGTCGGAGCCCACCGATGGATTTCTTCAGGATGACTTGAAAACATGTCCCCGTAACCAACGAGTACAAGAGACCCAGAGTGGCTGAGGAAAAATCGGCGAAGGATCGGATGAAGACTTGCGAGAGAAGGATCACCGCAAGGGGTATAAAGCCGCAGAGAAGACCTGTGAGGAGAGAGGAGAGAATGGGCGTCACATAAGGGTAGCCAATGAAGGGGTTGTAAGTAGCGCCGTCTGGAGTGAGGAGCGGGAAGAGAAGAGGAGGACGGGCAGGAATGATCCAGATCTGTGGTCATCAGTTAGCACTGGTCAGACGGCGAAAGCACAGAGATGTGATGCACACTTACCACCCCCGCTATGCCCACGACGATCAGGATGCCAACGAGGTCAAGCCAATGATCCAAGAAGAAAGCTTTCAGATACCGTCCTAGTCGTGGGAATGTGGTTTTGCCGGGCTTCAGGGCGGTGGCAAGGGACCTAACACGTGAGGAAAGCGGTGCGCGTAGTTGAGGATAGGATTGCTGTTGTGTCGGTTGGTTGGGATCCTGATCCATATCGAACTTATGCCGTATAAAGACGGATACTGGCCCAATTATGACTGACTGTGACGGGGAACGGAGATTGCAGTGATAGCAGTAATGAGGTTCAGAAAGAACGGGATATTTAGATCTAGAGGTGCTATGGCGACGCTGTTTATCGGCAAGTGAGAAGTGTAATGATGCTGGAGACTGCCTGCTGTAAGTAGAGCGTTTGATTCCAGTCGTACCTACCAGCGTTCTGCAAATTGTAGAGAAGCCAGTTTCAATCCCACCATTAACTAACCACGCAAACAAAAAGGTGGACAGTACCTTCTTGGTGTCGAAGGCGTTACAGACGAGTTCGAGGCTGTTTGAAAATTCCTGGATGCTGTTGGGCTGCTCATCGTGACCGTTGACTTTGCAGGCTATTAATTTAGATGTCGTGCTGTCGAACACTGATATCAGGGTTCAGCGTTGTTCTGATTCGTATGTGCACCTCTCACACCTGCAATCTCCACCGAGGACCGCCTGCAACCGGGCTCGCCGCTCTCGATAGTCCTTTTCCTGCACGTCGGTGTAGTGGTTCCAAATCTCTTCACCAGCACGGATGCCTTCCCAGGTGGTTGGCGAAGGACTTCCAGGCCTCTCCCATACCCTCTCTTTAACCACCGTCAAGTTCCTCACCCCCGAAGGTTTCCAAGTGGCGTTCGGGTTACAGCTGTGGTTTGCCAAACACCAAAGAGGATGCACGGCTGCGACCTCAGGCTTGCCTGTCCAAGTTGATTGTTGTGCGTCGGCTACTCCACGAAATTTGGCAAAGAGTGTCTGAACAATCCACCAGTCGTAATTCTTCAACCAATGGGCGCTGTATGGTCTGCACCTTTCCCGTGAATGCATGAGAATTTCAAACCACTGGAGAGGCAACTCGACATGATGGCGCACGCTGTACGGTAGTGATTTGGGACCACTCTTGATCGGAAGATCCATGACTTCTGGTGTCGGAGAGAAGTCCCCCCAGAGATATTTGGTCTCAAAGAGATCCAGGGGATGCAGCTTCTGTGTCTCGGCCATCTGCATGGTTCGTGACAGGAGCAAAAAGTGCAAATCCCATTCAGGGGTAGTCGAACTTTCGGCGCGACCAAGTGTATGGATGTCGTCAGTGCCACTGGTTCCAGGGCAAAAGGGCGCTTCAGCAGGAGGATAGCCCTCATCGGTCTGATAGTCCTCATCGTTCGGTCGGTGGTAACGTTCTGTTGCGGCTGCAAGACAATCCTCCGAGCAGAAGGGGATATTGCATCCTGTACAATATCTACGATCTTCTCGATCAATGCCTTCCATGTCAGCCGCACAGGCGTCACAGAGGGCCTCGCCATGTGGCCGAATGGCGGTGAGGACTGATCGCTCTTTCAAGATGGTTGTCCCAGGTGCGAGTTGCATTTTGGCAAACAACCCCAATTGAGAAGAGCAATTAGCTGCAGAAGACACAATGGTTTTCACCTCACCAACAGAAATCCTCTGTGTACTACCATCAGCCGATGGAGTCAGAGTTGGCAGTGTGGATATTTCCACTTCCAAATCCGGCGCAACCTCATGGAGCTTATCGTTGATCTCCTTCAATGATTCTTTAGACATTCTGTCAGGCTCGTAATCATTCCATGGATATATTAGGCGTTGACACCAACCAAACAACGTTGGCTTGTCATCGCGCCGGAGGATCTTCACACATTTATGGAATTTCGACTCGTCCTCGTAGACAGTGGAGTACTCTGAGAAATCTCCCACTACCTCCTCAATGTCCCGGAGCGGCTCTCGAGGCTCCTCCCCGTTTAAACGCCGGATAAGTCTCTTCACCGCCAAGACCTCGTCAATCCACAGTTTCGCCTGGGTCTGGGCACCCAGGATAATCGCAGAGCGACACATCAGGACAAGCGAGCGGTATTTGTGCCCCAATGCCACAGGGCTCAACTCACTCTCGCTCTGGGTTCCATCAGAAGCCGGCCAAGGCTCCCCATCGGAGTAAACAGGCTCAAGATCCGAGACTTCAGGACCGTCCAGAGCGACCAGACAAAGGGTGTACGAGACATAGGCATCTGCCAGCGCTAACTCGCTGTACCCAAGAGCCTCGTAGACTTCAGCTCGCTGGAGAACAAGGTCCGGACAGGGACCTGGACATTCGGCTAGACGCTGAGTCAAGCGGTGGCGGGAGAGAAGCAAGTACGCATATCTTTTCCTACGATCCGTCAGCTTGTTGATGTCCGGTACTGAGGGTCCCCTGGTATTGCTGAGGGCAATGGTGTGATCTTCTGGTAGCCGACTCAGTGTGTCGCGCAAATATTGAGGCAGATCCGACAGATGGTCGACAGTCCTGTCGACCATGGTGATTGCTCGAGGGAACTCGGATTACTAGAAGGCAGGAATTTGTTTACTCCCAAAATATTGAAATCATATGATTGTTGATCGCCGCGAACCAGACCATTGATTTGCTTGGCGACTGCGAGGCGAAAGGCTGGCACTAACCCCAAAGGAAAACAGGCCTGCCGCTTTATCAACCCCTCGTTTCTGGGTGGACTAAGCTTCAATATCGACGACGACGACGACTCTTCTTCGATTCAGGACGGCTCTTCTGCGCTGTGAGCCAACACGATCCGGCCTGGGGGCGCTCATGCTGCTTCTACATGGTCTTCATGATCAGCATCCAGCATCATCAGGATTTGGTTAAGCACCCTCCAAACGGGTAACTTCGTTAAATGCAACAAGGAGAGGGGGATGCTGGTGATGACCACGACCTCGAGCAACGCCTTGTATTTATTGCCCTTTTCTAAAAGAGTCGCTGGGACCACCCCTCATCTTTCCCCATTCTAACTTGAAACAGTGTAGCAGGATGGTTTGTGGCAAACAAAAGTCGCAGTGCCAACGACCTTGTTCGGTACCAAACAAAGGTGGTAGAATCCAGACATGACGATAAAATAGAGGTTGGGAGCATCACCACCAGCACCGGCGCAGTCTCAGATCAATCTCGAGCCTCGTGTGCCACTTTACCATGGCAGTGCTAGCATCATCCATGACTGATGTCAGAGCTATGACGTTGCGCAGTTCCAGAACAGGTCGAAATCAGAGATGAATTCCGACAGCAGTTTGATCCTTTTTATCCCTGCCCCAGGCACATCAAACCAAGTTGACGCTCGCAGTATTGTACACGCCACGACCATGTTCGACTTCATCTTGCAATGGGTCCACCGGGTCCTGGACCATGCTCTCTCGACAGTCAAACTCATCCGGAACCGCCAGATAGGGTGGAAAACACTCAATCGCAAAACTGGCCGCTACGTGCGCGAACAGCAGCCAATTTGGAAAAAGATAAAGCTCTGGGTACTCTTCAGCCATCCTGTCGAATGGGTTGATCGCACCCAGTTGCTTCGGTTGTGGATTCACGAGAAGACCATCAATGCTGGTAAGAGCCTCGGGGTTGCCGCTCGATCCGTTTTCCTACCCGCCTTTTTGCACATTTCAGTCAATGCTAACGCATTACAACATTCAATAGGCAAACAGGAAGGCACGCCGGCGTCTGCTCGTCAGATCAAGGCCTTTGTGGACTTCTATCACATCAATATGGACGACTTCACACCTTCGGACATGAACCAATATCGAACATTTGAGGACTTTTTCGTCCGACATCACAAACCCGGCGCACGACCCATCTTCGAAGAGGACGACCCTACGCGGGCTGTAGTCGTCGCCGACTGTCGGCTAGTAGTCTACCCGACCGTGGCACAAACCAAGAAACTCTGGATCAAGGGCCGGAACTTCACCATCGGCAATCTCATCCGCGATGATGAGGCGGCCAAACCGTGGCACGACGGCGCGATCGCAAGCTTCCGCCTGTCGCCGCAAGATTACCACCGCTGCCATTCCCCCGTCAACGGCACCGTCAAGTGGTTCAAGCAGATCCCCGGGGACTGCTACCAGGTGGACCCTCTGTGCCTGCGAAGCGACATCGACATCTTGACCACGAACGCGCGCTGTGCGGTGTGCATCGACTCGAAGGAATTCGGCAAGGTGCTCTTCGTGGCGATCGGCGCAACCGATGTCGGCACCGTCGAGATCAACCCCAAATGCCAGAAGGCCGGTTCCGAGGTGAGCAAGGGTGACGAGGTAGGCCTGTTCCAGTTCGGCGGCTCGAGCATCATCGTGGCGTTCGAGGAAGGCCGCATCCAGTTCGACGAGGACCTGCTCAGTGTGAGTCGCCGCTTGGTCATGATGGATGTCGAAGTGGGAATGAGTCTCGGACGCGCGACGCAGAAAAGATGAACAAGGGCGCATCGGGAGTGAGTTTCTCAGTTGTCGACTACCTTGGCTGGCCGTATCACAAAACATAGGACAATACAACAAGGCATGTACGTATATAGTTAGGTGTCCTAGCTAGTGAGTCCTTTCAGAAGAGGGGAAGAAAGGAACACACACACAAAATACCAAAAAATAAGTGAACACCCATTGCGGCCTCTCGAGCCCAATAAACGAATCCCCCACCCCGGACCCCATCATCAATCTCTTTCCCATCCACCCTGCTCATCCAGAATATCATCAAAGCGCCCCTTCCCCCCAGAAAAAGGAAAAAGAGGAGGAGATTGCCAAGGTGGCCGAGGACAAGGGCGGGGACAGAGACGGGTTTGAACCGCCATGGGGGTTCTTGTCGACGTACACGCACGCCTATGCACAGGGTACGCATACCGCATACGCATACGCATACGCATATTTTCATGTCCATGCCCCCATGTATTCTAGTCATAGCCGCCTAGCTACGTACATGTCAGTCAGGCAGTCAGGCAGTCCTAACTCGTCCTCGCCCAAGGAGACGGCGGAGGTCAGTTCGGTTGGTCGGGTCAGCCAGTGACATGATGGCTATTGCTGGTTGAAAACGGACTATTCAAAAAAAAAAAAAATTCGGCAAAATACCCGGCGACTTCGCCGTTGCCGTCGCCGTCGGCGTCGGCGTCGGGAAGAGGATGTTTGGGGGGGGGGGGGGGGGGGGTGCCAAAGCAAAGCAATGAATGCATGGCAAGGCTGAGGAGCCCCCAGGCCGGCCCGTTGGCCGAGCCTAGCTTGCCCGCCCTCTGTACCTACATACTCGCTAGGTAATATGACCTCGCCGCGGCCGGCGTGGCATAGCTTGAGACATCAAGATTTCATAGGAGCCTCGGAGCCGATCCCTGCTCCCGTCTCAGTGTGCTCATACTACGCGCCCCATGAAGCTCGTTGAGAGAGAAGTTTGAAACACAGGCCAGGACTCGTACCTGTCAGTCGGCCCCTCTGAGATCATGGTATCGTTGCAATATGTCGATCACCGAAAATGAAATACCGTAGGTTCATTGATTCAAGGCATATCTTTTGGACTGGTTGAAGTGTGTACGAGCATGTACATGCCAATACAGGGTATGCAGCTCAGACAACCGAGAACCGACGCGTCAGTAGACCCATTTCATTCCCAATTCCACATAAGTGACTTGATGACAGGGTCTCACAAGCACAGAGGCAAAAATTGTAATCGTCGTTTCAGAACAGCACATGCAGGTATAGTAACAGAACTCCGTTGCCTAGGCCATTTTCCGTGAAGCCCAGTTTGATTGTCACCTAAGGTTCCGTGCACCAAACAAGTCTCCGAGATGGAGATGATCAAACAGCCTCTCCCTGAGTTCTGCACCATGCCCGGACGAGTTCCTCCGCTCAGATATCCAGGCGATCGTTGAGTCAGCAGCATGGGTGGGTCTTGCCAGTTTCGCCCCAACTAGCCCAAGAAGCTGCTCTGCGTACGCGGTATTCGACCACTTTGGGGCTCCACCGCTGTCCTTCTCCAAAGAGGCGACTTTGTGCGTAATACAGCCAGTAAGCTGCAATTAGCTGATGCTCGTCAAGGTGACAAGAGATATTGGCCGACATTCGAGGTAGGGGCGCGACGTCTGTGGAGGATGATATCACATGACCTAAGCGTGGTAATCGTCAGCCGGCGTTACAACTGCAAAGCTTTGAAGAACTTACAGAACAATTGTCATCCACCACTATAGTGCCGCCTGTCCCTTCAAAGCCTGGCCCTCCAATCGCTTGTATATGGCCCCGCTGAAGTGCCAGTGCGAATCTAGCGAGCATCCCCTCCTGCGTTGACAACAGAAGTTAGTTGTCAGTGCAGTTTAACTTGGGGGGTTTGTGCGTTGAATCCTGGGCACACGGGCACTGATCCATGCCCTGAAGAAGAACCACTCTTCCAGGGAACCTACCGTGACCAAGGTGTCTCCCGCGCTGCGCCTCCGTTCCGCATCGTTCTGACTAGTAATCTCGTAGCTGCGGTGCATGGCCCGCCGGCTTCTGAGTCCCCTGGATGGCGTGGCCCTGGCGGTGTCTTCATCCTCGTCGCTATCATCGTCTTCCCCGCTGCGAGTGCGTCGGCTTCTTCGACCCCCAAATCTGAGCGAGGAATGCACACTTCCTCCGGGATTGGCAATGTCGATTCCTTTCTCTGCCGCCTCGCGTTCCCGACTATCGCCTCCAGGCCCGAAGATTTTGACCGTGCTGTCAATGCCGCTGCAGGCAATCATAGGCTCATATGGATGACCCTGAACCACATTGACAACCTCGCCGTCTCCTTCTAAGATATTCAGAATCTTGCAAGTCTTTCTATCCCAAATAAAGAAATGCCCGTCGTCCGAACCGCTGACAACGTACTCATCATTTAGACCATAGTAATTCACATCCTTGACAGTACGCGTATTGCAATGACCCTTGTAGACCTTGGTATGAGACGAATAGGGGACTTGAAGGTTCACGGACGCTCGCTCACGAGATCTCGCAGACCCCAGCCGTCTTCGGAAGAGGATGCTTCCCGAAGCCTCTTCCCAGAAGTCATCCTCATCGGATCCTGTACCCTCTGATTCAGAATCTTCGTTTTCGTTGTTGTCTTCGTGTTCATCTGCATCCGGAACTTGACCATGTTCGTCTTCGTCTGCATCCTCGATATGGACGGTAAGGGGTGTGCTCATTTCAACATCCGCCTGACTGGATCCTCCGGTGGTCTCACGAGCAGTTTGGGGAGATCCCGTCGATGATTCTTCTGGCTGAGCATCTCCATAGGTCGATCCGCCTGGTATGTCAGATACGGCTGTAGTTCTCACAATATCGATAGCTTCAACGATTCGTTCCTCTTCGTCCAGGTCAACTTCTTCTTGTGACCGTTCATCTCCCATGTCCGAACTGGCCAATTGGAGTCTCAATCCCCCAAATGCTCGATTTACAAAGTCGAAGGTGACCCCTTCCGCAGCACGCATGAGCAGTGAGCGGCCTACTTTGACCCCCCAGAATCTCGCCGCCGCACCCTTGTCCATCACACGTATTGTCGTACTGGGGCTCGAAGGGTCGGCCCGAGTCTCAGACATACCTTGGCTGGCCACTAACTCAATACTGCCGAGGGCTCTCGTGAACGCTAGTACAGCTGATTTCTGACTCTGAAAGACAAGACGAGTCTCATCTCGCTCGAAACGGTTTGTATCGAGGTCCACGATCGGCGTCTCGTCATCTGCAACGTCCAATAGATAGGCTTCCAATTTGGGGACAAAGTTTTGTACGGTGTCCTCTTGATCGAGAGGGAATCGAGGACTCTCGGCACTCACATTAGGTGGCCGCTTGAATCCTTGCAGGACTGCTGATTGCCCACCATCTAACCATAGCAGAATCGCCTTCAGGAAGTCGTAACAAAACCTCGACTCCTTGCGGATGTTCTTACCTTCGTGAGCAGCAGGCTTGATCTGATCGAATTGCGCAAGCCGGACGTCTGGGCCAGAACTGAGACTCTGCAAACGACCACCAAGGGCTCGCGCTAAGCAGCCAGCCGCTTGCACAAAACGCCAGCTCGACTGTCGATTTCTCCTCAACGCGTTTTGTAGAGTAACATCTTCCTCACTCGGGTTGATTGGATAGGACCACGTGCGGATGATATCATCCATTTGAGGGAGTAGCGAAGCACACTGGCCAAGGGCACTAGTAAACGCTGCTGTATGGGGAGTTAGGTCTGGAGATTCCTCCATGGATGTAGAAGCATCGGCGCTCAACGAGGCAGAGAAATCGAACAAGGTTTTGCGGAGCTGGATGAGTGATCTTGCCACTCGTTCACTCGATCTTTGAGCTTCTGAAAGCAAGAGCTCATGAGCTGAGGGTGATTCAGCCGCAGGCTCGGACATTCTGGGAGGGAAGGGGATCGTCTCAGTGTCTCCGTCGGCAAACCTCGCCAGGAGCACAGTGTGACCCTCTTCTGAGCGATCATCCGGAACCCTCCGTAGACGTCTGCTAGGATTGGCCGAATCACCAAGACTGCTGGAGGAAGCATTCGGCTTCCCCCTCTTCCTCTTGCGGTCCGAGCGGTTTCTGAGCCGACTGGCCTGAAACTCGTCGTCGGCTCGAGCATCAGCTTCCCTCGCATCAGGGGATTTGACGATATCAAAGCTGTAGATATGATCTCCGGACCAAGAGGCCACCAGATCATTGGGATTGGCGTCACTGATTTTGCAGGCCGTGATGTGACCATGATCATTAGGTCCCATCTTGCGCTTGTTGTTTGGGGCAAATCGTCGGACACACCTGGTGGCTTCAGCCATGGCCTCGTCTTCGAAAGTCCCGACGGCAGGTCTGCGAGTAGCAGGCTGACCCTTCTCAGCGTCCAGGTCTCGACCGAGCATGCGCCTGTCGTGCAAGAAACAATGAAGATGAGCCCCACCAAGCGCAATGTACTGTGGCTGACTGGGCGCGCAGGAGATGCTATTCAAATCTAGGGCGTATCTCCTGTAGGAGATGAGGGGAGGGGGTGCGTCGTCGCTGTCGCTCTCGGTTCCCGCGTGACGTCGCGCGAAGCCACGACCTCCACGGGGAGCAGGATATGCTGATGACGGCTGCCTGAGATCCCATTGACGGACTTCGCCATCCTCGGAGCATGTCAAAAACAGGTATGGGCTGGACTCGGTCACGATTCTCTTCGCGCGATCTGCATGGCTTCGATACACCCGACAGTTTGTATTCCCTTCATTCAGCCACCTCGCGTCCCGAAAGAAGCTGTTGAGTCTCCGACTTCTTGTGCTTGCATCGCTCGAACTGCTCTGGCTTGCAGCACCACCGTATTCCAGATCGAAGACACGGACCTCGGAGTCTCCGGCACAAGTGACCACGGTGTGGTCGCCCGAGTGGGGCATGAACTTGACCGAGAAGATGTTGGCACGGTGACCGGTGCTGACACTTGTGTTCAGCGAGAAAGGTTTTGCACCTCCGGGTGGATTGTAGTTCCAGATGTTGAGATAGGTATCGTCGGAGCCAGAAGCCAGAAGGTTGCCACTTGTCGACCAACTGCCAGAGACGGTATTAGCAGAGATATTCCTTACGTGCGCAACGAAATGAAAGGGACAGGTATACCAAAGGGCATTGACGCAGCCGGTGTGAGCCCCAAGCTCATTGACGATATCTAAATCCTCAACCCATGCTTTGTCCCCATATAGAGTTTTAATGGATCGGCTCCTTCTCGTCTCGCCCAAAGACCGCTTCAGTAGCCGCATATCAAACTTGTCGCCCATGTTGTATTAACCGGGAGGCAACTGAAGCCAGTAGAGAGAGGATATGAATTGACACATGCAAGATATGGAGCCTTGTGTCGCAAAGGTTGAACCTCGGTTCGAGGGGCGAGGTTGAGATGAGGTCGTCCGCTTCGGCGTCAATCGTTGCCCGTTGCAGCCGGCAGGGGGACCTTTGAACGAGGCTAACTGAGGAGGAGCATGTGGTTCTGTGCTGTGTTATGGCAGCACTCGGCTAAAACAGTGGCAAACCAGAACTGGAGAGGGGATCAGCTTGCGAGTGTGATACAGACGATGTTTCTTTGCAAGG
Organism: Cladophialophora psammophila CBS 110553; assembly: GCF_000585535.1. Lineage (NCBI taxonomy): Eukaryota > Fungi > Ascomycota > Eurotiomycetes > Chaetothyriales > Herpotrichiellaceae > Cladophialophora > Cladophialophora psammophila. The sequence continues at coordinate 1,112,804 of NW_006912932.1, read as the reverse complement.
GACGGAGGCGGAGATGGAGAAATGGGCGCAGTGGACGCAGTGGACGCAGTGGACTTAGTGATGCGGCCGCAGGCAGAGGAGGTGTTTACGACATGCTGAGTGATGATGGAGGTGCAGCTGTAGGAACGATGGCACGATGGAAATGGAAAATGAGGGAAAGACTGGAATGATTTGAAGTTTCTTTCTTGGTGCCACTGGTGCCACTGGTGCCACCCCCGCAGTCACCTGTACAGACCAGACAGTAACAACCAGGCAAACTGGCCATGGCTTCATCTGAACATCAGTATCGCTCAATTCTGTGTCATCCAGCTCCCTCCTTGGTGTCCTCTCTTTGCTCTCCGCCACATCGGCATAATCTGGTTCCGGTCCAACCTTTTCCGATGTAGATGCTAGTCCAAACCAAAATCTGAGAAATGCGCCGTCGTGTACCGAGTAAGTAACCCGCTGCCAATTATACTCCCAGCCTTGAACAAGGCCACTGATATTTCAATAAATTCAGCTCGCTTTTGCAGCGACGATGCCATCTCGAATGTGCGTCGTAGAAAAGACGGGGCTCCCGTGAGAAAACGGGTCTCAAGCCCACTTCATGGTGATAGTACATATTGCCTCCCAGTCTTCTGGAACGCCCGGGTATAAACCCCCCCCCCCCCAAATCCAGCGACCACACTGAAATACCAGTAATTGCACAGACTTGCATGTCCCACGTAATATTTGCTGGCCGTCGACCTAGCCCTCTTTCCGCCATTCTTTGTATGCTCCTCCCCCTTCGGGCAGTTAGTTGTTGGTTGGCTTCTGGCCACCCGGTCCCAGGTTTCACTCATCGTTGTGTGTGCCGTGGCTCCAGAAAAGGTCTCATTGCACTCACAAGAGATGAATCCTTCCCCGTGTCCGGAAGGCGTATCTCAACGGATGCAGGCATTCGAGCCTCGGAACTTTTGTATCCTTGTGCATGTACGTCGGCTGTTAACCCTTGTTCGGGGTAAAAGGGACATGGCGAAAGAGGTAATTGGGTAGTGGAATTGATTGTCTCCTTGTACTCCAGAAGCCATTGAAGTCCCTCTTCCGTTGGCGGTGGATCGTTTGATGTTCCATATTGACCGTCCAACACGAAAGCATGCAAAACTTTGCCAGCGGCCGTAGAACCTCCTGACAGCCCGTATTCGAGAAACTATCTCGAATTGGGCTCGAATTGTCTCACCTAACTATCGTCTGTGCGGCGCTTCTTGCTCGCAAGCGATTTCCGAACGTTCTCCATTGCGGCAATTGCACTTTCGATCTGCTCAGCCTCTCCCGCAAGCTCTTGAAGCATTAATTCCAATTCGACGCACCGGCGCCGAAGCCTGATAATCTCTTCTCTAAGAACCTCAACAGAGCCCAAAGTCAGAATGGGGTCGTTTGCCACGGGGGTCGTGGAACCAGAAACCGGCCTCGTCTCGGGAAGCTTTTCCTTACCAGACTCGAGTTCTTCAATTCGTTTCTGCAGCGATGACCGCTCTCGCTCCCACGCCTCTCGCTCCAGCTTGAACCGTCGCGCTTCGTCAGCCCCCTTGAGTTGTAGTTGCGATGACATGGCCACGATTTGTCTCCACTGTGCGCCATCGGCTGACGATTGCTGATGCACTTCGTCACGTGACTTGACCAACTCCTGAACCTGGGTCTCCAATGCCTCTACCTGTTGCTGTAGCCGGATCTTGTCCTCGCTCAAGGTGTTGATTTCGTGATCTGACACCTGCGACTTCTTATCCAAGGCGGTACATCGAATCTGAGACCTTGAAAAAGCGGCCAGCAACTGGTCGTGTTCACGCTGTAGAGTCTGAAGCGCGAGGGTCTTGGTCGAAATCTGATGTTGCAGATCTTGGAGATGAGCATTGTGCGCGGCTTGAGTGGTCGTGGGAGAATACTGTATATATTCCGAACTCCCTGTCCGCGGATACTGGTTTCCCGGCGGAGAAGGCAGCGTCCTGGTGGATGGCTGAGATTGCATTGGTGATTGAGCAGAGCCAAAAACCGAACTGGACGACGAGGGATGTGGTGACTGCCCAGAACCCGAAGCCGCCTGCTCATAGGGTGGATTTCGTTTTAATTCCTCCCCTTGGAGGATTGGGGGGAGCCCTTGTTCGAATGGGCGAGGCATCTGGACTGGTGGGTGCTCGGGCAGCCGTCGGTGGTAATCATCACTTCGAGGAGTATCTGGCGGGAGTGATGCTTTGCGGGGGTCATTTATAGATGTGGGAACCGCCGAAGATTGGCCTTGGATGGACAAACGACGTATATCGTGTACGAACGGGGGCGGAACCACATCAGCCAGGGGTGGTAACCCCGGTTTCGCAGTAGCTGCATGTGACTGTATGAGGCGACTTGTATTCCGAAGTTCATTGATGGTCCATGTAAGAGACTGTTTGAGGCCTAGCTTAGTCACTTCGAGTCCGATAGACTTTTTGGTCCCGTCAGCACTTCCCGTTCCAATGGGGCGGACCGGGGCTTACCTCGAAAGGGCTCTTTGGCCCTGTGGAAATCGCCAAAGCTCGACTGACCTCTGACTGAAGCTCCAAAAACCCATGCACAAGATCCATCACCAGAGACTCGGTATCTGAACAGTTGCCGCATGATCCGCGCCACGATCGCTGCTGAGAAATGTCCTCCGAAGGGGGATTGGGCGGGCGGTGCTCGCCCGGGTAAACATACGAGCCGGTCTGGCGGCAAAAGGCGACGGTCAGTAAATAATCACCAATAGATGGGTGCCCATCTCAAGCCTTCTGTGGATATGGGTAGAGCGCCCAAGGGGACCACCGGTCACATACCTGAGGGTATATCCTTCTCTTAGACGATGCCTGTGCTGCTTCCAACTTTTCCGGTATATAATCCAAACGCGGGCGCTTGTCCGGAGGCTCTTCCAGCTCACCCCGCGGACTGGTGCTTCCAGGAGACCACAAGTGTCTGGCAGGAGGAGACGATTGGTCGGCAACATGTCGCCGGTAAGAGTGGTCCATGGGCGAGTCGCGTTTTCGCGGCGTCTGATGCAATGATGGCAAGAAAGGACCATCTACCACTGAACGGCCGGATTCAGGCGCACTGGTGACGCGGGAGAGGAGAAGGCCGGAAGCCATGGACGCTTGCGACTTCACATCATCTGGTTCGTTTGGAGAATAGAAATCACCTTCCATCACCTCCACCGATCTCCCACCAGCTTCTGGTCCTTGGTCAAAGGTGAGTGGCGTGTGCAAGGCAACATTTGTGACAGTGGCCGAAGAAGGGGACGCGTGTGGCAAGCCAGCGCAGGGAAGGGTGGCCCAAATGGTCTAGGACGAGGGCTTTTTTTTCAAAAAAAAATTTGGCGCCGTCTATGTATGTACCTTCCCGCCTGACTTATCGTGAAAGATGGGCGCGGGGGGCAAATCCTTGTATATATTGCATACCCGCGGAATGCGACGAAAGCCAGTATGGGGACCACAACATGCCTAAGCAGGCATGGGAGACTGTACAGTATGTTATGTCCTTGGAGGGATCGCCCTGCAGCTAGGGAAGAAATAGGATCGGGCAAAGGCCAGGGCAAGGTAATAGAGATGGCGATCGTCGATTGGACCGTGGGAGGCGGGCGCCAGGGGATAAAGAGGATCTGGATGAAGGAAGGCAGAGATCGAGAAGGATTGGAGACGAGGAGCAACCAAACTGGATTACAATTGGAGTCAGCCCGCAGGAAGTAAAGTTTTGGGAATGGAAAAAGATCCAGAGATCACCACGCTCCGTACTTGGTTTCGAAGCAGTTTAGTACGCAGGCGCTGCATGGATTACTTTACCAGCAGCGCCCATCGGACGAAGTTTAGCCTGCAAGCCAGCCAACAAAGTTTCAATACTAGTAGGATACTGCAATGGACAGCCTGGTGGTGTGTCTCCGTCTCCATCGCCATCTGCATTGGGACATGGGATGCTCCGATTCGCCCATGCTGAGGGCCATCAGGGTTTTTCGGGGGGGGGGGGTGGAGGACGAACTGTGGTGCTGTTGTCTTGGTCCAGTGCGGCCTATGGGCCATGGCATCTGAAGAAGACCTGGAAATGGTACGCTTGCTCCTTTGGGCTCGCCACGGCTGGCGCATTGGTTCGGGAAGCGAATGAGGCCGGGTATTGTGTCATTGGCAGGGCGGGACGGACCTGGAAGAACCTATCGGAGGCATCACGAACGACTGACATCAAAAACTAACTGAAGGGGGGAAGTGGTGTAAGGGCTGCTGGGGTCAAGGGCAGGGCGACCAGCGACCTAAAATGCCAAGGGAGATAACGTGATCCAAAGGAAAAGGGAAAAAGAGGGGGGGGAGAAAGGGGGAAGGAAGGGGGGGTTTGAGGTGGAAAGAATGGAAGAGGCACCGGTGGAAGAGGAGGAAGCGAGAGTCATGCACCAGGTGCCAGGTGAATTAGAAGATCCTATACCCAAAGGCAGATGCAATTCCTTGTTGGGAAGTTCCCCAGCCTAGGGAAAGCTTACAAGTACCGAGTACCCAGTAGGTAGAGCAGGCAAGCAGGGGAAACTGGGCTGACTCGCCGCCACCGCCTCGCGCTGGTTGAGTGAGATGGCTCGATGGGTAAAGAGGTAAGAGCAGCGACACTCTACTGGGTAGTCATCGACCACTTCACTTCACCTCTTCTTCTCAACACCCTGTCACTCACCTCGCAGTCTTCAGCTGGTGCCAGCTCCCGGGATTTCTTACCTGATCAATTGCCACTGTCACCATTGGTGGTGCAGTCGACTACCGTGTGTTGTAACCTTCCGAGCCCCAGTTTTTCGATGACTACAGTTGATCACAGTATTAGATAAGCCAGTCGCTATACCCGATTCCGACCATCCCCTCCGGAGCCAAGCACCACCGCCCGAGTGACGAGACAACGGAACGAAGACCTAGTTTGTCGATGGTGGACTGGGATGTGAGCTCTCTTCCCCCGTGCTTGGCGACTCAAGACGAGGAGAACATGGGCCTAGGTAGGGATGGATGGACGGAGTACGGAGTATTACATGGATACTGGGTGCAAGGTGCTCGGTACTAACAAGTAGGTATCTATGTGTATGGGCCTGAGGGGTTGTCGTCCATACTCCCTGAAGGGCAGCGGTAACCGAGGGAAGGCCGCGATCAAGCATACCACGTGGGTGCTCTGTAGCTAGCAGCATTGACCCAGGTATAACACCCAACTCTTTTGATCCTCAAGACACCGCGTCGCCAGTCGTGTTGTTCCAGACAGGCAAGTCCCGGAGGGATGTCATGGGTCAATCGCACCGAATACTTGCCGAGGCCTGCAGGCCCCCCGAGCATGAAAAATCCAACGTTATCTTCCTTCCTCTGCCTTTGTTGGCGGTTCTCGCAGCCTAGCACCTATTCGGTAGAGATCTGCAGAGCAGGAAACTGTCCTTCCCTCTCACTGCCTGGTACTGAGCACCACGCCTCTTGGTCTCGCCGCTGGTCCGCAAGAGCGAAGATCGAGACGCCCAAGTTGCTCCTCCTGAAAAGAGAACGAGAGAAAACCGGGACCCGCTGCGAACCCCTGTCCGAGACAGCATGACGAAGCAAGGGTTTGAGCAGCTTGAGGGGGGGTTTAGATGGAAGTTTTTTCTTGCCAACCAAGCCAGTAAGAAGGGACCTGTCTCCTCTGAGTAATGGGTAACAACGAAAAACATACTCCTCTCAACACATTTCACTGCACCTCACGCGGGCCGAAGAGGAGAGAGGGGGCGTATTATTCATCCAGCCCTTGACATGATGGCAAAAACATCACGTCGGCCGTTCCCCACTGCCATGCAGCGGAGCGGCTTACGTTTGGGCCATGGGAGTTGACTACTTGTTAGAGCGAAGCTTGGTAGATCCGCCCTCAACTTTCACCCTGGGTCATGGACTCTGGAGGGAGCTTTATGCACCGTCCGCACCATCACTGATCCGATCCTAGTGAGGTGACTCGGAAAAACACCTCGACGGGTCCTGAGGCGTGTCCACCCGCGTCATTCTGCATCTCGACGGGGCTTCACAAGTTGCTCATGATTCGGCTGCCTCTCGAACGCTCCTCCTCTGCCCTCGCGCCAGCCACCGATTCGAGTCAGGCTCCACTAGCCCGACACCCTCCGGTCGCCGAGAATTCGGATACGCAGTGGGTCGTTTTCTCGAAGCTCACTGACAATCTACCTACGACTTCGCTTCAGGCTAATCCACCATCCTTTTTGGTGAAATGCTACTCCATCATTCATTCTGCTCGAACTTTCGAGATGGCCTTGGACCGCACTCACAGAGATTCCCCTCTATATCTTCGATCCAAGCTGGACAATCTCTCATCAGATCTTCCGTTTGAGGAATATGCCCTCTCGAGGGATCGTAATTCCCAGGAAGCCGACATCTATTAAGGCCCAGTTTCAAGAATAATCTCAGCCTCGGATGAGACGAGACCAATGCTCCGACGGAAACTGCATGGAACCGAACCAGTTACATTCACTTGCTGTCTTTCTAGGTGTTAAGAAAGCACACCCGAGCCTCAGCTGTTGTTGTGCTCTCGCTGCGGTCTTTAAGAATCCTTCGGTCGTAGGTCCCAGATACCCCTCCTTGGGGTGTCTCGTGCTACTTCTACGGAATGATGTAACTCCACGTCCGAGAGGGCTTGTTCTACGGCCCTGGCAAGCCATTCCTCCTGTGCTCGAAGTACGAGGCCTTCTATGGTCCTGCAAATGCAAATCTCTTGCAGTATCTGGTCGGCAAATGAGCTGTGCATTTCGATCAAGAATCCAATTGACGATGACTTGAGGGGCCTCTGCAGACCCGCCAATAAAGCCGCACAGGCTCCGACTCGATCTTCCACAGATGACACCAAGGCTGACCATTGTGGGTCCAATTGGTGGAGACGATAGCCTTTTTCCTCGCTATGTTCCTCAGGAAAAAGGCCATCTCCGGTATAGTTTCTAGGAGACACGTAGACATACCACTCGTCAAATAACTTCATGGCCGCCTCCAGAGGTCCATGCACTCTGCGGACCTTTTGCAACTCCCCCAGGCAGTGTGCCAGGAGAAGTAAGGTATCTGGTCCTGCATGACTGACGTCTTTTGTTGCTCGTTCGCCGTCGAGCCACTTGCTCACGGCGACGGCGTTAATGTTAGCCTGTCGATCATGGCGCAGGGACCTGAGGGTGGTTAGCTGATCTTCCACACCCTCAAGCCCAGTTTTTAATCGTGACCTGATAGAGGCCCGGTAGCTCTGGAAAGTTGCCGCAGAGTTTTGGTGTACAATGGACAATTGGAGCAATTCATCTTCAAGGTGTGCAACTTCTGTCAAATGTATGACGCGGCCTGCGGATCCGGGGCGAATGGCGCCGTGTTGGGGATCCAAGCCTGAGACTGGAGTGACTGTGGTCGATGCCGTCGTCTCCTTCTTGGGACTATAATGTTGCTGGTCGGTGTTGAACTCGGGTTTCCTGTATGGTTTCAAAGTTGGTCTAACAGACGGAGACGACGCGTCTCCTCCCGAAAACGCATGAAGGGTCACCGGTCTAGTGGCCCGAGTGTCAGAGTTTGGTCTAGGCCGCGTTGATGCACTCAAGGCTCTGCTATGCGCCCGTGCCACTGGCAATCGTGCGTCCCCTAGACTTCTAATCGAGGTGGCATGCTGCGGCCGCGAAGCTGCCGTAGCGGTTGCCACTCTCGGTACGCTTGAAGCTGGACGCGTGGTGCTTGCGGTGCTTGCGTTGCTTGCGTTACTTGATGACTGGCTCCTAGAATGGCCGGGCACTAGACGACTACCACGGGAGGCAGCATTGACTGGACTAGCCTTTGTGATAAGGCGAGAATCACGAGGCTTCGACGGGTCGTTGAGTAGTCGTGCAGAGGCGTCGCTCGTGGCGCGGAGAGACGCCGCTCTCGCTTCCAGCCTTGTCGGTTCTTTTGCATCTAATTGAGTGTTCCGCGGCGGTGCCTTCCCGGACGTCGATGTTGAAGAAGCGTCGGGTAGAGTAGAATTTGCCTTGATTGGGGGTTGGGCTCGGGTTGGGATATGGGAAGGCAATGGCCCATTAGTCACGGCGCTTATCGGCAAGATCTCCGTTTCAATGGTTCTCCGCATTTGCATGTGTAACAGAAATCAAACATTGTTCAAACTGCTCGCATGGCTGTCATTGGACGTATCGTCAGAAACTATTATTATTTGGGGTTTGACGAGTGAGAATGGAGAAAGTGAACCAACCGCGTCGGGGGATAAAATGTGGTAATGCCATAAGGCCACCTATAATGCCAAGGCCTGTTAGTGACTGAAATAGGCAAGTATCCCGAGAGAAGGCAGGAAAGTCTCCTATTCGTTGAGCAAGTTGAAGCCTCGATGCATTCGGCCTTCCTCACGTTCATCCTTCCAAGTTCCCCTCCTGCAACACTTTTCAATTTTTAGGACACTGGTAAAATGACTTCCACGAAGATTGTAGCAGGTAGGTACAAAACTAATGAGACCGGCCACATATCCCTCTGGAACATGATACAAATTTAAGACACTTACGGAGGACAACGACCCTTTGACAGAAGCAAATTTCAGGCCACCATCTGAAGCCCATAATATGTTTCCATCGGAGACATGTTGTATGTCTCCGAAAGGGCCTGAAATGGCGGTGGTGCTGCATTTAAACAGCTGGTTCTTCGAGCCGTTTATGTATTTTTACACAGTGACAGAGCTGCTCTGCGACCTCCGAGACGTGAATGCGAACCTCTCGCAAGAACCCCTTACAGAGACTCAAGCAATTGTCTACTTCGAATACTGCCGCAGCGACCAAGGCATACAGTCTTCAGAACCGCCTCTCTGAAACAGCCCACGGCACCATGAACACTCAAGCGACACAGAAAATGTTCAATAACACAACCTTCACCAAGGTATATGCTGAGAGCGCCGAAAAGATGACCGGTTACTTTGCCGACCTGCTCATCAAACAATCGAGCATTGCGAAGGTGGCTGACAACGAAGAATTGACCGTGCTCGATCAGGCGTGCGGAACGGGGGTCGTCTCAGAGCGACTGGTCAATGTGCTGCTCAACAAACAAAAGGCCAACCTGGATCTCACCTGCGCAGATTTTTCAGACTCCATGATCGACTTCGTACGTCGACGGATCCGCACATTTGAGGCCAAAAGTGCCCACGCCATTAAGGCGGATGCCATGGACACAAAACTACCCGGCAGCAAATTCACGCATGTTTTTCTCAACTTTGGACCTATGGTTTTCTCAGATTGGAAAGTCGGCATGGCCGAAACTCACCGCGTATTGCAGCCTGGGGGCATTCTGGCCATGTCTTCATGGATGAAACTCGGCTGGGCCGACGACATGAAAGCCGCCTTCGCCACGGATCCAGAGGTACCCACGTTCCCGTCAGTGGAAGAACTTTTGAAGATAATCAACTCGAACGGGCTCTGGAGTGACAGCGCCTGGATCAAAGACAACGTTACCGAGTCTGGCTTCGTTGACGTGCATGTGCGGGAGGTGCCCCATACGAGTATAAGTGGCGTTGATCAGTTCACACACTTGATGACTGGGATGGTGGGTATGATTCAGCAAAAGACATGGACCGCGGAGCAACGCGAGAAATACAAAGACAGAGCGACGAATGCCGTGGTCTCATACATGAAACAAAAGTACGGCGATGGCGAGATCAAGTGGGACTGGGTCGCCATTCTGACCACCGCTAAGAAGGCTGTATGAATGTCGGATCCGACAATTTGGTTAGCGGGTCTAGAGCTTTGGATATGCAGGTATGAAGAAGCCATCAGTATGATCCCTATGAAAAGGGGAAGTGTCGAAATACCTCTCCGAGAAACTCACTTTGTGATGCCCAACTCCGAGCCGGATTCGTAGAAGCAACAAGAAGTATGGACTGCGCTTGCAGGTATGCATAATCTTTCTCCCAAACCACCCAGCAAACCCATTGATGTCCGAGTTTCAAGCGGCAGATGGAACGGTTTGTTGTCAACATCGCCTGTCCACAGCGATCTGCAGTATCTTCGGCAGATTCAGATTCGAAGATCCTCGCTTGCCTGAACGTGCGGCGCCACGTTGAATTGTCAAGGTCAAGTCTCGGTAGACGCCACAGGGCACAATCTTCTCGCCCCCACTTGCGTATCTAAGGACATCAGAACACGCTACTGTACTGAGCATTACTCAATTGATCAGTTACCGATTTCGACGTCCCAGCACTTGCAAACTTTGCGAAAATGTTGCTAGTGGCCGGTCACAAATATGCCCACGACGTTGGGAATGGGGGAGAGAGATTGCGGCGTGACGGGTCACTGTGTCGTTTGCCCAAAACAAAAAAAAGGGAAAAGGATTTATAGGTGGCACCGCTCTACGGCCTCAAGGACTTAGATGAAGGGCAATGAGTGATTCAATCTCTGCTCCTCCTCGGATGACCCTCCTGCGATCAAATAACTTGCTGGCGTTCGGTGCAGCCTCTCAGCCTGCTGTATTGTCACTGCCTCATCCTAATCGACCGCCCTAGCAACGAGACTCTCCCCAAGGTATACACGACATTTGCGGCAGCTTCTTGTCAGCAGACATCCAATTCAAGTTGATGGAAAGCCGAGAATCTCATTCAAGTTATCCGGAGCGAACACAACGCTGCATAGCCATCGCAAAAAGGCCAAGTATTTCTTTTCACTTCTATTGACCATTGGAGTTGCAAATAGTGACAGCACGGCGGACAACTAACCAACAATACCGCGCAGGGTTGCGGCCAAGAGGTAGTTTGACCTACCGCATTCCCGCTCTGGTTGAGTGTATGCATTGCACTGCCACCACTTCTTCTGGGTCAGATCCAATTATAATAGAGCTGGCCCTTGCTGAGAGTAGGACTTTCGGCGGCTTTGTATCTCGCCGGTGACACGGGGACTGTATCTTGCTGGCCTTACCGTCCGTTGGTTTTGCCCACCCAAGATGTACTGCCGTACGGCGCTCCCCCCTTTTCACGACAGGCTGTAGAATTAGGGGGTGAAGGTCATCGTCGCGCGAGGATTTGTCGAGCAAATTGCGGATTGTCCTTTACAGTTTCACGTCTGAGAATTATCGAGACCGGGCGGGTAGTGTTTGGAGCGGGGTGTCCACAGCTGGAGAACCAGATTGAATGGATGGATATATCATGAATAAAATAGCAGCCAGCCCAGAGACAACGTGTTAAGGAGTGAGAGTGCAGGCGGATTGTGAATGCAGGAACGCCGCAACGCAGGGACACAGATAGGCCGCAGCTGAAAGCAGCCCACCGGCCATTCCAGCCAGTAATTGTAAGTACTCTTCACATCACATCCACCATCACAACAGCGCCCTGCAAACCCGCCTCGCCCGATCTGGACTCCTGACCCGGGCGCTGCACCTGGAACCAATCTCCACCACCTCCGCAATTTGTGACTGGTAGCCGGTGCCCAGTACAGCCTCCTCTTCCTCCCTCCTGACTGTCCCATCAAAGCATTCTCTCGATCAAGCCACCCGCCATTTGAATCATCCACCACCAGCAACCTCAGAGGCTTCTGTGCCTCGAGTGTTGCTGGGTTTTCTCTCCTCCTACCTAGGTACCTTGGACAAAAGCACCCTGCGAGCATCGTGAAGGTGCCACTAGCTGAACGCCTGGAGATTCTACAGTCTTCGGGAATTCTTCCAATACCCTTTCCACCACAACAGATCCCAGATCCCAGATCCCAGATCCCTTACCATTGATTGCACGATTATGTCGACTCCTGCTCTCTTATTCAGCTGAATCATTGCGTCACCCCATATCCTGGATTACCGAGAACTTCTTCCCGCATTCACCATGTCGCCGCTGACAAACCCTCCGTTGAGCCTCTCCGCTACCTCCGACGGCCAAACCCTCACGAGCCTTGTCCCCAGTTCCTCTCCTCAGGTCCGAGCAGAAGATATCGAATTACCTCCGTCTCCTTCGGACCTCGAACCTGAATCAACCTCTTCTTCCTCCCTTAGATCGTCTCCGTCGAAGAGTGTCGAGACACTTCTGAACCACAGCCTTTATCTCTCACAGAACACTACACCCTCGAGGCCTCGTGCTGCATCTCCACCCAGAAGGGTGAGGCCGCTGTCGGTAGGAAGTGTGGCCAACGCGCCGCCAATGCAAAGAGCCCACTCGTCGCCCGGTGTTGACGCCTCGGGCCGATACATTACGCCTTACGGCGTCCCGAGAAGACCGTCTTCACCACTTCATTCAGGAAGGAGAAGAAGCCCGTTGCGAACAGCTGTGGAAGACCCATATCCTGGCGTTCCATCCTGGAGCGGCCTTAATATTGAACCGAATATACCAGAAAACGAAGAGCTTGAACTGACAGCAGACGCCGAGGCATCTCAACCTTCACCCATATCATCCCTCTCCAATACATTCCCAAGAGCACGGCGGCGAAACGCACAGCCGCTTCACCAGAGCGCAAGTGCTCCATCTCTCTACGTCAGGGCTATGAGCCCTAGTATATCGGGAAGGACATCCCCGTCGCCGTCCTTCGCGCCGCAGAAGTACACCTATGAACCGTACCCGATTTATTCTCTCAGCTCTGCTTCGAGCATGCCTAGTACGCCAACGTCGCTGCGATCTCGGTCGCCGTCTATCAGCTCGCTGGAGACAATAGAGGATGCGCCAGATGCGGAAGAGGCGGCGGTGCTTGAGGACGAGGAAGCCAAGTTGAGAGGGGAAGATGGGGATGCCGGTGAACTGAGACGAAGAAGCTCGCTTGAGATTCGAGGGAGCAATCTGAGGAGTAACAAGGAAAGAAAGCGATGGTCGGTCTGTGGAGCGGAACGAAGAGCGGATTTTTCTTTAGAACCCATCGAAGAATGATTGGGCAGCACATTTTGTCCGGCACACACAAAACGGCTTTGCGCGCTGGAGGCGCAGCAGACGCTCACACGACATTCGAATCGACTTTGCTATTGGAGTCAGGAACAAGGGAAACCTCAACCCGGAAAGTCCACACGGAAGAATTACCGGGACTGTTGGAGGCGGCACCGCTTTTAAGAGATACCCACCGAGCAAACAGTCAGTGTTATTTTGCATTTACGATGCCATGGCATAGCATAGCGTTGCATAGCGAGAAGACGTGGAATAGCACAGGGCTCACGATGAACTCTGATGAGAAATGCGAGCAACGCAGAACTTAACTCTTCTTCCAGCCCACCATAATCTCCCATGGTGGCATGTAAATCGATTCATGCTCACCTTGGGTTCTGTCAGCCTCGCCGCGTACCTCGTACATTTTTAGCGCCGGATGCCAGCCTCGCCAGCCCACTCTGTCGGCGCAAGGCTGCACCCTGCATAAAATAAGATCTGGCCAAAATGAGCCTCAGCCTCCTGTCTATTTGTTCCATGCTGCGCTGCGAAACGCTCCACTACCGATTCTCTCCAATCGATCTCCGCCTCTTCACTCCGAGGAAGTCTTCGCGATCATATCATACATGTCGCGGACTACGATACAGGAGCTCTCAGGGCTCTCATAAAACATAAACTTCGACAGGGCAATGGACTCTCCCTTTGAGAAACATGGCTTCGACGAGTCAGCATTTGGAGACAAGGGCTTGTCGGGGCTGAGGACATTTGATGCATTTCGTGAGTGCCTCGTGTACCCCGTCGAGTGTCGTCTTGGACCTTTGGGATCGACTCACATGGATCTATGTTCCTGGAACATTCTTGTGGCCTTGCGTACAGAACAGAGACCACCACTAACATCCCTTTTTGTAGCCAAAACCAAACCAAATTACACCTCTGCCACCGCCCGCGGCGGCCAATGGACCCTCGCCATTATAATCTTATGTCTGTGTCTAACAGCCTCCGAGCTTCGCACATGGTGGGCCGGGACCGAAACCCACCATTTCAGCGTTGAGCGCGGCGTGGGTCATGAACTCCAATTGAACTTGGACATCGTGGTGGCGATGCCTTGTCGCGATTTACACATCAATGTTCAGGATGCGGCGATGGATCGGATCATGGCAGGCGACTTGTTAAAGAAAGAGGACACGAATTTTGAACTCTGGCTCGACCCGAGAAAGCTGTTTCGGCTTAGAAAGATGCAGCAGGGCATATACCACGGTCTGCACGAGGGCGACAGGAAGAGGAAGAAGGCCGAAGAAGAAGATTCCCACGTGGGCCACGTCTTGGGGCACATGCGCGAGAACAAGGGCCGCAAGTTTGCGCGGTCGCCAAAACTCCAAAGACACATGCCGGTTAACAGCTGCCGCATCTACGGGTCCCTCGAGGGCAACAAAGTGCAAGGCGACTTCCACATCACCGCGCGAGGACATGGGTACATGGAATTCGGCATGCAACAGCATCTGGAGCACAACCGGTTCAACTTCTCGCACCATATCAACGAGCTCAGCTTCGGTCCCCACTACCCCAACCTGTTGAATCCGCTGGATAAAACGAGCGACACGACGGAGGCGCACTTCATGCGCTACCAATACTACCTCTCGATCGTGCCCACGATCTTCACCAAACGCAGAGTCGCCACGAAGAGTGGCAGTCTGGACCCCGCGGCGCTTCCGCAGCCTCCGACACTGGACATGACGCCGAAGACGCAGCGCGACAAGGACGGAATCATCCACCACGTGCCGCACCCGGAGCAAGGCAGGGACACGAAATCGATCTTCACGAATCAGTACGCCGCGCAGTCGCAGTCCCGCGAAGTCCCTACGTCTACGGTGCCGGGTATCTTCTTCAAGTATGACATCGAGCCCATCCTGCTCATCGTCAGCGAGAGCAGGGCAAGCCTGCTCGGCCTGCTAGTCAGATTGGTGAATGTAATCAGCGGCGTGCTCGTGGGCGGCGGCTGGATGTTCCAGCTGACCGAGTGGGCCGGCGAGGTCTGGGGCCGCAGGAGGATGAGGAGGAGTACCACGGGGCTCGGCGTGCTAGACGGTTTCAAACCCAACGGCGACGCGAACGGGGGTCTGAAGCATTGATGAATCAAAAAATATGTCTGACCACCGCGCGCCGTGCAAAGCTGGATGCACGGAGCTAGTTCCACCTATGCATGCATGCTATGAGAGTCGGTTTTGAAGCCCTGTTTTACGAGAGGTCAGCGTGAAAAGCGAGGACGAGGAAGGGGGGCGAGGATGACGCACGATGGATCTACGACAGGCAGGACACGCATCAGAGACGAAGGCTTCGTCACATCGTCCACAGTCCACCGTCCACCGTCCATCCGCACTTGTTGTGTCTTACTCGAAGCGGAGCACCGGCCTGCAATGAAGGCTACTGAGAGCCTAGACGAGTCAACGAGAGCAGGTTAACGATCTCTGTGCCCGAAAATGGCGGTTAGATGTTGGATTTTCCCTCATTTTACAGACATCAAAAAAAAAAAAAAAACAAGGAATCGGTCTCTGCGTGGCGGAAATTCGAGCTTTTCAACGCAAAACTTCCCCGGGACCTGAAACAATGAATATTACCTATCACGTTGAAATGCTCCTCGAGCTTCATCCTGACAACTATTCCTACAATTCTAAACACCTCATGCCGCTCTTGTCACTCATTTCCATCGTCAGGTGTTGGTACATGTTTCCAATTCATAAACGCTTATACTCAAAATACAAAATGCAGGCGTTGTTATTCATCCTGCCAAATTGGCCCAAAAAAATTTCAGGGGAGGTTTCGTTTGCGCCGGGCTGAATTTGAGGCAGAATGTGATCTACCATCTCCATGAACTTTCGCTCGGGTACATTCGGTGTGGCGGTCTGGTGCCGTGTGAGATCAGTGGTTTTCAACATGAGTAGGAACAGCCATTGACAGCAATGGCGCCAAATCTCGGAATCTGCTCGAATTCCGTCCCGCTTGGAGAGTACGTGTATGGTGTATCTGCCGGTACCAATCTGTCCAGCTCAAGGCACAATCAAATATCGACGCGATGCCGAGACATGTGCTACGCATTATGTCAGTCAACATGCAGAAGCTGCACTTGCAGCCAAAATGAGCGCCAGTTGAATCGACACTTCTTGCACTTGTTCACGGTTCTCTCCCCCTCCCAACAACCAAGAGAATAATCGAACTTGGGGTTGGTCGTCCAATGCTTCTCATAAAATTTCTCGGCCATGCATGACCACGTCGCGATACAGGTCTTCAGGCAACTCTCTCACAATCCACACAGTCATCTTGATCACCTCATCAGCATTCAGGTTTGGGAAACTTCGGAGCATCTTCGCAGGGCTGGGTTCTCCGAGGAGTTTATCCTTCAGCAACAAGAGCTGTGCAACCACACAGATGACGTTCAGATGCACGCCAAAAGCGAACAAGAAGTCCCATAATTTCAGAACCTCGGGGAGAGGTGGGGTGCAGGCACACAGCGTCAATACGGAAGGAAAGGCGTAGATCTTGGCCGGTAGGGACTTGCTGAGCAGGAAGGATGAGAGGGTTGGATTTATTTCCGACAAGATTCTGTCAATGAGATCAAGCCCTCTATGTACGCCAGACATGGTCGGGGAGAGGTATGTCGGGATATGCTCGGTCAACAGGCTTGTCAGGATTGCGTATGCCTGAGCTTCCGAGCGAGATGCATATAACAGGGGGGCGGAGAGGACGTTGATGCCCTGGATGTAAGTGGATTGTGGGTATCTCCGAGCAAACTCGCAGAGAGGATCGGAGGATTGTTCATCATGTATTCGCCAGGCGGTCGCATTCAGCAGTCGGGTCAGACTTGCATCGGTAACGCGCCGTTTGAAGAGTGTGTCGGTCGCCAGCGTGCGGAAAACATCGTTGGAGATCTTCTCGTATGCTGGACTGCGACTTCGATGTATGAGATCGAGATATGTATCAGTCGAGAGAGGGCCAATGTTCAGAAGGGTCAACCACAGATATATTCGATAATCGGACATGCCTTCTTTGGTCGCATTGACACCACTGGTAAGGACAGAGTGGCGGAGCAGAGAGAGGGCGGTGGCGGCCGTAGTTCCGGGCGGTGGGCCGTCGCGAAGGGTCATTTCGAGGCTGGACTTACGGGCATGGGTGAGAATGTGGTTGGAGGAGGGGTTCGAGAGAAGCGTAGGAGGCGGCTTGCGGTTGCGAGGAACATGAGGCAGGGAAGCATCGCTGTTTGCGCGGGCGCGAGAATGGCTAACGGGGTTTGAAACAGCAGTATGCGAGTTTGTCGCAGAGGACTGAGGTAGAATGAGATGCTCGCGTGAGGGTTTTGTCGAGACGCCAGACCGAGGTCTCAGGTTGGAGGATTGTGTGCCCATGGCGCTGGTCGAGGAGAGCTGATTGTGGGATTGCAGTCGACGAAGACCCCGAGGCCTTTCGGTAGAAATCAGATTATTCTTCTCAGGCGAGTCCGGCAGCCTGATGGAAACAGGATCGGGGGAGGGAGCGGGCAAGATGACATTGCGACTGGCGACTTTGTGAGGGGAGATGGAAGTCGCAGTCATTGTTGCACTGGCAGTACGTGATGACACGCGGGTGAGGCAGAGACGGAGGGCGCAGAGGGTGGGATGCAGGGAGAACGCGTTGGTAGGCTTGGAGCTGGAGTTATTCCATATCTTGAGAGCGAGTGAGAATGGGCCAAGTTGGAGACTGTCCAGAAGCTTCAGCTTTGGCGTTTTGTTGGTGTTTGGTGTTTGGTGTTGCAACCCAGCCACGAGTTTAAAAGAGTCGTTGGCTGAAGGAAACGTGACGACCCCGCCATGGGTGCGCCATGGGGGCGTAAGGGTGCGCAAGGGTGCGCCATGCCCGCTAACAGTCGTGACTGCCACTGACTGACTGCCGCAGGCTGTGGCCCTGGTTTGACGCGATCAGACGCGTGATCCTGGCGCGGCATCTCAAAGCATCACCATTGGCAGCTGGAAAGGCGATCTCTAAGTCGACAAGCCGATTTTCAACAACGGCGGCCTTTACCGGGTACCCTCTTGCCTGTCGAGGGGCTTCAGCACAGACGAGACCACACACACCACGAGAAATCCTCGCGGGCATCTCCTCGATAACCAGCCATTCGCCTGCATAAGCGATGGCGCCATTGGCAAGTTAGGCTGGTAGGCTGGTGAGCCGCTACCCAGTACAGGGTATGCTGCTCCCCCATTCCGTCTGCACGACGCCCAGTGCTGATCCACACCGCCAGCAACCCTGCGACAAAAACTTGCCAAATGAGCCCTTCCAACAATTCGTTCTCCTTTCGCTGGCGATTCAGCGAGGAGCCATGCTATCTCTACAAGACACGATCTAGCATACCCCTTCTTCTCCGCTATGACAGCAGATAGATAACAGCACGAGCAAGGAAGAAGGAGACTTTCAAGGGCCTGTAATCCAACCCAGTTAGATCACCCGCCTACGTTGCACAAAGGATGGCCGGACGTCGACCCTCTGAGACCAGTGCTCTTCTCAATGAGCATGGAATTGATGACTTCCGGAAATCTATCGAGCAAATCGATCAGAGAATATACGGTACCACCGACGAGGAGGAATCTTCGCTGTTAAAGGGCCCCGAACTCGAGACGACATGGAAGACAGAAACTGCTCTGGTGGCTCGATATTCGGGTCCCCTGATATTGACCTATATTTTACAATACTCGTTCTCCCTGGTCACGGTCTACGTTGCTGGGCGCTTGGGGACGAAGGAATTGGGAGCGGCCTCCCTTGCCACCATGACAGCCAATATTACGGGGCTGTGCGTCTATGAAGGACTGGCCACCAGTCTCGACACTCTCACCTCGCAGGCATTTGGCAACGATAAGAAACACCTAGTGGGTCTCCATGTCCAACGCATGAGTCTCCTGGTTTGTGTGGTCACCATTCCAATCGGCGCCATCTGGATCTGCTCTCCTTGGATATTATCGGCCATTGTGCCCGAGAAAGACGAGGCTCTCCTGGCAGGCACTTTCATGCGCATCTACTTGGTGGGTGGTCCTGCCTGGGCCATCTTTGAAGCTGGAAAGCGTCTTTGCCAGGCCCAAGGCGACTTTACCGCCTCCCTCGTTGTCGTCCTGGTCTGCGCTCCTCTGAACATTCTCTGGAACTGGCTCTTGGTTTTCCACTTCAACCTGGGCTTTGCGGGTGCCGCTTGGGCCGTGGTCATTTCCAACAACCTCCAGCCGATCGTCCTGGCGTTGTACGTCGCCTACATCGCTCCCTCGAACTTGCAATGTTGGCCGGGCCTCGATCTGCGGCGAGCATGTCAGAACTGGGGTCCCATGATCAAATTGGCGATCCCTGGGGTCCTCATGACCTTTTCTGAATGGTTTGCCTTCGACATCCTCACAATTGCAGCCGGGTATCTGAGTGAACCAGACCTCGCAGCTCAGTCCGTCTTGGTGACTGTGGTTGTTACCATGTATCATATTCCCTTTCCCATATCCATTGCAGCCTCGACCAGATTCGGCAATCTGATTGGATATGGTGCGTTGAAAGCTGCTCGGACGGCATGGAAGACACACTATCTCATCTTCGTGTGCATTGGCACGTTTGATGTCATCTTGCTGACATCTTGCCGACACGTTATTGCAGCCATTTTCACCACGGACGATGCGGTAAGAGCAATCATCGCGACCGTCATGCCTATAACCGCGGCAGCCCAACTCTTCGACGCCCTTCTGGCAATCTCAAACGGTCTTTTGCGTGGCCTCGGCAGACAAAAAATCGGCGGCTGGGTTAATTTGGGGGTGTACTACCTCTTCGCTCTTCCATTATCGTTCTTCTTGTGTTTCGGTCCGCCTCAAATGGGACTAAGCGGCATGTGGATCGGTCCATGCACAGGACTCGGCTGCGCAACAATCATCATGGCCACGTACATGCGGTTGACCGACTGGCAAAAAGCTGTCGAAGATGCACGAGCACGGGAGGAGTAGAAAGGTGGGGACGGGGAATCGACGTCATGTACCTAGGTACTTCAGAGCTTTTCGGTCCCGAAATTTCGCTCTAAGATACGGCGGATGGTCGAGACAGAGGTGATGGGACCAAATCCATCAAGGCGGCTCTTGCCGCATACCAAAAAGCGACTCTAATGCAACCAACAAACCGACTATATGCTTATGCTGATACGAGGGCAATGGTGACCTATCGAAGGATCTCCCGTGAGGTTCGCTGACACGGTGTTCGAGCACGCTCGTGTCCACCGCTAGATTCGATGCATTTCAAAGGTCAATGCTTGATGAACCGCATTGTTTCGGCTTCCGGCATGGTTCCGCCCTCAACCGACTGCAACCGTTGGCAACCGCTTCCATTGAGGTTCATGCCGCCCACGGACAACCACTTGGTCTGCTCTGCCTACATCCCCAATCCTTTGACGACATCATCTCATCTTCACCCTCTTCCTCATGGAATCTGTTCCTTGATACGTAATTGCTCTTAAATGTTTTATCTGGCCCACTGCTGCGATAATATCTCACCTCATTCTCGCTTTTGAACCCTCCCGTTTCCGGGGGAGCATAAGATAAGTCCACCCATTTACCTTATATAACCATCACGATTCCTGGCTTTTCGAAGGCCATTTTCCTTTCCCAACCTGCTGTTGCCTAGTTGAATCACCCCCCACCCCCCCCAGATTTCCATATCCTTCCATTGCCTTGCATTGGCCATTGAGACATTGAGCCATGGCTTCCCACATCGACCTAGCCGAATACCTCTTCCGAAGGATTCGTCAAGTTGGAATCAAGTCAGTCCATGGAGTTCCCGGAGACTATAACTTAACAGCACTGGACTATATTGAACCAGCTGGCCTTGATTGGGTCGGTAATGCCAACGAGCTGAATGCTGGATACGCTGCAGATGGCTATGCCAGAGTCAGAGGAGTGTCGGCTCTCGTCACTGCCTTTGGTGTCGGCGAGCTGTCGGCCATCAATGCCATTGCCGGAGCATACAGCGAAAGTACGTGCGACTGGAAACTTGCACTCGTAGGCATAAGCTAACAGCCATTGCTAGTGGCGCCGGTCATTCACATTGTCGGCACAGCTCCAACTCATGTGCAGGACAACGGATTATGCATGCATCATTCGTTGGGGGACGGCAACTTCAGAATCTTTGCCGAAATGTACGCCAAGATCACCGTGGCACAGGCAAATCTGAGAGATCCAGATACTGCACCATCGCAGATTGATCGATGCATCCGAGAATGTGTCCTGCAAAGCCGGCCAGTGTACCTGGAATTGCCAACCAATATGGTGAAGGCCCAGGTATCAGCAGCGGCTCTCGATGTGCCGATCGATCTTTCCATCTCTCCAAATGATGAAGGCTTCGAAGACACCGAAGTTGAGCTGATTCTCAACAAAATGTACTCTTCCAAGCAGCCCCTGATCGTCGTCGACGGTTGCACTTCGAGGTATGGCGTTAGCGAAGAAGCCGATGAGCTTGTCCGAGTCACAGGATTTCCGACTTCGACCACCCCCTTTGGCAAGGGGATCGTCAATGAGACATATCCCAACTTTTATGGAATTTATGCCGGTATTGCTGGTAACGAAATATACATGCCCTGGGCGCGGGGTTGCGATTTGGTCGTCAAGCTGGGACCTTTGGAAAGCGATGTCAACACCTTTGGATTCAGCACAATCCCAGATCCCAAGTCGTCCATTGTTTTCCATCGGGACTACGTCGAGATCGGCGGCACCAAGTACCACAACCTTCATATCAAGTCTCTCCTGCGCAAAATCCTCTCGAAATTGGAGAAAGACAAGCTTCCCACGTATAACCCCTCCATGGACCTTGGCCACCCTGAGTTTGAACTCATGGCTCTACCGCCAGCCGGCGAGGATGACATGGTCGAGCAGGCTACCTTCTGGCGGCGGATTTCCAAATTTTTCCGGTCGGGCGACATCGTCATGGTGGAAACGGGCACAGCGTCAATAGGATGCCGGGATATGGTCCTCCCTGCACATACCTCACTCATTAATTCTTGCATATGGCTGTCTATTGGCTACATGCTTCCAGCATCTCAAGGCGCCGCTTTGGCTCAGCGTGAGATGATCGCAGAAGGCAAGCGTCCGCAAGGACGCACTATCCTGATCGAGGGCGACGGTAGTCTACAAATGACGGCGCAATCAATCAGCGACATGATCCGAAACCGAGTTGACGTGACCATTTTCGTCATCAACAATGACGGATATGTGATTGAGAGATGGATACATGGCATGAAGGCGGGCTACAACGACATCCAACCGTGGAGATACCTCGAAGCTCCAAGCTACTTTGGGGCACCCAAGGACGACCCTGCATATCCCGTGGTGACCAGGCGAGCTGAAACCTGGGGTCAGTTGAAGGATATCCTGGCGGAACCGGGACTTGAGGCCGGCAAGGGCCTCAACATTGTTGAAGTGATGATGGGCCGAGAGGATGCACCGGACGTGCTGAAAAAGCTCGTGGTAAGCACGTCGCGGAGAAATAGTGGTGAAGTCCAACGCTCTCAACCACGGCAATCCATGAGCCACGAAGAGAAGGTCATGAAGGTTGCCGGATAAGATAGAGGCTAGAGTTTCACAGCACAGTCGCAAGTTCGGGACTTGTGTGTTGTATTTTGTCCTTTGGCTTCTGGCCTCGGGGATTGTCGCTGGGCGTCGTGTGAAGAGGATACGAGGCGCAAGACGGAGGAAGGGATGGGTGCGCTTTTGGCGACATGCTGAACAAGCATCTAGAAGGGTCGCTTATTTTATCCCAGAGCTGACGTTGAGAAATTGATTAAGCGATGATTAATGCTGTTTTGCGACGGGACCATGGACTGGCCAAAGTGGCTTCGATATTTTCCACCTGAAGATTCATACCTCGTACCAGGAAAGCGTTGACAGGAACTGCGGGACCAGGAGTTGGTAAAAGCGGCAAGGGGTCTGTCCCAAAAGACTGTCGCACATTCTCGGCCTCCGCCTGGCGCTAGACAGACTTTCTTCACCCTCCACCACCTGTTTTTCTCCTCGGCCTTGTTTCAGCCAGACTCTCGTCTTCCTCCTTCTCTTCTTCTCCTTCGCCTTGTCGTTCCCATCTCTCTCCCCATCAAACACCCGGCCTGTCACCACTCTGACATAACTGTCCTCGCTCTCTCCCGACCTCGTATTCTGTTTTCACGTAAGGATATCCTCCGAATCACGTCAAGGTTTGACAATATCCCGTTGACATGTCACGGCCTTTTGTCGCAGATTGCGGGTGGCACGGTGGGACAGCGTCCTAGCCGCGCCCTGGCCCCCGCTTAAAGCCTGAACAGGGGCGTTTATCAGGCGAGCTGAAGACCCAACCGGCCGCCTCTTCGGTTATCGGCCTCTTGGATACGCTCACGACCGGGCGAGCATTTGGCTCCATTATTTTCCTGGCGGCGTCATCCCATCCAAGCTGAGCTTCACCGTGTTCTTTTTCTTGGGTCTCCCAAGGTCTCCCTCCCGGGCCATTTTCACCATCGGACTACAACTTGATGGCTGATTTTGTCAATTTCCCCATGTCTGATGACCACACAATGGCGCCATTACGGAGATTGTCCCTCCCTTGTCTGCCTTGTCCCATGCCCCGACGGCGACTCTAACATGCTCCCTCCCGCCAACCTGCGCGAGCAGCCAGCCAGCCATGCTCCATTCTCGACTTGGTGCAGAGCAGGTTGCTGTGCTTTCGCTCCATGTTACAGCAGCAAGTGCACGGGATCTAGATCTGTCGCATAGCAACATATCCGACAACTCGCCCCATTGGTACCATGCCCTTCTGCTCTCGTGTCCATGCGAGGTCACACAGAGTCCTCTCCGAAGGAAGGCGCTCACGAACTCCAATGATATAATGTGCACTATTCGCCAAATATCTGGAAGGTAGGTCTAGTTGATCGATTCTGGCTCTGCTCGTCTAGACCACGTCCATCGTATATTGCTGCAGCATAAGCAGGAATGTCTTCAGACACACCCTCAGGTGAAGCATATTCATACTGTACTATGATGGCGCCACTTCATGTTAATCCTGGCCAATATCCCAATCAGGAATATCTCTTGACCCATACCATATATGCACTTTCTTTTTGTATCCTTCTTTGCATTCTCCTCCTCTTCCGTCATTCCAGGTGCGACAGTCACACATCACACCTCAGATACTACATACCAGAACCGGCCTTGGAAGACAAGAACTCCAAACCATCAGATCAGCCTCCGACAAGCCCGCCGATTCCCTTGGATTTGCGGGTGTCAGCGGAGCTCTCCCATCCTCTTCACAACGCTGCTTCAACAGGGTCAGCTCCAGTCACAAGTGGGTATCTGGCAGCCAAGGCAAAGATCAAGAAGGCGAGAAAGGTAGACTTCGAAGAGGGAGCTCGGACTCAAAAAACCGAAGTTATAGTAAATCCCAGCTCAAACGACGAAACGGCTACCCCATGGAGACGGCATTCCTACCCTCAACCTTCGCAGCAGAGCAGTCTGTTCCGTGATGACTGCAGATTCGACGGCACAGAACATTTCTGCGATGGTCAAGATGCTCGAATTGTTTGGAGACGCCGGACTTTGACGTTTGAGGGAAGGCGTTGAGGCGTCCAACGTCACCCGAGCCTTCACAGTACGGACGATACAATCTCTAGGCGGACTTTTGTTGCTCAGCCAATTCCACTGCTATTAGATCCCTCACAGCTCATCTCAAAGCTCATCGCCAATGCTATTCGTGATCATCGAGAGAAAGGCGACGAGGCAGGAAAAGGCATTGTGAGAGATGTTCTAAATTCGACTTGGCACTCATTGGACATCGGCTGGACCGGATCATGAAAAGTTTGATACAACCAGCACGTCGAATACGAGGGGAACAAGTTCTTTTTGGAAAGGCAAACTGGTGGGGTGGATTTCGGTTCGGAATAGCACACCTTGGGTTTTTTTGGGGGTTTCCCGGCGCCCGGGTTTTGGGAGGCGTTAGGCAGGGAACGATGCTGCTGGCGAGGAGATTTTGCAGTACCTTTCATAGGTGGTTATGACACGCAACTGGACTACCGTGATGCGGGAAAGCCGAAAAACAAGTTTTCTGCATCGACACCTTGAAGGAAAGAAATCTAGGCATGCTGAAGACCCCAGTGGCCCGAGATTGTTTGTACCGATCTTTTCAGCTGGACAGGGATGCGGACCGGGTAAGGTAACCGCCCCCCCTCCCCCCTCCCCCCGGGTTCCCTCGTGTAAACAGGTGTATAGGGACCATGCTTTTTGCCATGTGCAAGTCCATGTGCAACGAGGAGACTGAGACTAGATGCCCGAAAGCCTCTCAAAGTGGAAGTAAGGTCAAGGTCTGGGTTTAGAACGGGTCTGGGTCTTGCGTCTATCAGTCGCGCAGTATGACCGGTTGTCTATCGTCGTGCCCTGTAGAATACCTATATACGAGCGAGGGAGTTCGTGTATATGTACGTAGCTGACTGTATGGTCCCTCGAATATATAGTTTAAGTAACGTCTCAGGTCGGTGTGCTCCCGGTACTCGTCCTTACTTGACGATGTACTCCGAACATACGGAGATGGGTGGTTCGAAGGTACCTGTGCTGTTTGTTTCATCACCATAACCATACCACCGTTACAGTCTTCGTCGATGTACTGCCATTCCATGTCTCGAGTTGATCGCCACTTTTGCATCCGTGCACCTTGCTTAGATGATAAAAGCTTGGGTTGAGCACCAAGACACCCCTTCGCCTTAAACATCATTTAGATCCCCCGATATGATCCGCCTGCTCGCTGTGCCTTCGGCAACAACCCACCAGCGGCAGACGACTCGCGCCTAGTATGCTCGAGCTCGCAATCGTAAACTGTATCCTGCCTGCATTCCGTCCTACCAAGTCATCCCTGCAACAAGTTCGCCTCGCGTAGCCAGTTGGTCTGGGAACCCTAGCGGCCAAAGCCAAACCATCGCTTCCTCGCTGGCTTCTGTTCCTCGTTTTGCTCCACCTTTCCATTCACCTCCTCTGCGACCCCTCCCATTTGCACGTCTTCCGCTCGCACATCGTCTTCAGGCCCCGTCTGTCCCGGGTACTTGATGTAATTCCATGCCAGGTCAAAAAATAGTGGCTTCACCGGGACTGGGCGGAGTTTGGGTGGGTAGTTCACGAGGTTCGTTAGGTCCAAGTTCGGAATGTATTCATTGTGGGAGAGACGTTCGATGAGAGGAGCGGGTTTTACGACTGTCGCTTGAGGAGCATTCCCGAGGACCGGCTGAGCCTTGCTGGTAAGTGCTTCCAGATCGGCCAGTGCTCGGAACTGCGTTACTAGTTTGCTGAGGGCCGCGATTGTCTGCGTGAGGCGCTCGCAAGGTAGATCGAGTTTTGGTGGCGCTGAGTCGTGGTCAGTGGCCGCTGTTTTCAATGTAGCCGAGGCCTTTTCTGCCAACTCAAGAGCCCGAGCATACAGCGCCAATGCATTGGGTATGTGATCACTGATGGCGTGTGAGCGGCCAACAGCCAAACACTTTAAAGCACGGAAGTATGCTCGTTTCGCATCGAGCTCGTCCACAAAAGCACTGTCCGCAATGACACCGGGTAAATCTTTCACAGCATCCAGACTTTGCAGAATCGAGTCGTAGAGCGCAACCCTCTCCCGCAGTCTTGATAACTTGCGCCCTGAACTTTCTTCCTTGGGGGTGCGAGATTTGCCCTCCCCGCGAGGTCTCACAGGCTTCGTAGGCTTCTCAGACTCAAAAGCTAGACCATCGTCTGCAGCACCGCAGAGGACTCTGTTGCGCCCAATCCGCCATTCAATCACGGCGTAATTAACAGCCGTCCGAGTGATTTGCAGTGACTGCATGCGAGGATCGCCTGTGTCGACACCCTCGGCGATCAGCTCGTCGATAGCGGTCTTTGTGGCATCTGCGGCGTCCTGGCGGACGGTGATGACTTCTTCGTATGCGGTTGCCAGGTCTTTCGCACTTAAAGATCCGTTTTGAAAGGATTGGTAGGCTGTCTTTAGGTCGTCTTCCCGCTCCTGGGAAAAACCGAGAGCTTGAGAGATGTTGGCGTCTTCTAGATTCACCTTCCTACTCCTCCAGGAGATTGTTGAGGGGATTTCCTTGGGACCTCCTTTTGTGGGAGCCGCCTCGGCTCCAGTCGAAAAGGCCTGTGCGTTAATTTCCTCAATCTCATTTCGGACAGTGGTTTCGCTTTTTGGAAAATTCTCAATGGCGATATCATTGATGGCCTTTGTGCGGGGCATCTTTAGTTGATATGCGGCATATCGAATGCTGGGGTCGACGATGCCCGATAACAGTTCCTTGTACGTATCCGTCTTCGACGAGCGTGCCAGGGTTGTGTATACAACTTGAGCAACCGAGTAATTCTGCACACATCCCGGCCATCTTCCCTTCTCAAAATCCAAACTTCCTCTTAACATGCAGAGATAAGCACGTGCCTCGAGTTCATCCACCGCTTTCGCGCCGGTTGTGCTGCGATCTTGCAGAATAGTCACAAGGTTCTCAGCGTAGGTGATGGCTCGGCGAAGCCTGGAGGCGATTTGTCGTTTCGTCGAGCCAGGCATGGGCTTCTGGGAGTTTTCGGCCGACTGGGCCGACTTCATGGCCATTGAAGATGCCCATGCCCGCTCGGAGCTGGCGAGAAGCAGTTGCACCCATCTTGAAGGCCAGTCAGTCAACCAGGTCCGTTGCTTGAAATGGGCATCTTACTCTGCGTTTTTGGCAACGTTCTCTGCCGTGACGGGGGCCTTCGGAGTGTATTTTCTCCCACGAGTTGCGGCACCAAGTCGCTTGCGGAGGTTGTGAATTTTGCGAGTGGCTTGAGCATGGTAAGCATTGTAGTCTCCTCCCAGCAAGGCCCGTTCGCGCTCAGAGACAAGGGAGCCCGTGATATCCATGTTGCAAAGCTAGTTGACCGCCAGTTGAGTGCGTTGAAAGCCGGAATATGGCAATTGCAATAGGGAAACGAGGGCAGAGTTGGGCAGAGGTGAAAATGTGGGGATAATTCCGAATGTGTGCCAGTCGTGGCGTTGGCGAGCGCAGGCCCAAATACAAGTACATTCTGTTCGGCGTTTACCTCTGACTTTTCTCTCACCTGATGCTCACTATCGCTTCACATTTCTTGCCATCTCAGCTTCCCGCGTTTGTTTTCAGTTGCGGCTTCATTCCTGTGGGTTTCTCGCATCCGTTTCTACATGTCAGAAAGACAGCCAGTCATCACTCTTCACAATCCCATTCTGTGCTTGACTGTATATCGTCCATCTTGATTGTGGAATGATAGAGCGGACTGCAGCATGCATTGAACCAGCTTCTCAACTCTTAGTCCGACGCCTCGAGCCTCCTGTCCGCACACACCGTGCGCTTGGTCCCTCGTTCTGGAAAAATGGAGGCAACCAGCTGGACGTTCCTCCCTGGTGGCCGTTGTACCTCAATAGCATCCGAGCTCTGCGTCCAAATCCACTCGGTCTCGAGTCTGCACCACCGTGCCCTAGACCATCCTGGCTAGTCGAACCTCGCGAAAATCCTCACCGATCACGAGTCCGAGCTTCGAACCCCGATCAATATCCTAATCATCTTGTGTCTTCGTCTTCGCGAGCATACACCCGATCGGCAACCTCCACGCAAAAGGCCACTGCTGTGGCTCTTGAAGAGGAGAATGTGAAGGATGTGCTTCTGCATTGTTCGCCATCCGACCAGCAGAGGCACATGACTTTGGACCATACGGAGAAGAAAGAAAATATTCCTGTTCCCGCAAGGGCAGATCAAGAGTCATGCAACGAACAACCCAAACCGAGCCTCAGCCAAGCAGAGAAACATCTCTTGCACATTCTTGATTCCAATAGAGACGTGAAACCAGAGTCAGAAAGCGCCGACTTTGATCACGCTTGGGCTTTGTTCAATCAGGTCCCGAATCAGCAGGCGCACGCAGCGGAAGTCTTTCATTTCCTTGCCAAGTCTAGCACAAGACGAGATCAGACTCTTGCTTTAAGTGCCTTCAGACTCATCGATGAAGGAAACAGAACTCAAGATGACTACGAGCGGGCTGTTCGATCGGCAGTGAAAGCAGACAAATATCGCGTGGCTCTGAGAATCAATGCTCGTGCAAGCCTGCGCAACTTGCAACAAGGTTGTAGTGTGTTCCTCTTATTGCATGCTGTCTCTAACCAACTCTGGAACACCGCTGCTACGGTATGGGATACATCTTTCAAGCCAATCCCTTTTCGCGCTGGTCGAACATCGCCGACTCGCCTTGCCATCACGAAAGAGGTGGGCAACTACCGTGATCTACCATTCGCAATTTACCAACTCGGAACAAAGCTGCGTGAGCGGGCACCAGTCACCATGCAACATTCCGGGACGCTCTCAACGCTGTTTAACGAGCTTTTGAACGCCTTGGTACGAAATGGTGCGCTTATGGGTATAATCACGCCCCAAGGACTACAGCATTTGTTCCAGCTGTCGAACGACCTGTCGCTGGCCAAACCATCCCTTTACTTCACTGCCATCGATACCATGAACAAACACGCCATGAGACCAGACAAAGGGCTAGTGGCTGATCTTGTGTACAACATGCTTCGATCAAGCCTGCCAGAAGTGCCGCCACGGCCCCAGACTTTCGGTTCGCTCTTGTCAACACACTCTGATGAAGGAGCGCCTGCTGAGACATACAATCACTATCTGGATGAATTCTCAAGGTTCCATGGTGTTGCAGATCTGAAGAGCTACCAAAAGGTTCTTTCAGCCCTTGCTGCTCAAGGCGATGTTGATGGTGTCCAGCAGGTGTTTTCGCGCCTCTGCGAGACCCATTCAAGGCCCACCGATGTCGCGTACTATACGCCGCTCTTGTACGCATTCGCTCGCCTGGGAGACGTTCAAGGGACGGAAAGAGAGTTTCGGAGAATAGTCGACTCTGGAGTGCAGCCGAATTCTTATTGCTGGAATATTCTTCTCCATGCCCACTCCAGATCTACCGAACCGCGGCGCGCTTTTGAAGTCTTTGACAAGATGAAGGTCGAAGGAGTGGCGCCAGATGCGTTTACCTTTACGACCTTGATAGGCGTCTTTGCACGGACTGGGGACACCGACACCGTATTGGATATCCTTGAACAAGCCCAACAGCATAAAGTGCAAGGCTCCTACGGACTGGTTACTGGTCTGATACAAACATACTGTCTCAACGATCAAGCAGAGGCTGCGGAGGGGCTCGCTGAAGCGGCCACCACTGCCAATCTTCGGGGTTCACCTGTCACAATGTGGAATTATCTGCTACGTCACTACGCCTTCGCAGCTGATTCTGATAGCATGCTCCGTGTCCAGGGACGCATGAGGGCACTGGGGGTCGAGCCGGACGGTATGACTCACGCTGCGTTCATGACAGCGCTTGTGCTCTTCAACAAAACTCGGGATGCGGTCCAAATACTAAGGACTCTAAATTTGAGTCAGGCTCTCACTGCTACACCCTTCCATTATGCCATCATTCTGCACGGATTCGCTAAAGAAGGTGATCGGGATATGGCTAATGTTATCTATCAAGAGATGGCTGAGCGGTTCCCAAGAATCGGAGCCAGTCCACGCCTTGCGATGCTTCATCTACAAGCTAGTCGGAACTCCATCCCAAATGAACGGCCGCGTTTTGCGGCTCAGTATTTGGAAGAAATCCTCCATGGGCTCTCAACGCAAGACCGCGCAGGGCGTCAACCGCAGCCCGGTCTGCACCGCCGCCGAGGCGTTGATGCCATCCCGACGGTGTATCTGGAGTATCTTATTGACCTTTTGGCGGCAAGAGGTCAAATCAAACATGCAGAAAAGCTCATCCAGCGATTTGAGTCTCTCGCGGAATCATCATACCTCGTTTTAAGCAACACGGCGTCCACCTCGATCCAGTTCCTAACCAGGCGCCTGATGATCTCGAGCGAGAGACATGACTGGGAAAATGTTGAGTCTTTTTGGAAACAGATACTGGAACGTGCAGTCGAGACGGCAAAAAAGTTTTCCTACGAAGCCGTAGAGCAAGTCTGTGTTGAAAGTCAAGCTCCCGCCATCCCGCGACCACTGCCAATACAGCCCATAGGTGTACCCGACTCCGAACTGATCACAAAGGAGCAGTTCTCATTTGAGTCCATGATTCCACAGAATGACCTGACTTCTGGTCCATTGGATGAGTTGGGACTGACAATCCTCCCTTCGCAAAGATACGTTCTTGAAGCACCTTTGACGCGGTATCTGAATAGTCTAGCTGTCCGTCAACACCAATCTCGTGCCATTTCCCTCGTGGCCAAGCTAGAGAAAGTGGGTTTTGCATTGACTAGTAAAAACTGGAATATGTACATTCAAACCTTGACGCAGTCGCAGGACCCGCAACATTGGATCCTTGCCTACGAGATTTTTGAGCAGAAGATGATTCCTAACACTCCGCCATGGCCGGTTTTAAGAGTCGGTAAATGGTTGCCACCCCGGGCGCCACACGGCTCCCCTCCTGTTCCCGTTCCTCGCAACACTATCGAAAAGCAAGATCCGGGCCAACTGATGCCGACCTATTACACTGCAGTCCACCTCGCCAGCGTTCTGCTCAAAGCGAACAGACTTGCAGCAGAAGGCGACAATGCCACAAACATAGCTCTCCAGAAGAAGGCACCTCAAACCTGCGGCTTCATCCGACGCATGCCTTATCAGAGAGACCGAATCCAAGGGGTCCTCCTTCGCGGAAGAAAGAAAAGAGCCGATCCGCAAAGGCGTCCTCGCGAATTTGCTGAGCCAGATCGCTCTGGTGTATTGGAAAGCAAATCACCAGCGGACCACATTCCCGTCACAGAACTCCTTGGCCTTGAAGATGCTGTCAGATGCGATGCAAATGACAAGAAGTCATTCGGTGCGGCGGCGGAAGCTCGTGCGATACGCCAAGCAGAACTATATGAAGGGCAAGTCACTAGATCTCCGATTCTGCTAGAAAAAAGCCAGAATCGAGAAGACGAAGAACAAGTCAATCATCGAGTACGGCAAAGGGAAAGAAAGCTTCTGGAAGTGCTGGAGAAAATTCGACGCGATGTAGCATTGCCGCGAACGATCAGTGATGCTTACATTGGTCATCCAACCATCCCTTCGGGGGAGAGTTTGGCTCAAAGAGGAACTCCGCGTTCAGGAGGGCGGGGCTTATACAATCCAGTGTATCGACGCTTAGAGCAGAGAGCCCAAGCCAAGAAGGAAATCCGCGAGCAGAGACGAGTGGTATCGAACTGAATTCTCAGACTACTGGAAAATTAGGCTTACTTCCTCTCTGCGGAGAAGCTTCTAAAGGCTGCCGAGTTCTTTCAGGCAGGATCGATATGGTTTACCTCCCGATGACTCTAGCATTTCTCCGAGCTCAACGATCGCAACACCCAGAACAAAACCGACAATGGTGTTTGCGAAGAGGATGGCCAAGAAGAACGGAGAAAGATATCAGCTAGGGCGACAAGAAGAAGCAAGAACAAGCCATTTGGCTCGGAGCGGAAAGATAAACCATGGCGGAATTCGCTGTGTATGAGCTGTTCATATATTGGACCTAGACTCTTGAGTATTTGTGCCATCCCTTGTTCTGCCGAGATCGCAACACTCATCGGCTCAGGAATATAGCCAGGATCCGAACAAATTTAATGAGACTGACATCGTGCAGTTACATGTTTTGGGTGTGCCTGGTGGGTTGATGTGAATGTACTACTATTGTATGCATAGCAAGCGGGTGAGAACTTTCTGCAATGAGAGATACTATGCATAGAAATGCTGGAGTTAGTAGGTATGTTACGTATTATTTACAACCTGCGTCTCGAGTGTCGAGTGTCTCAATATGAATCCCGATTCACCTCCCCCGTTCTCCGCTCTCCTGTTCTTCAGCTGTCTCTACTCCCTGGGGAGCCGAATTTATTTTCTCTTTTTGTTGCTGTTGTTATTGGAGTTCGCCTGCGTCCGAGGAAAGGGGGCAATGAAGGACGTTGGTCTACTGAAGAACGGGGAGGGGACGGATTAGAGAGGAACGGAAAGGAGAAAATAAGACACGAAGGGCCGCGTCTATACAAGTGGGAGGCAGTCAAGCAGGTACTCAGGGTAGCAGGTAAGTGACTGTCTCAGGGTGTCAGTGATGAGCACGAGCACGAGCACAGCACGAGGACCAAGAGGGTTCTGGCTATCTGGGTCGCCAGATAAAAGTCGCTCATTGTCTTCGCTTCTTGTCTTGAGCAATTGAGGGTGGTGAGGGATTTAGCAAGGCTCTTTGGCGCACTTCCGTCTGATGTTGCTCAACGGAAACATAGTCGACGAGAGCAGACGGGATAAGCAGACTTCAGCCAAAGACAGCCCTATTCCCGTCATCAAAACCTTGCGGAAGTCCTGGGATGCACGGCCCGTACTGGGTAGGTAGGTTTGTATAGCGGAGAGAACGAGATGCGACCTCACCTGATATAACATAATGATTGCCTTTTGGCTATTGCTCTCCTTGTTGTAATCAATGCGGTGTGGCTACATCGCCGTAGGGTGCAGATGAGCTCTCATTCTCCATTTCCAGCAGGAAGGACACTTCTGGTGTGGAACTCACCTTTGTCATAGCATGAACTGAGGAGAGATCCAGCAACTCCCATTAAGGAGTATGTAACAGGTACACGTTCAGACTCCAAGACGGCCCTACGAGGCTACCATGGACCTGAAACTCAAGGATTCATGTTAATAAGCCGGCAATACTGCGAGGATCGTGGCCGGAAATCGGCTAGGAGATAATTTTGTGGAAGCGACGGAAGATAGCATTTTCTAGGGGTGGTGTGATGGAACAGACCACGCGGCAGAATCAAAGGACGTGCGCATGGCGACTAATTGTATCTGGATCGGG
The DNA here is from genome assembly GCF_000585535.1 of Cladophialophora psammophila CBS 110553. NCBI lineage: Eukaryota > Fungi > Ascomycota > Eurotiomycetes > Chaetothyriales > Herpotrichiellaceae > Cladophialophora > Cladophialophora psammophila. The sequence goes on along the minus strand of NW_006912932.1, from coordinate 1,079,133 downwards.
CAAAGGACCCCAAACCTGTGGTGGTGGGATTGCCGTGTCTGCCCGGTCAACGAATGCCACAATGTCTTCAACTGTCGACGATAGCCTCGTAACAGTTATTACGTGGGTTCGTAGACTTGGACGAGATAATGGCTGGCCCGACAGCAGTCCCAACCCTGTGAACGACTCAACCTTCTCACCCTCACGCTTTAATGCCAGATGCGGTTACATTCTGCCTGTTGTGTCGAAAGCAAAGTGTTTGACCTTTCGTAGTGACACCCACCCGGACGCTTATCGTTTTCTTGACGCCACAAGTCATCTGATAGAGGTCGAGGCTGCAACTGTCACGATGCTGTCCGCTTATTACTCAGGTGTATGGAGAGATGTGTTTCGTTCGATCCAGACACTCCGGCCCTTGTGGGGAGGGGTTGGCCCATTTCCACGATCTTTTGTCTCCCCTGGTGGCGAGACTTAGAATTAGCATAGTTGCGATCAGCAAACCAAATGTAGCCAGGCGAAATCAGGTCCTGACAAAGGTTTTCAGCTTGGCAAGCGAACAATGTGACCCAGTCATCTCGTAAAACTGGATAGCTAGATACGGCGGGTAATGCCTAGCTGTGGTAAAGTTTGCGAGAGGGAGGAAGGAAGAACGAGCACTGCACACACTCACAATCTTGCTCGCGTGCGACCAGAACACAGAGCTTTCGCTGCACCATGTGATCGACGGGAACGCGCAATGCACCGATCTTTGTTCTCATCCAATGGAAGACATTTTTCCTCGCACATGGTGCCACACTTTTTTGGTCGAGAGGACAGATTTCTCTTGGAATCCTGCTCTCGTAAATTTGAAAGCATTGCATGGTCAGCCCCCTGGCTTCAACTGGCCGAGGGCTCGCAGCCGCACGGGGGTTGGACTTGACTAATTCGGCGCATGGCAGATACATGAGACGAAGCATACGCCCCGATTCTGGATGCGTCGTGTTACCAATCTAGATAATCATCCCGACTGCTTCCATAAAGGGTAGATCACTCCGTAGCCCATAGGGCGGAAGATTATCGTCCAGCCTCCGGCCTCGCTGGCGCAATGCAAGGCTGCCGATCACATTGCTTTCTTCGGAAGTATTACTGACAAAAGTTCAACGGGGCTCCGCGCGGTAGCCGGGAGTCAGGAACCTGAGATCACGTCAGTGGTACAAAAAGGTTGCATCAGGCTGAGAAGAGGGTCAGCACTAGAGGTAATGCAGGTCGGCGTGGCTCGGTGAGCGGGTGACGGACCTGACCGCTGATGCGGGAATGCTTCTCCAGAGTATCTTATTCAGAGAGAGCGGGATGGCCACCAAATGGTGGAAACGAAAGCATTATCAGCTTTGTGTGCGCGCTTTGTGCTCAAACGTCTTCCACCATCTGTGCATTCACCGGAGAGCGTACGCGCAGAAATGGCGCACCGACGTGCACCGGTCAGCCATCCTGATGGAGCTCCATCTTCTCTTATCGCAAGAAGCCTCCTAGAAATGTTTTGTTGTCCGGTCTTGTCCACATAAACTAACAGTAGTGATCGTCTTTGGTCGGGGTACGAGGCATGAGATAAGTCACTAACAAGTCCATGGGAACCACTGAGCAGGCCCTGACCGAGCATACTGCGACTGGTCCACACAGGCGACCCTAGAAAGATGTAAGACAGGGGGTTGCGACAACCTCTGAGTGCGTGCATCCTGTCGGCAACATGACATTTTGCAGCTTTCTGGTTGAAGTGGGAGCCCGACCCAATAGGCCAACTTACTTTGGCACACCTATCTCTTTCATTTCGCTCATCGGACAAGTCTTAATGGAGGTGAACACTGCATCTTGCAATATCCCATCCCAGTTGCGGGGCACTAGGTCGCCTGCTGCTGTTCGTGCAAGGTGTTTGATAGTCGATCTTTTGGCGTGGGTCACGGATTCGAGCACCCCTAACCCCTTTTGCCCACTGGAACTCTAGAGATCGACCTCAGACATGACCCCGGCCAAGACAATTGCCGGATAGTGCGGCATCATAGGTATGTAAAGGAAGAGATACCACAAAGACAAGGAGAATGCCTGTATGTTCTGCGACAATGCAGCTATCCGGCTGTCCAATTCAAGCTGGGAGAACAAAGTCAAATGATCAGGGAACACAATGAGGTGAATGCTGTTCCTTGTAATACTTGGCGTAGGGTACCGATGAGAGTGTCCCTACCATTGACAGGCATTATTGCGAAGTTGCCCGGACCCAACAACAGCATTGACTCGTGGTTTTGGTGCGCAATAATTGCTCAAGCACCACTATTTTTTTTTTTTTCAGTTGCCACCAAAGGGTAGCAGCTCAGTGATGTGGGGTCCGCCTCACCAGCCTTTGTGCTACAGCATAAACCAGGCCAAAGGGGCGCCAACTCCCTGAAACAATCCAGTGCCGTTGTCGCGGCTAGCAGACCGTTGACAGCGCGGGGTCGAGGAAACATTGGCGCAATCTGACCTGTCACATTTCTGAAGTAGTGGCAGCACGAGCAGGTTCAGGCGCGTGATTCGTCTTGAACACCGATATCGTTAGCGAGATTGGCATTTCAGATTGAAAGAGTTGACTTGGTCGGTCGACAGCATGCTCTGCTGCTAGTTGACGGTCTCATACTGGTGGAGCAACGACGATGTTCAGTCTTTAACGTGGGCGGTTCCATGGGCGTGCCGAAGCGCTCTTTTGTCCGTGCCAATCAGACATAGGCTGCAATCCCTGTTCTCAGATGGACACAGATTGGGCGAGCTGGCATGGACGAGTCATGGAGACAGCTGACTATCCTGGAAGCCCGAGTTACAATTCATCCACTGAACAGGTCTCACAGATGCCCTTAGTAGGAGAGCATCGAGTGTTTCGAACACTACCCCACTGATAGTCTTCCGCAAGGAACGTGGAGCTACTGCATCAACCCGGGCAGCTAGCCGGATCTTCCCACCACTCGACACCATGACTGGTCTGTGAGTGAGAGACTTTGGGAATGGGATTTTGCATGCTGACGTCGTGCCCACAAAGAAAAAAGGAAAAATATGTGATCCGTTACATATTCTGAGGAAATAAGGTCAGCATTCCAGAGAAGAATCCCGAAGAGGGGCAACAGGTCAGTGATGGATTGTGCGGAATGTGGTTGTGCGTGGTCCATGTGGGCTGAGCTCTTCCACACCCGTACATGAGGATTGAGAAATAGGTCAATAATTTTCCAACCGTGCCTTTTGGTACTGTATGGAATGTAAAATGGCATTGCAGGTGATAGATCAGTCGCAGCCAAACGACATCCCACGTACTTGAGCGCAAACCGTACGACGGCCAAGAGTTTGTGCATAGAGCTGCTGCAAGCTCTAGCCCACAAATCTGATGGTGTGGGAGGTCTTGCATAAGGTCGACGAATTAAACTTAGCAGAGGGCGTGGTCCGTCCCTTGGTTGGCCTAATGAGCCATGTTGACTGTAGCCCAAACTCTCCAGTTGAGCCAAACGGGATGAGCGCGGGCATATTCTTGGAAGTCTAGCCACGAATCTGGGTGATTTGGGCCTCAAAGAATGCCAGAACGCATTCGAAGCGACCGAGATTTCGAGAAAAGAGTCAATCTCACGAGCTCAGCACAAAGCATGACCACGGGCGGGTATTCGCCCATAAGATTTGTGTCAGCGGTTATTGAGCACGGAGAATACCGTTAGGGCTGAGCAAAGGCCTGATGAGTAAAACCTCCGTACTTTGACACTTGGATTAACAACGCGGCGGCATGATCACCCGTATAAGGGCGTCTCGAACGGGTACTTACAGAGTCTGTGACTCGGAGGGTGTACAGTAGGGGGTCCGGTGACTTACTGCAACAGCGAGCAGCAGCGCCGTGTATTGTTACCTGTCTCTTCCTACTAGCATACACATCCCGCCTTTTCCTCTGGCCGTCGGAAATAGCGTAATTGTGAGCCCTCTTGGAAAGTGAGTAACTCGCCTGTAGCGAGGATGGTCTAAGCTTTCCCAGGCTGGCTGCAGGGAGCGGATTGGATGGTGCCTTGATTGCGTGGGAGGCACAACTGCCAGGATTGGGGGCCCTGGGATCATGGATTCGTTTAGCTGCAGATGGCCATCGAGGGCAGACGAGATGTCGGAGGGTCAGGGCGGTAGGACGGGGGAGTAAGGAGCGAGTGCGAGGAGCGAGAGAAAGCGTAAGGTAAGGGTACAGAGGGTGGAAGAGGAACAAGCCTCAGGCCGAAGGAGCCGTTGTGGATAGATGACCTCGTATGGTCCAGGGTACTGCGGAGTTGGCTGGTGTGTGTGAGCATGAGTGTGAAAAAGTGGAGTGAGTATCCGAGTGAGGATGGGATTGTGTCCAACGTTGGTGGTGTGAAGACGGAAAGCGTGGAGATGAGAAGGGCAGACCAGAGAGCAGGGCAGAGAGAAGCCTGAAAGCCCGCAGGGTGCGAAGCTGCACAACTGCGCTGCTCGCTGCTCGCCGACCAGGATGTTCCAGTTAAGTGCTAGGCTGCTGTTGGAGGGTGGAACCCCCTGGACCCTGCCCTCCCCCCCAAGCTCCGTTAATGACTTTGCTTGGTGGGCGTCCACACCAGCTTAGTTGGTTCCCCTCTTTTGCTCTCCAGGCTACTGCAGACTTCAAACACCAAGGCCATTCCCGATCAGGCACCCTCCTCTGCCCATCTTTTGGGCCCATGCCCTTCAACCTCCACGCTTCCCAATATGCATTACATTTTCTTTATCTACTAGAAGGGTGATGCCTCCCATCACCAGCCCTTCCAACCTTCACACACACTCACACACCCTCCATCTCTCGTCCAAAGACACCTTCTATGAATCATCACCCTCTTGAACCCGGATAGCTTCGCCGCCTATTGCACACCCTCTCATTGACCAAGATACATCAAACGTCAGCCGCGTCTGAGAATGAGATACAAGTCTGCCTGCGTGACCCTTGATTGACACCCATCACTGCCACACGGTTACAACCACAGCATTGGTCAGCCTGTGGCCTTGCAATACCCTCCCGGAGGGAATATAAATCGTCACCCTCCAGCCTTTTTTGGACCATCCTCTCCCTCCTCAGCCTTTCTCGTCACTTGAACCCTACTATCTTTCCCTCGCAAAGTCGTACAAAACATGGATTTCCTTCTCGGAGACTTCTGCCTGTCCTGCGATCGTCAGACCAACGGGACAAACTTCTGTTCCTCGGCATGCCGTCTCACACAACTCGATCACTATACCCTGGCGTCGTCGACGCCATCCTCCTCTCCCCGTGACACCAGTATCACCACGTTCTTCTCTTCGTTACAACGCCCTTCACTGTACATCAACACGAACACGACCGGTCTCTACCTTCCACCAGCCTACGACTTCTCCATCCACCGGACCTCGTCTTCGAACTCGCTCTCTACATCCCAGATCTCTCGCCCAGTCAGCCCTAAGCTGTCCGAACAAGCCCAGAATGATCTGAAGGACTATGTGGGATCGTTCGACCAGACAAGGACCTTGAAGAGACGAGTGTCAATGCAAAGCAATGAAGACATAAAAGCCTCTTGGAGAGGGCCATGAACCAGCATTTTTCATCTGCTGCTACGAAGTACTATGGGAATACGAGGTTGACGATCGGGGACACTCACGTTGGGCCTTGGGAGGAACGAGATGATCAATACCAGCTCTAATCTCATTTTGGTTTATGCATAGCCTGGAGAATGTGGGATAAAAAGTTTAATGCATTTCCATTGGCGTTGGTTTGACTTGACGAAAATGAAGAGGATCTGGGCAAAATTTGGAGCGGTTGCAAGCGTTTTTCGTCCATGAGAGGGGTTCAAGAGCAGCGCATGCATATGGTGTTCTTCTGCTGTCGATGATGACGGGCTCTGTTGTTGCTGGTGTCGGTCAATGTTGTGCATCAAGCGTTTAGATTGGGCTGGTTGTGGCGTGGGAAACAAGGTGCTGGGATTGAATCGAGTTGATGCCCTTGGGTCGTTGGTGTGATATCAAGCTGTTACATTATGCAATGCAAGATGCGAAGCCGTGACGGGTCCTGATGGGATGAGGGAAAGTTGGACAGAAGGATGGAACCAGTCATCGAGGGAACACAATCTCTTCTTTCGCCTTACTTTTTGAAGCCTTGTGGCCGGACAGTTGATGTATCAGGAGCACAGCACTCGCCTCCTCTTTGCTTTTCCTTTGTTCATTGCAGAAATGGGCTGATTGCACTTTGTTATCATGTCGCTGTTTCACACAACTGGCAGAGCAAAGTCTCGACTATAGCATGACAATATCATCCGGGACCCGCGAAGCCCTTGAGCTGAGCCGGGAGCCCATTGAGAACACAGGAAAGATAGCAGGACCAACAACCGACTGATCAGGGCAGGATTTTCCCCCCTGGCTCCGTCGAGTCTTCTCGCTCGCTCCTCTGTTCTATGTCTCTTCCTCTCCCATCCTTGTATTTTTCTATTAATCCTCCCTGAAAACACCCGGCCACCCGCCTGGCCCAAGCCGGTCCTCCCACCTATTCTGGAAAGTCATTCGGATCCTAATGTCTCGGCCACAAAGCAAAGCCAACCAACGATCCTCGTCCCCTTCCCTTCCCGCACGGCGAGGCTAAGTTTCCTCCCCCCCTCCCTCGCGCAGGCAGCCAGGAAACGATTGCGGAACCCCAACTACGAAGTACGACTACAAGCCGTCTCTCCCTTCCCGTGCAACCCATGGCCTGATCGATTGATCGATCGGTCGCTCCGTCCGCAGGAACACATCTCCTTTGTTCACTACGTTGTGTACGAGGTACTCAGGTACAAATATTTCTTATCTGTGGATGGGTACATGCGTATGTACTATCATGTACATGGATGAGGAAGTGTGGTTTTCCAGAGATCCGCATAACAGTCTCCTACACGCACGGAAGACCTGTTTGTCAAGGCTGCGCATTGGGGGGGCGGTATACGAGGTAGAAGGTACTCTGTGTTCAGTACTCCGTATTCTGGCCGCGGACTAGCCAGGATTGTGGCCCATCACCTCCCTCCTCATCATCACCACCACCACCACTATGTACCACCAACCCTCTTGGTCAGTAGTCGTCATCAAACCCATCTACATTCATTCATCCCATCTCATGATGCAATTTATTTGTGTGCCTGACTGCCTGGTGCCATTAATTATTCCACTTTTACATCCGGGAGACCAGCGCGTGACAGGACTTCTCTGAACTGGAGTAAAAAGCCACAATTGAACACACCATCCATAGACCCTTTCTATTCGGAGTTGACATAATCTCTGGGCAAGGAAAAGGGGTCCTCGTCACTCAGATCGCACGGAAGTGCACCGAAGTTCGCCAACAGAACTTGATTTGAAATCTCGCTAGCTTCTCGTGAGCCGCGTGTGTCTTCAGGAATGACCGCAAGAAGAAACATCGACGGGGGCAGTGATCATCGGCCTGGAGTCTGTCGTCGTCTGCTCTCCCATGTCCCCTATACCTCTCCTTGCTCTTCCTCCTCCCGCTCAAACACCCCTTTTTTTCTTTTTCAAGTCGCATTTCGCCCGTCATTTGACACCCGCTGCAACGGGCCCAAAATAACTAAGACTACTGGACTCACCGCCACCAATTTGCTTTTTTTTCTCTCACCACCCCGGTCTCTCTGGCTTTTGCGGGGTAGGATCGTCTATTCCAGCGTGTGACTCCCCGGAAAACTTGAAAGCGAGGATGGATGCCATGGATGCGAGGAGGCGTCCTCGGCGTCCTCGGCGCAGGTCCAGACTCTCCACAACGCGCCATGCCCGTCGTGCACTGACCAACGACTCGGCCTTCAACCAAACGTGGCGCCCGTCTAGACCGACTAACTCCCTACACCATCGTCCATCGCCCATCCACCGCGGAGCCCGAGCAGCAACCTTTTCCAGTTGGGTGCCAGTGTGTGTTCACAAGGTCTCAGTAGTGTTGGCAGAACTGGCCCCCAATCTTGTTGCAGCCCGCCTGCTTGCGCACATTTTGTCTTGGGATCGGTCTCCAGGTTTCCTCTAGCTGATCTTGGTGGGATTTTCTGGGGTTTCGGCACTCCCCATCCGATGTTAAGACCACTTTGATACAGGATCATCTTCGACGAGAGAGCCCCTTTCCAATCTTTGCACCTTGGGTGTTTTAGTTGCCCCTTGGTTGAACCATGTGAGCCGGACTCCATTGAAGTTATGGAGTGATGAGGATAGGCTGGACAACTAGCCGACTATTGAGCTTGCAAATCGCCCGTCTCAGCCGGGCATGCCAAGTTGCTGCCTCTGCAGCGTGGAATCAGTGACAAGCGAATCCGCTGCAACTCAGCTGGGTCTGTGGCCACCCTGTGCGCCTGTAGAACTGATCACCGTCACTTTGAGCTGTCTGGAGAACAGACTCCTCTCCATGACCTTCTCGTGGGAGGTATTGCTCATAGTGACATACCTATCAGTGGGTAAAGGCGTTGTTCCTGCATCGCGTCGTTCTCACTATTTCTTTGACAAATGCAAGAGGGTTAGACGGACCTGGTGCGTCCCGTTCCAATCGCACACTGCATCCACTGACCGGGGCTGTTTCTGGAGACGTCTTGTAGCATTCGAAGAAGGCTAAATGTACGATTCCACTACAGCTCGAGTCTCCGCTGGCCTATTGTAGACTAGCTGGTCCCTATAAGAAGAGGAGAAAATCAATGCTAATGAGCTTCCTTCGTAACCAAACGAGCCTCACTAGCATACCTCTGCACGGACGAAAGTGCTCGGTTGGATATACCCCACGCTAACCCAGCATGAAAGTGGACGCGGTCTCCCATACCCGTTTCAGCTCGGTCCATCGAAGAAAAAAGGAGCTTTCTCGCTTGGGGTTCCCGAGAAGGAATGGGGATGGGGATTGATGAGGATGAATGGCCCACCCTTGTTTTGTTCGCTCGCAACCTTGCATTAAGTCTCGGGGTCTCCCATCACGCTGCAAAGTTTGACGTGAAAGCCCACCGCTTCAGCCAGCCGCAATTTCCAGTGAAGCCCGATTCTCGCGGGTAAGCCTTCGTTCGTAAAGCATGTACCTCGTAGAGGACATAGTCGTTCTTGACTCTTGCAAACTGTCGATCACCACCAGGATGATTTGAGCTTGCGTCCAGATTTGATATTCTTTGGACTCACGCAGAGCCAAGCAACGCCCAACCATTCTCTGGCCCTTCCTCCAATTGAAAATTTTTGACCACTCTGGACGAATGACAGATTCCGCGTCGCAAGGGATTCGCGAGAAGAGACCACTCTGCAATGGACAGTGTCTTGTTAACTCAATGTTGAAAAGCATGGATTCTCATCTGCAGTGGCAACTTCCAGCAAGTGTTGGCCTCGTAGCCAACCAGAAATCATCCGTAATGGATGGCTGCCCCTGACATCGTGCCGGTCGAGCAATGCCACCTAGGGTGACGAGCGATTCCAGAGAGCAAGGACTGAAAGTCTCAATGCTGTGAATTGATCAATGATCGTATGGAGACCAGGCATCTCTCGCTGGACTCTAAACGAGACTGTGTTCTTATGCCAAGGGCGTTCGCAACGTCTGATATTCGGTCAGCGCTGTTAGAATCACGTTGTCGCCGACTCTAAGGGACAGTCATGCGTCCAACCCGCCGCAGTCCTGACGAGTCGCAACGGAATATAAACTTGGTAAGACCACCAAAAGGGCATGGGGTCCCTAAAGCTGAATATATCATCTTCCCAGGAAACCAGGTGGTTGAAAAAAGAAGACAACTGTCGAATGCAGTCAATGAGGCCGATTCTCAAAACAATCAGGTCGAGTAGCGGCTTAAAGCACAAATGGAGTAAATCTTGGCCAAAGCAGTACGTCCCGGATATCTTTGAATCCGGCATGGCCACATCTTCCTGTAGAGCGTGCTGTGCAACTGCAGGAGCTGGTCTTGTCACTTGCTTATCAGCAGTGGCTTCATTGGCGAGCAAACATTCTAGATAGGCTCGAGTCAATTGCACCGACCCACCCAGGCCATGAAATAACTGCGCCGCAGCCTGAGCCCGGACAGAGACTTGCACCGGGAGGATGATTTGTGCCACTCCAGATTCTGTCACTTGCTCTTCAACACAGAAGTCAATTCCCAGGTGCGTGGTGAAGTCATGGCCTTGATTGCGGGCGAATCTGTGAACAAACCGTAGCATCGACAGACTGAGCGCAGATTTTGGCTCCATGAGTTGGTGACAGCCGGGATGTGTTGATCGGCTGGCGGCAAATGCTCTGAGAGAACCTCTGACAATGATGGCAAACGCGTGGTATCTGTCGAGTCCGTTCACATCTTGTTCCAGCTTCCACGGCATGGTACTCGTAATGGTCATCTGGGAAACAGTATTGTACGTTTGACTAAGCGTCCTCCGTGGGAGAGCTGTCCGGGTCGAGTGGGCGTGGACTCCATTTTGGCCCAGACTATGAAGCAGATACCTTCGACTTCCGCGCGTCTGATTAAGCACCTTGTGTACCTCATCTCGTGATTTGACGTGATGCACTTCGGGGACCGGTAGTCCTTGACTGGCCGTGTATAAGAGAAAGGCTTCCCTTGTTGCGAAATAGGGGACATCGTTCACTCGAAGGGAGAAACATTGGCACCGGTTGCTTTGCTCAATCACATTCCTGGCTTGTGCTTCAGTGCTGGGATCTGCACTGCTTGTGCAGTTAATCCAAAGTTCAGCATGCTCCTGCTCTATGATCCGAACCAAGGATGCGATGTACGCCACCTGGCGGCTCTCGTCGGATTTGGGCGGCAAGCGGTAGAAGCGGGCCAGTGCATTGGAGAAGCGCACATGGATAGGAAATCCGTCAGGTTCGTAATCAGCGCCAACAACCGTATGACCAGTGCTATGAAACGCCCTGGCCAGTCTCAGTCCGTGGGGGGAGTTCACACCAGTGATGAAAATCGTCCTCGATTTGAACCCTGGCACTCTCTTCAGGCGCTGGCGGATACATCTCCACGGGTAGAGCGATATACACAGGACATTAATGAGCAGAAGCAACGTCGACAGTGGAATACAAGCAGCGGCCACGAAGGCAACGAGAATGGAATGGATGGATATTGTCAGTGGCATGGCCGAGCGTTGTCGAAGCGGGTGATCGACGGCATTGAGATGAGAAGACTATCAAGGATGTTAATAGTTGGGCTTTGGAGTTGACGAGCCGGGTCCACGTTAGTTAGGCACATCGGATACGCAATGATCGACTCACAGTGGGATCTTGTAGCCATGTCGCTGATTGGAAGAACGTGGTTTGGTGCCACAGGGCGAGGTCGACATCGGGCTGAGAAGCAGTGAGATCATGACAGAGGAGAGGAGGTGGTCGAGAGGGTGTTTTGGGTCATGGGATCGTCTGACAACGTGGATTAGACTGGTCCAATCGAGCCTTGCAGGGCAACCATGGGCGGCCATGGTGGCCATAGCAGGAACTCATTTGGAGAATGTTTTGGTCAGACTGCAAGCATTATCGTCCTCCCCCTACAGGGCCGAGCAAGGCGATTTCTGTACCTGTAGGGACTTGTAGGCGGCGACACACAGACAGCTTTAACTGGACGGACACCCCCTGCCGGCAAGATTAAGCTCGCCCGATGTCCAATGGCTGGACTCCTTCGACATCTCGGCTTGGACCCGCCAGCCCATGCCAGCTGAAAAACACAAGTTATTACATGTGCCACTGTGGTGACGGCGTGACAGGTGCAAGCATCACCATACTACATCGTGCCGCATTGGAAATTCCTTCACCTGTCTCTATCCTCCTTCCGCTCTTTTGTACCTCGCCATCAGCATTTCCATCCTCTATATCTCCACTATTGATGCCCCGTGCATCTCGATATCGCGCTTTGCGTCAAATAACGGCCCTACGCTGGCCTGGTGCTGTCTAAGCGCGTTTCTACGGTCTGAGGCGACGAGAGCGCGTCGCAATCATGGCTCACCAAGGTCAAGCAGCAGATTACTACAATCAGACCATGGGAGGTGCCCCATATCGAGCGCAGAATTATCAGTCATATCCTCCTCCTTCTAATGCTCCACAACAGCCGTACCCACCCCCTCAGCAGCCATACCAACATCAAGAACCCAAGTACTCCATTGCACCTCCCATTTATGGTGAGAACTTCGTTCCTCCTCAAGACGACAAACAGACCTTCCAGGAGACGTTCAAGATCCAAAAACCCAAATTTAATGATGTGTGGGCTGGATTGCTGGTGAGCACTCTAAAGCCCCTGGCGGCCGCCCGGACGCGAACATGTGCTCACAAGTCATAGCTCATCGCAACCTTCTGTGGATTTGTCGCCGTTTCAGGACTCACTTTGTACCGCTACTCCAAATATCATAGCTTCAACGGGGGAGGAATCTACGGGGCCTCGAACGATTTGTAAGTCCCCAATGTCTTTTGAAAGACGGATTCGGACTCGAAAAAGGGTTGTTCTCGGGCGACGTGCTAACAGACTTCTGCAGCTCCCTGGACACCAATACCCTTATCCTCTTCGCCTTCATCCTGTGCGTCGGCCTCGTCTTCTCCTGGGCCTACTTCCTCGCCGCTCGCGCCTTCACAAAACAGTTTGTCTGGCTGACTGGCATCCTCAATTGTGCCTTGGCAATCGGCACTGCCGTCTACTATCTTTACCGGCATCTGTGGGGAGCAGGCATTGTTTTTGCCGTCTTCGCCCTCTTTGCCGTCATTTGCTTCATCAGCTGGATCCCACGCATACCCTTCGCAGTCGTGATGCTACAACAAACAATGGACGTTGCTAGAATGAGGCGAGTGCATGTATTCTGGGTCAGCTTCATCGGTGGAATTGCTAGCGTGGCATTTGCTGCCTGGTTCTCCGCGACCCTCGTTGCAATTTACACGTCTTACATGCCTGGAAATTCCAGCAGCGCCGCCAATCCATCCTGCCCACAGGCGGGCTGCTCGAGCGGCAAGGTGATTGGACTCGTGGTGTTCGTGACATTTGCGGGCTATTGGATTACAGAATGGATCAAGAACACTATTTACACCACCAATGCTGGCGTGTATGGTTCGTGGTATTTTTGTGCTGGTAAACCAGGTGGTATTCCGCGAGGGGCAACGGCTGGGGCCTTGAGGCGGGCAACAACCTACTCCTTTGGCTCCATCTCCTTCGGCAGCCTTATTGTTGCGCTCATTAATATGTTTCGTCAAGCCTGCAGTATTGCTCAACAGCAAGAAGCCTCGGATGGTAACATCGTCGGGACGATCATGTTTTGCATTCTTGGCTGCTTCATCAGCATTCTCAATTGGCTTGTTCAATTCATCAACAGGTACGCATTCTCTCACATCGCTCTTTACGGAAAGGCATACATCCCGGCGGCCAAAGACACGTGGAAAATGATGAAGGACCGAGGCGTTGATGCCTTGGTCAACGACTGCCTTGTAGGGCCCGTCCTTACCATGGGAAGCGTTTTCGTGGCATATGTCTCCGCATTGTTGGCATATCTGTATCTCGAATATACTCATCCGGCATACAACGAAGGGCGGACCTTCACACCTGTCATCATGGCGTTTGCTTTCCTCATCGGCTTGCAGATCTGCCAGACTTTTACGACCCCCATCGGATCTGGGGTGGACACCATTTTCGTGGCCATGGCTTGGGATCCCCAAGTCGCCATGACAGATCATCCAGAGTTCTGGGAGCGCCTCGTGCACGTCTATCCTCGGGTCCAACAAGTCCTAACCGGTGTCTGAGGGCGGTCCTTCGGGGTATGTGGAACCTTCGTTGTGGTCATGCATGGTTTGGTCCACTCTGTATCCTCGTACCGCCCGGTGGCCTGGTCCGTTGACAGATCATCTTACCTCTACGCCTGAAATGCAAATATTCCTTCCACAATAGGACACGCTCCAATCGCCCAGGCACTTTCGCGGTAACAGTTATTGCCATTCAGTGCTTCATTCTTAGCAGTGATTGCCAGATGGCGATGGCATTGAATAGGTTGGGCTTCCACCATGGGTAAGCCAGGCCGACAGCCCTGACGGCGTGGAGAATTGATTTCCGGCCAATTCCCCATCGCGGAGCTTCCCTTCTGCCACTGGTTGGATCCACGTCCTCGCACGACAATAACGGCAATTTTGCATTTCCCGGTCGCATTTGCAGTTCGCACACTGAATTACTCAGAATGACTGAAGAGCTTCTGGGCGCCATCGGGACTTCATGTCTTGCAACAATATTGGGCCTGCACATGCAGCCCCAGCAGAGCACACGGGGCGAAGCGACATCGAAATTGTTTGCTATTCGGTTATGACTCGCAAATCTGCGAAGTACTTTACCAGCAATATAAATCAACCATACTCGGGGTTGGCCAGCCATGTTCGGGAGGCGCAGTACTCGCACAGGAGACTGATTTGCTAGCTGCAGCGGCCGAATATCTGGGTGACACAAATTTATTGGTCCGCCTAGTGCGTTGCTGCCTTACCGTCCACATGTCAAGAAATGATCCGCAAAGCACCAAAGATGGGAAATTAGAGCGGCCACTCAGCTTTCGAGACTCCAGGGGTTATCCAAGTTGGGTGTGCGTCTCACTGGCTTCATCTCCCCCGTTTCAGCAACCGAATGTGAGCCTAGATGACGGGCCACGGCCAACGAAACGTGGCGCAGTCTAGTAGGAAGGTGTGATGGAACAATACTGACCTTCGTCGCGGTTGCTGCTTTGGAAATGTGGGTTGACTGGATGACTCGCCTGGAGTGATGTTGGTACTGCGCCACTGCTCGCATGCTTTGGATGAAGAGACCACTTGTCCAAAATGCCCTCTTGAAGACCATGCGAGTGTCGCGCATTGCCACCCACAGGTCGCAAATGTCAACACGTCATTCAAGAGTCCACATGTCTTTCGCCCTGCTTCCCAATGCTCGGGGAGGCGTGAAACCACCGTAGATCAGTGATAGCCATCTCTCCAGTTCCCGGTTGTCATTTGTCGCATCTCGGAGCAATCAATTGAAGGTGGACATCGCGATTAAAGCCAGACCAAAGGGCAACCAAAATCCCCAGCACTCGTACCTTGCATATGCGCTGCACCTGTTGCATGTTCTGCATGGTCCTCCGTCTCAGCATCATGTCATCCGTGTCCTACAAGCCATGAGTCAAGCATTCTTTCAGCTTCTCTAGCACTGCCAACGCCTTGGACACCGAGAGGAAAAGATGAGACTTTGGGGTTGAGAGCACATGGCTGCTTGGCCACTCAATGGTCCGACGGGCGCTGATCTTCTTTTCAGCTTCCCTGTGCACGGGCTTGTCGCGACCAGAAACTCCGCACGGAGGAGCCGCGCCGATCAATGCGAGTAAGTGAGATGGCGAAGAGGCTTCAGACACCAGCAGTTGGATGACATTACTAGCACCCAACCGGATCTCCGCCAGTCGCATTACGTATCATGCCCAGTGAAAGGCAGGACGCGGACGTAGCCATGGCTATATTTAGATGGCAATCACCGTCTCACAGAGCATTGTCGAGTCGAATGCCCAGAGCCAGTCCGTCACGGTTTGCTGGGTGAAGTCCCAATCGGTGCGGACAAGTAACAAGTAATTACCAAGTAGAGAAACACGAGATCTCGAGAGGAAGGGCCAAGGATTTTTGGAAACGCGATAGCAAGAATGATTCCCAGCGCAGATGCTCCATTTTAGCCGCGCAAGCCGATCAGATCAGCCACAGCCACATCATGGTGGCGTTTCTGCCAAACCTGCAACTAAACGGAACCGGGAGGAATTGTGCTGGTGGAATGCTGTCATGTCAGCAAGGGGGGGCCAGCCCTCACCTGCATGCTCGGATAGGATATCGTAACGTCGTCCCAACCTTGTGCAACTGCACAACCTTTTTTTCTCAGTTTGACCGCGTCCGCTGACGTCTTGGATTTATGGGGTGCGGGAGTTATGTATTTTTTTTTTTATGTGGCCGATGGCTTGGGGGGTCATGCGGCGCTTTTATATGTTTCGTAAGGGGGGCCGGCTGACAGGACTGAGAAGAGCTCAGCAGCTGGCAGCTGCGCCTCGGAGACGGTAGCAAAAGCTAGCCCCTAAGCTGGGAACGAGCAAGCGAGGGCATCCAACGTGATCCATGGACCATAAGATCTGGATGCTCATCTACTGGGTACTGTAAGGCGAACCACCCAACCGCTTCTCAAACTTACCCCTCTCGTGCGATTGGTAAAGGCGCGGTCGGACACGCCTTTTCGAAGCCAGTTTTCCCTGCCTGCTTGGGAGGTACCGACTCGCCCGTTTCTTTGGTCTGTTGCCGCACCCACCCAATCACACCGCCCGCGTCGTAAGAGCGGAGGGCCGTTGCCTCTGGTGGTTTTCTTTGTCTCGCGACCAGACCTAAACAGTAGGTCGCCGGCGCCGTGGCGAACCCAGGTGCCTAAGTGGGTATGGTCGGGTCGAGGGCAAGGGGACTTGAAAGGACAGCGAGAGGCGATGGAGGCTTCTGGCGAGGCGTGGAACTTTGGGGGGGGGGGGGGTACTCGGTACATAGTTACTTAGCCAGTACCTCGTACTTACTTCCCAAGTACTGACGGGAAGGCCTTGGGGCCCTATCCATGAACGGATGTCACTCGCGCGTCCGCGGTGACGCGGGAACTTTTGCTGCTATGTTTTGCTGATGATGATTCCTTTGCCCCCATACGAAGCCCCCTACGGAGCTCACCAGCTGCCCAATCAAGTGAGTCATGGTCGGGGACAAGACTCTTGAGTTATTCCTTCTTTACTCACAAGTCATGTGGGTTCCCAAAAAACCCAAAAAACCCAAAAATGGGGATTTCACACATCCTTGACACTCCCTCGCGCACACGCACACACCCTGGTCCCCCCAGGCTCCCACGTCAGTCAACCCAGAAATCAGGCACGCACTCCCCGTCTGGTGGTCAGCTGTGTGGGTGATGGAGCTACTGCCACCGCTGCTAGTGCTATAAAACGCAGGTTCCGCTAGCAGCTCGGGCTGCCGTCCTCTGATCTTGCCCCATGTGGCGCATGATTCGCTGCTTGAACCTGCTTCTGGCAAAAGCTCATCGCGCGGCTATCTCGAGGGCGAATCCTTATTAACCCGGTGAGGCATAACCCTTCGGAAACATCATGTTGCACAGCCTTGCAGGCACCAGAGCGTCTCGTCAAGCCATTCCCCTTCTCCACACTATATCTCTGGGCGACCCAAGGTACTTCTTTCCCGTGCCATGTCGGGTCGCTTGAACTGTCATCGTTCCTCCCTCAGCATCATTCCCATCTCCATCCTCCTATTCAACCACCGGTCCTTGTCATCATGATCATGAGAGATAACTATCCGGTCTCGCCTCCAAGCGACTACGATACCACAACATACACATCGATATCCACCACTGTCACCCCCGATCCGAAGAAAGCGCACATCATCATCATGGCAGACGAAATCGTGCCCTCGCTGCCCGACCCATCCGTCAAGCTCCAAGGAGCTTTTCGCCGCACCAGGTCCCCCCCTCGCAACGAACAAGGTCAGATGTACTGCGACCACATCAACTGTCGTGGCAAGAACATGACCTTCAAGCGAGTGTGTGAATGGAACAAGCACATGGACAGACATGAAAGACCTTACAAGTGTCGTGAGGCCGGCTGCGAACTCAACCCCGGATTCACCTACTCAGGCGGGCTCCTGAGGCACCAGAGGGAAGTTCACAAGATGCACCTATCGACGAAGCAGCCACTGTTCTGCCCCTTTCCCAACTGCAACCGAAGTTCAGGCACCGGCTTCACCAGGAAAGAAAACCTCGAGGAGCACAAGCGGCGGAGGCATCTGGAGGAGTTGTCAGACCACGGCCCGCACGAAGCGACCTCGCAAGCTGCTGCGGGAACCGCGACCGCCTCGACAATCGCACACGAACCCGCAACCAAGCGACGAAGGATCTCGACGGCAACAGAAGGTCAGGGTCAGGGTCAAGGTCAGGGGCAGGGGCAGGGGCAGCAACATTTCGGCAGCGAGGTGGTGGCACCCAACATTGACAACATTGTCGGAAGCGCCGAGAGCCAGTTGATCCAGCATCTCAGAGAAGAGCTGCGACAGAAGGAGGAATTTATTCGCCGCCAAGCGGCCGAAATTCACCGCCTGCAGAATCTGTTACGCAGTTTGCCACCACAGGCGATATATCATATGCAAAACCGGATGCCTGGCAGTGGCGTTGGATGAATTTCAGGGGGGGGGGGGAAGGAGAGGAATTCGGCGTTTGGGAAACCGGGAACGACGACTTACATGTGGGAGGATGGAATTGCGCTCTTTTGAAAGATACCACAGTCACGGCCACGCACACGCACGGAACTCATTTTTGTACTGTACTTTACTTACTACTCCTCGTCCTGTTAGAGCCTATACCGCCTCGCTACCTACTCTACTCTTTTGATGAAGGTAGAGATGACAGGCAGTACCTCCTCCACTAATGATGAATGAATGAATGAATGAATGACTGAATGACTGAATGAATGACTGAAAATCCCCTCTACACTGTTTGCTGCTTGTTTATTTGCTTGCTGCCACGGCACGGGCAAAGGTCGGTTGGTCGGGGGACCTAGTGCGGGAGTAGATACAAGCACAAGCACCTAGCGAGCTAGGTAACAACACTGTGAGTCAACGCGGTAGGTATGTAGCTACCTTGGTAGGTAGGTACCTAGATAGGTAGATAGCTTTTGTGCTGGGTACCTGGGCGGGCTGGCGGGCTGGCGGGCTGTGGTCGAGTCGTCGCGCAAGTGAGTCGTCGCGAGGCAGACACGCGATGAAGATGCCAAGGCGAAGGCGAATGCGGATGCAAAGGGCCAAGGCCAAGGCAAACGTTGCAAATGCTGTACCCCGTGACGCCAGGCAGCAGCGCTTGCATGTCCCGCCTCTCCGTTTTGCCGGTTTCCTGTGTTTGTCCGCTTTTGCTTGTTTGTTCTACATTTCCGGTTTGGCTTGGTTGTTTTGTTCGGCCTTCCGAACCTTTTTTCTTTCCAATACAAGGATTCTTTTTTGTTTTTTTTTCGGGTTTCGCTTGGCTTGCTTGGTCAAACTTTTTTTTTTTTTCCCTTCTTGGCCCTGTTCTTCGGGCCTTCTCCTTGTGTTCTGCCGTGCTTTTTGCTTCGCTTTGACTTTTCTTGTTACCCAGATAGGAAATTTGGTTCCATGCAAAACGACAAGTCGCCGTTCTCGGCTTCTCTTCAGCTTTGCCGGGTTGCTTGGTTGCTGTCTTGGTTGCTTGCTTGGCTATTTGCTCCTTGGCCTGCAAGTGAGTATGCCGTCGTCGGATGGGCTTGCGCTGTTCGGCGATCGTACGATAGCGGGAGGGGGACCTCGTATGGATATTGTGTATGGTATTCCAAGCAACGCCTTCCCATCTCGTTCAGCTCCGCTGGGGTCGAGTCGAAGCGAGTCGAGGCCATTCCAAGCACCATGACATGCTATATGCAGACCTACTTAGGTACATACCTGTGCATCTCCACATACTAGGTACCGAGTATACCTGCACGTCGTCTATTGATCAATCCATCCCTCCATCCGTACCGTGGTATCACCTCTACCCTGCTAATCCTGTGTCTTGCACCACCTTTTCCGTTCTTTACTTCTTGCCTATCCGTATCTAACCCACAATCAGTCCTTGGCGTGGGTATACTTTCCCTCGCGTGCTCGTCCACCTGGCTACTTGCACAGATGTATTCGTACGCTGCCCTGCGCGGCTGCCTGGCCGTCTAGCTACCTGGCTAGGCTGTTCTTTGCATGGGTATTCAGGAGGTATCTATCCAGCCATAGGACGGGATCTCGTCCGCCAATTGATTCACTCGCCGCAAGCCCTCATCTATCTACAAGAATCCGTGTAATTCGCCCGCTAGCGAGACGGCGACAGCGGATCGATTCTCCCCTGTCATCAACATTACAAGTATCGTCACCAGCCACCTCACCGCTACCAGGATAACACCCAGCTAGCGAGCCTGGCCCCGCGGAAACTGCCACACGGCCACACGGGCCAAACGGCGCAGAGACGGGAAAAGAGATTTATCCGTATGGGCGTGAGGCCTCCGAGGAGAAGACATAACAAGGACAAGTATGGACTGGTAGGCTCTCTCGGGCAGAGCTCCAATCGCGGGCTCACCGGCTCGGAAGACAAACGGCAGAGCTAGTCTAAACAAGGACTAAGTAGCCACTCCGTTACACAAGGTACGACTCGGCGACTCGACAGCACGAATCAATTTTACCAGTAATTGTACTTTAGCCGTAGTAGTTTCACGTGACGCGGCTGGGGATGTCACTGGCAGCATAGCCAAGACATGTAAAGACTGTCACGCTAGTCTCTGGTCGAAGGTCTCGTACTAATGCCAATTACATCTGTAACCCCTGTGTAATTTATCAGATAGTATATACTTGTCAGTCAGACAGGTGTTCGAAGACCTTGTACTTGTACTTGTAGAATCTATCATTTCTCCATTGAGTCACGGCGAAGGCCTTGGCAGGTCACCTGACCACATCTTGTCTCTGGTTGTTGCAGCGAAAGGTGCTCGGTATCACGATCTCGGTCTTGAAAGGAACAGCTCCACCTTCGTTACTCTTTTACAAACCCTCAGTCCATCATTTTGGGTTTCCAAAACAATCATTTCCTCGTTTCCGTCGTTCCATCGTTCCATCATTCCATCATTCCATAGTTCCATCCATTATATCGCCATGTTCCAAACCCTCTTTTTTGGGGGTTCGGTGTTTCAGTCTGGCATGTCTCATGATAACCATCATTCGGTCAGTCGTATGATATCCCATAAGGCCTTGCCTCTTCGACCCTTTCTTGCCCGGCTTAATTTTCCTGTGTTTGTGTCCAACCCCTACATCGCTGTTCCACTTTTCGGGCCATCAATCCCAGCACCATTCCTTTTCTGGGGCTGTCACGCCGTTCTCTGTCCTACTTCGTCATACCCCGGTCCCGGTTTGGTCCTGGTCTTGGCTTGGCCTTGTCTTGCCTTTTGGTGTGAGGCACCACACAGCCCCCAGACCTTGTTGACTTGGAGGAAAAGGAGGGTCTGCGGCAAAAAGAGGTGAACCTGGGGAAGGAATGCTTTCCGATAGCAGCGCTGCTCGATGCCGCCAACCGGAATCGCCGTGAGGACGGCTGGAGATCCCACTTCGCTCTCAAGACATCAGTCGACCTTCGAATCGAGGTCGGCCGTGTCGGCCGTGGTGGCGGGCTACTGAGCTGAAGTCTTTTCTTTCAACTTGTGATTCGGACACGTGTGAGCCAAGGTAAATCTCTCCACCCAGGTCCGTATGGTCATCCCAATTCGTGAATTCGAATCCTGCCTGCCACCTCGGGAAAGGTGACCAGGAAGCGACTTCCCACGCTCCAATTGTCGTAAATGGTCACATGCTCGATGAATTTCTGGGTCAATACTGTGGTCCCCATCAATGCATCTTGTTCGACGGCCGAGTCTAGACCGTGAGGCCAATTCACACCCCATTCCGCCTGGATCAGAGGCGTGAGCCAGTCTCGCAGCTTGTTGATTGCAGCGTCCCGAACTGGAGGTCTAAGATCCACATCAGCTTTGATCTCCTAAATGAGGCACAAATCAATTGTAGAGGAGATGCATACAGTGGTATTGTCTCAATCGCGCCAATGTGGGGAACCATACATTGTGCAGGTGTCGGTTTCATCATATCAGGAAGTTTCTGATAATTTTCCAGGGTAGGGACCAACAGCCACTATACGAAATATGTCAGTACCTCCTCAGAACCGGATTTGAACTTGGACCTCACTCTCATCATGTGCGTAAGCAAATAAGCCGAAGCTAGGCGTACGAAGATATCGGTATCAAAACTTCGAGAGACTTCGCATGCCCACGAGGCGCAGTCGAATTTATCCGTCGCCCGACGAGGGCGGAAGAACAAGTCGACCGCCACCTTTTCTGTGGCGCCCAAGACATCCGAAATGGGGACACCGTTTTCAAGCATGCGGCGCGCCCCGTGCACGTAATCGGTGTACGTGCGGCTCATAGGCGAGTCATCGGGGATCACCAAGGGCAGGACAAGATGTCGAGGGACTCGGAGTCTTGTGACTTGGTCCTCTTGTGCCACACACAAATCCCATTCGTTCAATCTCGGTTGGCCGGATGGGAAATTCGTGATTAACTCGACGTATGGGGTAGCGGGCGAGGAAACCACCGTCAATCCACTCATGGGGAGGTCCGTGGTGATCAGAGGGTATCGGGATGACTGTCTCGAGAGCCCGGCCAACGGCGATGGCGAATCTGAAGAAACTGTTTCTGCTTGCTCTGTCTTGGGGTTCCCTTCGGAAAACCGTCGAGTGCCTGCGTTCACCTGTGTGCGAGTGTCGATCATTAGACCAATTTCTCATCCAGAGGTGCAAATATACGGAAAGGGCAGATAGAAGTAGAGAAAAGGTAGGGATTAGGGTTAAATACTGCAGTGTCTTGTCCTTTCCCCCAAGCACGATTGTGTGGTCTGAATAAACAAAATATAAAAAAACGATAACAGTCCATTTCTCGTCCATAGCGGGAGAACGGTGGATGGCAGCGTCGACTCACCTGTGGGCGCTCCTCCACACGATTGCTTTGCGATCGTAAATGCAGTACCGGATGCCACAAGGCGCGCTCGGCAACGCTGGGGAGAATTGTGCCAAAATCGGCACACTCCCAAGGGTTCTTGGCTTCAGAGGTCCAGAGAGGCAGACCAACTCTGTCTTCAGATCGCAGTGGTAAGAACTGGCGCAAGATGGCTTCACCTTCCGGGAGGGAGGCATTCCTCAACGAGGCAAGCAAGGTGGCGATGGACATGGACAATTCGGGAGCCTTGCCCTTTGCCGAATCGGAAGTGACGGATCCCAAACTGGAGGTATCAGCTGGACTCTTGCCGGCGTCGACCTGGGAGTCAGATCCGTCTACGTGGGACGACATGGGGTCGTCGACGTCGTCATCCTCGGCAGCACGGTTCGAGTACTGATGTAGAGCATTTGTGATTTCCTGATTTGATGCGCCGCTTCGGATGAAGTCAAACATGGCATCGAGGCGTGACGTAGGGCCCTCGCGGATGCCATCGAGTAAGTTGTTCAAAGCGTCCTGGTAGGTCCTCGACTCGTCCAAAGTGCGCTGCAGGGCGGCCCTCCGTCTCATATCCAGAGAGAGGTCGATGACGCACTCGGTGCCTAGGGTTTCACACAGATGGCAGGGCGGCGGGCCACCGGTGCATTTGGTTTTGCGTTTCTTGCATGCTTCACACGCGGCTGAGATGCGAGCACTGGGTGTCTTCTTCCGGGAGGTTTTGGAGGGAGTTTCTTTGGCCGGCTTGATGGGCCGCGCATTGGGTGGTGAAGGCATCTGTCTCTGACTGTCTCTGACTCTGCCCCGCTCACTCACTCTCTCTCTCTCTCTCTCACACACACACACACACACACACTCTCTCTCTCTCTCTCTCTCCCTAGACGGCGGATTGCATCTTCTCGTTCTCTAAGTGCAGGGTCTGGTCCCCATGGTGCAGATTTTGGGGGACACAGCGGAGGGGGAGAATCAGTCTCGTCGGCTTTGATTTTCGAATGCGAGGATTCAGCAGGAAGCCATGCGATGAGATGACGGGGATTTTGTTGGGGAGTGTTTGAGAATGTCGATGACGAGATGGGGGATTGGAATTTCAGGACAGCCTTCTCTTTACAACAAAGGGAAAGAAACCAAGGAGGGGTTGGTGGTCGTGGGCCAGCTTTTTTTTTCCCTCCCCATGCAGATCGGTCTTATTATTATGGGGGGGGAGTAGTTCCGAGTGAGATGGGAGAGCGAATCGTAAGTGGCCAGTGACCAGTGACCAGTGGCCAACAGCCAGCAGGGCCAGTAATGGAGAAATCTCGCCCAGGGACGACCAAGACGACCCAAAGACCAGCAATGGCTCGTCAGGTGATCAGGGGTGGGCAAATGATGGGAACTGTACATCCGGCCATGATGATTGGCTTGGTGGATGTCGCCGAACAGTGGCCATGATTCGGTTTTTGGAGTGGATATACAAGTAGATGGGCATGAGGGGGGGGGAGGGTGGACCCAATCTGCATGGTCAACCTGAGTCCTGACCGGACGTACAAAGACAACGACGAAGCTGGGCGAGACCAGCGGCGAGAAAAAATAGTAAGACCGGGAGGCGAGTGCACGGTCAGCTGGATCCTCGACAAGGACAAGGAGAGAGAGCACAGGTATGCATGCATGCTTTCTGCCGCACGACTCGGTAAAAGTACAAGGGATTTTCCTCGCCCAAGTTGCGAAGCGAAATGCCCAACAATGCCACAATGCCACACTATGTCACATGCATGGTTGGATGGGGAGATACCCAGGTACTGGCCTCGCTGAGTACGAGGTCCTCAGTGCGCCAAGGAGGACCCGGCTGATAGCCTGGATGGATGGGAAGGTGTGCCGAGGGCCATCTAGCCTTCTCTACTGGGTATCCACTCTTCCCTCCCTTTGCTGTTCTCTCTGCTCTTCCTTCACCTTCAGAGACTGCCCACCAACCAGATAGATAGCTACCATGGCTAGCCAACAGTGGCATTGCAGCTAATTCTCGCCATTGCGGCGATCGCCTCTTGCTCCTTTCCTTTCCTTCTTCGACACGACACAACGCCTCCCGGCGAGCAGCTTAGCTTCGGGCGAACAATCAGAGGCAGCCGAGGACAGCCACTAGCGTCATTAGCGCCGCGAGCTTCCACCACTAGCGCCTTCCGAGTCTCCACTTCCTTCATTGTTTGTGCAACCCACGATCCTGGGCGCCGGAATAATGGCCCCCATAATGCAGTCTGTGATTGGCCAGTCTTCTATCGCGATCGAGCCCGGAAAAAACTTCCAGGCGTCGCACTGTAACTTGTACAAGTATGTCGAAAGAGGTACTCGGCACCTAACTACAAGTAGGTACGTTCCTGGCTTATAGCTAAACAGAGCACGACGAGGAGACCGGAAGGAGTGGATGGCTATAAGACGAGTCTTCAGCAGCAGCACGGCAGGCTGTACCCAGTAATGACGCCCAAGTCGCCGACCAGGAAGGAAGTCAGGAAGGATGGATGGATGATGGATTCCCGGTGAAGAAATTGTGAAGAATCCTTCCCTACCTATTCCCTTTCCCTCCTCTCGTCTGCTCTCCCCTGGCCTGCAAAACAAAAAGGGAAGTTGATCTCCAAGGGCAACAACAATACTGGGTGGTATGAGGCAGGTATAACGGGAAGAAGAAGAAAAACAAATATGTAAAAGGGGCTATAAAATCTGCCCTGTCCTTGATCACGTACATTATCTTCCTGTTCCCTACCTAAGAAGGTACTCGGTACCTCGTACACAGGAGGTTAATTGCCTTTTTTCCCCTTTACTTGTAGATCTTTGTCGAGCTTGGTGTCCCTTTGGAACTTTCTTCCTTTGGTGGTTCCCGCTCCTCCACCTCCTATTTCCCGAGATCCTTGATACGAAACCCCGGTACTAGACTGTACATAGGTACAGATACGGGGTACTCCATTGTCTGATATCATGTCATGCTTTCGATCACCTGATGACTGATGACTGATGACGTATGATATATGACATATGAGAAATGTTTGCATTGTTGTTGTTAAACGACCTAATACCTACCCAGGTATCTTCACGGACCCGAGGCCGCGTCCTTACTTATTTACTTCTGCACATACAGTATACTTGTACTTGAGTAAGTGGCCAAGTCCTTCTCATACCAACAATGATGGCAAGGGTATATATACTTATAGATGTATAGGTAGGTAGGCACAACTACCAATTAGTACGGTACTTGCGTCGTGGGTGCCTTCTCAGGGTAGCCGAGCCTTGCGAGTCTATGTCCCACCTCCCCTTGGCTTGCTTTACATCATAGCACCATACATATCTATGAGAAGGAGAAGGACGATGGAGAACGAGGACGAGGACGGGGACGGGGACGGGGGACGGGAGACGGACACTTCTCTTGAACTTTGTGTTCTATGCACGGGCATGTGAGATGGAAAGGACGGGATGAAGAAGGAAGGGGAAAGGAAAAAGGAAAGGGGCCGGGAAAGGCGGAATGACATGAATACCTTGTAGGCAGAGGCTGGGGACAGCTTGACGGGTTCAATTCTTATATGATGATGATACCCATATGCAGACAGGTTCGGATTGAGATTTAAAACCAGATCCAAATCCCAGAATTAGGTTCGCACTCACATTCACATTCGGTAAAAACTGGCAGACTTGGTTTCCTCCTCGCCCAACCCCTCCAATATGCGCCGGTTTGTTCCTTTCGTCCCCGTAGCTTGCTTGCTCACTCGCTGGCTGGCTTGCTGGCTGATATACATCTCGGATGGCTCACTGTGATCCACTCCTCGCCTTGGTAATACAGCCCCCATTGACAATATAATATAATATGACCGGTTGAGGGGAAGAAGGGAAAGGAAAGCAAGGGCGTTGGGAGTCTTGCTTGTGGTGATCTGGGCTTTCTTTCCCATCACATACCTCTCCGCCCTACCCCTGTCCCGGAGAACCCTGCTCTACCCGCCGCCGCCGCCAGATGCCCGATGCCGGATCCTCATAGCACCACCGCTCCTTCAAAAGGGAGCCAATGCCCTGCTCCAATGTCGGGCGCATGGCCTCCACCTTGACGTCGTCCATCTGCAACTCGCAAAGCTGGCCGTGGGCCGTGGTCAAGAAGACCACACTGTGCGCGATCAGCGTCCACGACGTCTCGCACTCGTTCCACGGGTCGTGGATGTCCAGCGCCCCGCCGGCAGCCTCGATCTCGTCGCGGAACCACGTGCTCTCTGGTTCCGGGCACAGCTTGACGAACAGGCGCCGCAGCCGCCTCATCTTGCGCACGCACTTCAGCACTTCGTCCACATGGTTGTAAAAGGGAAAGATGGCCACGAAGTCGAAACTCAACAGGTTCGCGAATAGGGCGTCCCCGGGCCCCGAAGAATTCAAGTGCAGCGCCGTCAGGAGGGACGGGGTCCGCCGCAGAAAGAATTCGTAGGTCGTGTACGCCAGGAGGCTGGAGCCCTCGTTGACAACCATGTTCTGCCAGGGTCGCGCAACTAGAAAATTGGGAAGGTCGTCGTAGTCGATCCTCATCCGGGCGGCCTCGGGCGACTGGTCGAGCTGCAGGATCTGGAACGCCATGTCAAAGGCCCAGGCATCACTGCTCCATAGGGATATCCTGGCCAATTCGGCGAACACCTCGGGGGCGGCAATGATGCTGAGGCGGGTTGCGGGAACTTCGTTGAGCAAGCGCGCCCACCAGGCCGGGTGGACGTGGTTGTAATGGCCCGGAACATGGGCGACGACGCTGACGACATGCTGAGACAGGTCATGGCTCTTGAGAAAAGAGAGAAAGTCGCTGAGCAGGAGGGGATGGAGCACGGCGTGCTTGAAGAGGACGGGGAGGGTCAGGGCACGGAGGAAGCGACATGTCAGGGTCAAGTTCTTCAGGGCAGATGCTTTGATAGTGGTCAACTCGATGCCCGCCTCGGACTCGAAGGGAGTCAGGGCTGATTTGGGCTTCTGTAGGATTTCATCATCAAATGGGCTGGGCGTGTCCAGGAACGAGATGATGCGGCTGAGGATCTCATTGGGGTATTCGATGAGCTTCATTTGGACGGTGAAATAAGCGTTAGCTCGTGTCCCTGGGGCCCACGGCTAGGGGTGTTAAGAGAGAGTTCGTTGATGTCCGCGCTTCAGTGGCGGTTGCAATATCCGGTGCCGATTGTTCGACGCAACGCGAAGCACTTCAGATTACTGAGCATCCCAATCGAGACGGTCGGCTTGACAATCAATCGATCGATGGCGACGGGCGATGCTGAGTGAAGGTGGTTGCGGTGATGACACTCATGGACAGGCATCGGACTCTGTTGCTGGTGCCTACCGAGCTACCAACCAAGACGCCGTGGTGCTGCCTCGCTGCCTTAGTGGTGGTAATTCCGGGCTGAATCAATTGGGTGGACGGCTCGACGGGTAGACGGGCGGAGGAGGTGAAACATCCAGGCAGATAGCGTCCACAGATGGAACAATCACGTGAGCCCTGAGCTATTTACGTAATCCACCCACGTCATCGTCACCGTTTCCCCGCAACACCAACTTACCAAGTACATCTACCAAACTCCCTTAATTACCCCTCCTTCCTCGTCTCCCCTCGTCACCCTTGGTTGTACAGGAAAAGGGAAGAAAAAGAACGGGAAAATCCCATTTGACAATCGCGGGGCAATAACTTTGTGGAGATTCATACTAACTGCTTCCTAGTTTAATACACTTGGCTGGCTAGCTAGTTATCAGGTAGTATGTTGTTCACCTATTGAATCATCAGCCGTTTCCTTTTTTTTTTTTTCCCCCCCTCCCTCCCCGCTCTGCTTTGCCGTCTACTCTATAGAGCAACTCTCTTATTCATGCTGTGAGGCAAAAAAAAAGACACACAAATACTGGCCCAGAAATAAAATAGGGTTGATAGTCTTGTGCCTGAGAACATAGGGTTCTATCTACCCAGTACATCTCCGATAGACGCTTGGAGAACGACCCGTCCCCACGTTCCCCCCCCTTCAACCTCCCTAGACACCCATACCGAGTACGATCAACATGTCCTGCCCTCTGCACCGCAACCCGCCCTTCCGCGCCGAACACCTCGGCTCCCTCCTGCGCACTGACAAGCTGCTCGAGACGCGCCACGCGTGGGAAGCGGGCAAGGCGTCGGAGTCGGCCCTGCAGGAGGTTGAGGACGGCGACATCAAGGACATCGTGGCTCTGCAGCTGGAGCTGGGCTTCCACGCCCTGACCGACGGTGAGTTCCGCCGCCACATGTTCTGGGGCTCCTTCTGGCCGGGGCTCGAGGGCATGACCGAGATCGAGCACCCGGACCCGGACCTCTTCAGGATGTACATTCCCGACATCGCCGCTTTCACCGAGGAGGGCTACAAGCCCGGCGAGACCGTCCTGTGCACGGGAAAGATCAGGCACAAGGGCAGCACCTACACCGCCCAGTTCGATTTCCTCAAGGGCCTCGTCCCGCAGTCCCGCTGGAAGGATCTCAAGCTCACCCTCGCCGCCCCCAATTGGTACCATCTGAGGTACAAGCAGGGCAAGGCTTATCCCGCCGACGTGTACAAGAACGACGATGAGTACTTTGCCGACATTGCCAAGGCGTATCAGGAGGAACTGAAGGTCTTGTACGAGCACGGGTTGAGGAATGTGCAGTTTGATGATCCGAATTTGGCTTGTAAGTGGACTCGCTCGTCCAAAGTTCTTCTTTTGTGGTCACCACCGCCCACACTTACTAGGTACGTATCCGAATCTAAACTGACAATTTCCTCTCTCTCTTCTCCCCCGAGACAGACTTCTGCTCCGAAGCCATGATCGCAGGTTGGGAAAAGGATCCCCTGAACACTTACTCCACCGACGAACTCCTCGCCAAGTACATCGACCTGTACAACGCGTGCATCTCTCAAATCCCCTCCGACATGCACGTCGGCGTCCACCTGTGCCGGGGCAATTTTGTCAACTCGCGCCACTTCTCCGAGGGCGGCTACGACCGCATCGCCACCCTGCTCTTTCAGAAGCTCAACATGCACACCTACTACCTCGAATACGACACCCCGCGGGCCGGCGGCTTTGAGCCGCTCCAGCACCTGCCCAAGAACAAAAACGTCATCCTCGGCGTGGTCACCAGCAAGTTCCCCAAGATGGAGGACGAGGACGAGATGGTCGAGCGCGTCAAGGAGGCCGCGGGCTGGATGTGCAAGGGGACAGGCGAGACTGAGAAGGAAGCACTCAACAGGTGCGGCGTGAGTCCGCAGTGCGGGTTCGCCAGTCATTCTAGCGGCAACGCCGTCAAGAGACCCGATATGGTGGAGAAGTTGAAGCTGGTGAGAAGGATTGCCGATCGCATTTGGCCTGGGGAGCCGTGATCGGCTACTCCCAAGTGAGATGGTTTGAGTCAGGGAGAGAATTTGTGTCGATGAGGAACATCCAAGGTCATTGAGCATAGCGCCTGTCGTCGAAAATGGCATGGGCACGGAGTTGGGCTTCAACAGCCCAAAATCTAGGATCCAATCAAAGTCAAGGATCTCCTTGATTGTGCATTTCTCTCTTACGGCTTTTCGCAGGCGTGGGGGGTTCACGCTAGGTCCTGCTTTCAATCTTCTGTGTAGCGTATAATGACCACTGAGTGCCTCGTTCCGTGCTCCGACCACGATGTTGAAATCAAAGCGGACCATTTGTAGATGATGCCTTTGGTTGACCAATGGAAGATAATGGATCAGATGCAGGTTACAACCATTGTTCCTCATCCGATCCAGCGATATCTTTAGCCAGCAAAATACTTCGCCTTTCTTTTGTGGACGCCTAGGCTAATAGAGTTCCGGGTTGGGTACCGGGACTTGGGTTAGGACTCAACCGGGTGCCTCCATTGTGTCTTCATCCCCATGGCTAAGAGCACGGCCCTTGCTACCCGCACATGATGCGCTGATGGTGAAGAGCTCGCAATACGTAAGGCCCAACGCAAGAGTATCTCGTCGTCCGCGACAACAATCTTGGCGAATGTGGCGGAGTTTCTCAGCAGTTGAAGCATCATGCGGCATTGAAGGTCTATAGGTAAAGTAGTCTGTTGACAAGCCAAGTGGAGCAAGCTTAAGGGTAGAGGTTGACCCGCACCCCCGATTGTGTTATATAGGTCGACCAGCACGCGCAGGGCTTTCGTGTTACCCTCTTGAATCGCATTCGCCATGCCGTCGCACATTGCTTGAAACGATGGAACTCCTTGATCGCCGAGACCTTCAGGGCGTATGCCTTGGATCAACAGCCGGAGTAGTTTCATGTCCGTGTCCGTCCATGGGTTGCGGAGGACAATGTTATCTGGGATGACGTATACCGCGAATATACTCTTTGTCGTCCAAGTGGGAAGATGGTGGTTGGCCCATGGTGGTTGGACACCCCAGTCAGGTGAAGTCTCGATAAATGAATTGAGATATTCATCTGAAGTAACGGATGATGCCGTTTGATCTTGTTGCTTGTTTGGTAGCATGGCTGCTTTGAGATTGAAGTGCTTTTCCATGCTGGATTGGTCGTCAAGCACTGGGAGAATGGAATCGAAATCGGGTTGGACGATGTCGCTCCCAAAAGACTCCTGGTTGTCAGTTCTTTCTGCTATCATTTCTTCCTTGGCACGGTCAATTTTTTCTTTTTGATGATGCCAGAGCCTAACCATGGTCAATCTGGTCAGAGCTGGCATGCAAGATTGAAGGAGGTCCAATGTGCACCATCTAGTCCTCAGTATGTCTTCCTGTAGGCGCCTCTGGTTGTCACGCCCGATCACCCTGAATGCAGCTGGCAAGAAATGGCGAGTCTCGACATGACTCGATGAGTCTACCTCGAAATAGGCGAGCAAAACGAGTGCAGAATAGATTGAGCGTCTGGAGAGAGCTCGGGCGAGATGTGGCGACGCCCTAGGCAGATTCAGTTCCAAGCAATCGAAGAAGATCTGCTCAATGATTTCGACTGGCAATATCTCTAGAGCTGATGCCTCCTTCGGAGTTTCGATTTCAGCTGTGAGCTGTTTGTGTATGATGCTCGATTGTAAGGTTCGATCTTTGCGCGAAGGCTTGAGCTCATTAAAGTGTTTCATAGGTCGTCCGCGTCCATTCCGCATGCCATTCCCGCAGTCTGCGGTTGCGCGTCTCTCCAACCGTGGTTGTTTTGAAGGCATCAACATGTTGATTCAGTGGGGCAAATCGGCAAATTCATTCGTTGATTAGCTAAATCCTCAACGAGTCCATCTGACCTTCAAATTATCCACCAGAATCATTCAAATATGGGCAAAGGACGGGAAATAGTGGGATCAAAGAACCAACAATCAGAATGAGAAAGGAGATGGGAGTGAAGACGTGAAGTCACGAAGCAAAGAGCACTTTTGCGATGTCATTAGATTTTCTGACATGTCTTGTCGGGCTTGGCAAGGAATCGCCCGCCAATTGGCTGGACGTGAGGAATAAATTAATGTCATTACAAATATCTTTAACCCCCTTCGAGAGGCTGGTCAAACTTGTTGCAAAACGCTCTCTCGAAACGATTTCACTTTATTCCATACCACTCTAATCTTCCTTCTAGCTACCGATGCTCGTAAATATATCTGGTGTCCAAGCTGTTGCATCACCTTGACAATGGGCGGGTCCGACCGATTGGTGAAACTTCCCCTACCTTGCCAGGCACGTCGACGGAAGACTTCAGAGCTCGCACCCCTACCAGAGCTGGGATGACTGTGTGGCTGGGCAATGGCAGAGAGAGCGCGGGTGGATTGCAGCATTGAAGAAAGAGCGTGTCCATCACCTCTCATCTCTCAAGCAACAAACAACCGACCCGATGAAGCTCGAGGTTCAACAAGTACGCGGATTGACACAGCCCTGAAGCGAACACAAAAAGCGATTTCGTGCCAACGTGCCACGTGGGGACTTTCGTCTGCATGGTCCATTTGCCGGGCAAAAGCTTTAGCTTCCAGGACTTCTGTGTGACTTTTGTCCGCGGCGCCGGGCGCAGCAACAAACAGCAACAAAGTCTAGAAGGTCGAACTAGGTCCCATGGCTAGGAGGCAGCGCCTCATCACATATTTGTCTCTGCCGCCAACGCCAGGCAGTTGTGCCGCGAAGAACGTTGTGGGTGGGGGCCCTGGCTGGCCAACATCCTTTTTCACGGCACCACAATTCTCGCCCCCAGAAGGCGCTCTTACGGGTCCGGAAAGACTCGTCAGGCTGGACACATTGATAACGCCAAGACACAAGGCGCACTCTGTTTTTGGAGTGATTCGCAGGACATGCCCAGTCTAGGCTCCCATGAAACAAGCAGGGAATTGTCGACAATGAAGAGCATTTTTCTCTGAAGGGGTCGAAATGGAGATTTTGCCTGTTTGAGCCTCAGGAAGATTGCTCTCCCCACCAGAATAGGCAAACGTGCTGCAGAAGTGGATCAAGCGACATGATATCGGTACTTCCTCGTTGGTATATCGTCAGATTTGCCACCTACGGCGGATCTGGGGTGCATGTCATGCTGTCGCCTTGATTCGTCCCAAGGCAAGTCTTTACACATCACACGACCACAGCGAAACCTCAAAAAAAAAAAAACCAAAGTTCCTCATTTTCCTGGTACGCTTCAGCCCGGATAGACCAGCCGTTCGGACCGAGCGTGTTCTTGGGACCGAAGCTCGTAAACTCGTTGATGATGCGTCATCATCATCTGGCTCCCATTGCTCAAGGTCACATCATATCGTCGCCAAAACGTCTGCAAATTGCTTGCCAAATTGCTTGTCCAAAAAGTCCCACGAATATCTGGTCCGGCTTATTCATAGCCCTTCCGTCTTTCATGACTGTGTCTTCGCCCATCATGGTCACCATGACTATGTCCCGACCGGTGCGTGTCACTGTCTCGACTGTGACTCCTCGAACGACTGTTGCTACTTCTTCTGTGGTATTCCCTCTCCCAGCGTTCCTGCTCTCGATCCCTCTTTTCTTCTCTCCACTTCCTGTGCTTTCCATAGTCTTTGCCGCCGACCCATCCCACCAACGCGCCACCGACAGTACCTAGGCCGGGGAACAGAAGGTCGCCTAGTAGTCCGCCGCCAGCGGCGCCGATGAATCCATCGGCGTTTGTAGATCGTGAATTGTCTGATATGCGACGGGGTCGGTCCTTGTGCTTTCTTCTGTTGGGCTCAGGATCTGAGGAATACCCGGCGCCGGCCGGGTCGCTGTGTGATGACCTGTGGTGGGGTCGATGATGAGGTGGTCCGTAAGGCTGGTGTTGATAGGCTTGAGGCACGTATGGACCTGGAGGATATGGAGATAGTTGCTGCGCGGGACTGGTCTGGAAGTTGGGCTGGTTGAGGGAGTAGGTCGGCTGGGTTGAGAGGGAAGGTCGATGCTGCCCGGACGTCGCAGGGGTGTGTGCAAAATGAACTTTCGGTTCGTTGTTGAGAGTTTGGTAGGCAGGGGGGTGCGAAGTGGGAGGAGGAGCATATGGAGATGGCGGTTGAACGCCAAACTGTGGACTCAGGTGGCCTGGTTGAGTGGGTTGGTAACTGAATCCATGCTGCGAGGAGTGCACCCTCTGAGGTTGTGGAGGTGCATGAGAGCTATAGTTCTGTTGTTCCAGCGGAGGCCTTGGGCCTGCTGTAAAGTATTCCGCTGCTGCCATCGTAGGGAATTCGTGAATTGTTTTCCCAGTAGAGACAAGTATGGTGGGAAAATCAGGTTGAAGAAGGACGAGTCTATAAGCAGGCTTATAACAAGAATAGGAACCACATGCTGCGGGAACGTCGATCCGCCACAAGAGGCAACAATCTCAACAAGAGTATTCGAAGACCGCCTAGCAAGGCTAAATGCCGGCCCATGGAATATTCGAAATGATGGTGGTCGAAGGCACCAAGTCACAAGCGCCAGTCATGCGCCCACCAAGGCAATTGATCTCAGGGATCCAAGGCGAAGCGGGGGAGACTCGCATCCTGACTCTTTGTTCCCTGATCAGTTTCTGCAAGTCCGTCGGTTGGTCCTGGGCGAGTGATGAACATGATTCGCGGACTGCTGGCCTTGTTTGAGTGTGTGTGGCGCAAGCCGGGCGATGCCTGAGAGAACTTTGTGTTGCTCAAAGGTCCCTCGTGTTCGTGTGGTGTCGATCTCCCCAAAGAGACGGGACGCCCAATTCTGGGGGAGCCCAGCGCTCTTCCCAATAGTCTCTCAGCCGGTTGAATCAGTTAATTATCGCTTAGCATTTGCCTCTGCTGATGCCAGGCACTGTGCGTATCCGATCGAGTTGGAGGTGGAAACGGCCAAAAACGGCTCCTAGCAATCGACCCAGCGACGTCATCAAGACAGCCGCCAAGAATGCCAAGCCGCCAACGCCTCTGCCTCTTGTTGGTACTGGCAGTGTTCATTGCGCATCATGCAGGGGCCCCTTACATAGAGACCGAGTACGAAGCGAGGGGATTATGGAGTACATCTGGCGAGCTGGCTACTCCGTATACTCGTTGGCGTTGCTCTGTGCTACGCAGTATCTGGCGAGGCTGGTCAGGGAGCTGGGTCGATATTGACCAAACCACCACAGACCAAGATCGCCTGTTACATACGTACATACATTATCTTCGACCGTGCTCACCGCTTCTTAGGCAGTCACGGCCTCAGCCATGTTGTATATGTTCCCTATCCTTTTAATTAGCTGCCCAGCCTATTTGCGCCTTGCAACCCGGCTGAGGACCGCTAGCATGTAAGTCGCACAGAGCATATTGGAGAGGAACATTTGTTAACATTTGCATGTGCATGGGTCTCCACGACCCACCAGTGGATGCCTTCCTCACCACAGCTGCTCCCAGCGCCTGATAATGCCTTACATATGTCCCTTCAGAATGTTTGTTCAAGGTGTCATAAAAGTACATTGAGCCTTGGCGACAAAAGGCCGCGAGGACAAAAGGCTCGAGCAGAGCTTAGCCGACAACTTCGCCGGCATCCACCAGAATGGGCGTCCACGGTTTGGCTCCAGGCTCTTCCATTTCGCTCGGCAACCGAAATTCGGTTGGGCTGTACAGATACCAGCCCTTGAGTGCCGCAACCGCTGCTCGTGTTCTGGCTTCGTCCAAGCTGGCCCCTGCGCCTTCCCCTAACAAATCGCTGCCGGAGTATATTCCCACCACGAAGACGGGCGTCCTGCTCTTCCGCCCTGTTTCGCTCAGAATCTTTGCCACGGGTGCCTGGAATCCTTCTCTTCCACATAATCGGCTCAAGTCTCTGGTTGGATTCTTAAACTGGAATAAACTCGACATATCCAGTTGTCGCGACATGAAGTGATCGCTGTAAAATTTCTTTGCGGCTGCTCTTCCGGCGTGCAAGTATACTGCACCAATCACTGCTCTCACAAAGTTGGTGCTGGCTCGTTGCAGGGTGACACCCTTTGAGGCCAGATCTTCTGGTGGAATTGGATGTTCCGGCAATTCACCAAATTGATCGTTGTGTACCGACTTCGCACTTAAACTTCGCGTCCATTTGGCTCTCGGGTCATTGTTATTGTTGTTTGGTCCTGACTCCCCATCTCCGAGAGTCTGCTCCGGCGACATCCTCTTGAACTGTAAGAGCCCTGGGTCTACCTCGCCGCCAGGCTCTGCAGCAGCTTCTACACCCCATTCCCTCGTCATTTGTGTCAACGTCGCTGGCCCATGATAGGCGTACATCGCTGCGTAGATAACCGCGAGCGGTAGCCTTGGGTATTGACTTATAATGTATTCAGATGTATAGAAGCCCAACAGGTCGTTTCCAAGCAGAGCAAATGCTTTGTTGTTGAATCGCGGCGAGCGATCCGCCGAGTCGTCAATAAGGGTTCGTGCCAAAGTTTCGAGGGGAAATCGAGAGGGTAAGGCGAGTCGAGCGTGCAAGGCAGCTAGTTTGGCGGACGTCCTCGCCGCGGCAACCGGAGGTGAGGGTAACTTCATAAGCTCTTCCTCCGAGAGATACGGTCCATCTGTAGGCTTATGCAGGAATTCATTTTTGAGATCTGAAGGGGCTGTAGCGGTCGCTTGGAAGCGTCGGAGAAGACGAGGTTGATGTTGAAGGAGTTCTGGTCTCGTTCGGGGTGAGAGTACAGTGCCACTCCATCTCAGGAGCTTCAGCCTCTTCATGAGAGCTAAACGAGCTCTTCGGGGACTCTTCAGTGTTTTGCAATGCTCCCAAAGTAAGTCACTAGATAGGGAAACTCAAGAGATAAATGAGCGCCGGTGGACAGCGGATTCGATGGGTCTGGGAGACTTTTTTTCACCTGCGACACGAGACCATTGACAGTTTGGACGCGAAGGAAATTCGGTTGGCGAACAAGTGTCCAATCCGCGTGCGGCTTGGCAACCAATCCCGAAGAGGAAGTGTTTTCGTTAAGTCCGCGTCCTTCCTTTACCAGAACATGACTTAGATTGTATTACCTTGTACAAACATCATAGCCGGAAGAGGTATTCAACCTCTAGAGATGGCTTCCCCAGGTGGTAGGCTGATATCAAGATATGGCCCATGCAAACGCATCATGTGCGAAAACGGGGCACATAAGTATGTATCACCGCAGCGATGAAAGAACCAGGGACATTTGCGAAGTCAACAGACAATCATGGCCATCCTTCTTACTGGCGGTGCGGGTAAGACGTCTATTCGCGTCGCTTCCCTCTTGCAAGATGCAAAAGTGCCCTTCTTACTAGCTTCTCGTCGAGGCCAAGCTGCGGCGCCCGAGGGAATGCCCGCTGTCAAATTCGACTGGCTAAACCCTTCAAGCTATGACGACCCTTTCAAGTATCGCTTCCCGGAGCAGGAAAAGATATCTGCAGTCTACCTCATCTCCCCGGAGATACCTGACCCTCCACCACCAATGAACGCCTTCATTGATCTTGCAGTTGAAAAGCATCAAGTCAAGAGATTTGTTCTCTTGGCGGGTAACTCGGTTGAGAAGGGCAGTCACCATGTTGGCAAAGTTTGGCAGCACCTGGTTGATATTGGGGTGGAATACTGCGTGGTTCGTGCGACTTGGTTCATGGGTGAGTTCGAGGATGTTTTGTCCTGACCCTGCTGAAGTTCGTTGGCTCGCTAATGGTGGGCGAAACAGAGAGGATGTCAGAGCAGGAACATCTGACCACAATCAAGAACGAGGACAAATTCTATACAGCTTGCGGGGATGGCAAGGCTCCGTTCATTAGTGCCATTGACATCGCAGCAGTGGCCTTTCACGCACTAACCGACAAGGCCCCG
This sequence comes from Cladophialophora psammophila CBS 110553, assembly GCF_000585535.1. Lineage (NCBI taxonomy): Eukaryota > Fungi > Ascomycota > Eurotiomycetes > Chaetothyriales > Herpotrichiellaceae > Cladophialophora > Cladophialophora psammophila. Next base: position 1,041,439 of record NW_006912932.1, on the reverse strand, counting down.
CAGCATTGCGATTACCGACTGTTAGGACCCGAACTGTTGAGTTACGACGAGGTAAAGGCGATCCGATCCCACAGACCAGCTCCAGTGATAGGCCCAGGCTGATTACAGGAGCAGATTGGTGTCAAACTAAGCAATGGCTTGGGGCGCAAGATTGAGCATGTCAGGCTATCTGCCGAGGACAACGTTCAGAGATACATCGAGGCTGGCTTTCCCGAACAGTATGCCGCATTGCTGACTCGATTGGAAACTATGACGGCTCAAGGGACCGAGGAGAGAATGAACAGTGATGTTGAAAAAGTGACGGGGCGACCGCCGATAACATTCGATGACTGGGTGCAACTGCACAAAAGCGCATGGCGGTGAAGCTGACATTCATTCAATTTGAAATCGATGGTGAGAAGGACAATAACAGCCACGTCGGCGGCGCCGAGCGCCTCATTGAAGTGATCCAAGGTGGAACGAGGCGCAACTGAGAAGGATTACTGCAAGCGACCATAGGCAAGTACATATCTCCTGTTTTGGGATATGGTCGAATACTACCCGAAGAAGAATCCTTGCTCGTCCTGTGCATTAAGGTACATACTACCTTCCGCGGTTCCGAGACAATTTGTGACCCTCTGTTTACGCCTAGACTCCTCTGTAGCTTCATTAGAACTTGCTCGCCACAATCCTCGGGGGGGGGGGGGGGGATTTCTTGGCTTCCGCAAGGCTTGTCCAATTGCTTGGCTTTTTCGGCCTTTCCCGCTGATTCAATATTTTGGCTATCCCGGTGGCTATTATTGGGAGTAGTGATATAGTAAGCACTTCTAGAAGCCAAGACCGACCGAGTGGAAACCTTGGCCGGCACCATGTTGCGCTAACGTAACGTGGGCTAATGGCAGATTCGGTCTCTTTCGGGTGATTTGGGTTGCTCTGCTGTAACTGGAGTATGGTCCTGCATGGCTACACCAGTTCGCCATCGAGCCAATGGATATAGTCGCCTTGGCGAGTGCTTTGTCACGCTGCCTCAGTCCAGGCGCAGTAAAACCGCATTTCTCGATTAGGCCGGGTGTGTAATTCACCCAGTGGATACTGCGTTGGTGGTTCACCGTCTGCTTTGTACGCACGGAATAATGACACTGTCTTGGGAAGCCGAGCAATGAGATGGAGTGGGTATAAAGATGGCATGTATTCCTACCATCGGTAATCTTCTCCCCATCATACAACACACACAACCAACAGTCAACCAACTTACAGCCTTTCTTTCCTTTTCCTGTTCCTTTCCTTATTTCCTTTGTCATTTGGGCCAACTGCTCGACACTCTTTACCCTTCCAATAAGAAAACACCAAGAATTCCAAAAGCTCCCACGCAAATAACATATCCAAAAATGTATTCCAAGGCCGTTGTTCTTTCTCTTCTTGCCGCTTCCGGCGCCCTGGCTGCCCCTCACAACCGTCGCTACTATGACGACAAGGTCACCGTTGCTCTGAGCGATGGGGGAGAAACTGGCGCCCAGGTTACCCTCGAATCAACTGTCAGAGACATGGCTGCTCCGGCCATCAGTGGCCCATTCAACTCGATCGAGATCCGACTCGGCGCGGATGTCCAGAACAAGGATCTTCGTTGCCAGGCCCTTGACAACTACGGCTACCCGATTGTGGCAACCCGCGGCGAGAACATCGACATCACCTTCTCTGACGCCGACAAGGGTGCCTGGACCTTCCGGGAGGCCAGCTATGTCAGCGAGGTGATTTGCGACCCTACCTTTGTCAAGATCGACCCCACCTCTGATGAGCTCAACTTGCGCGTTGTTCTCGAAAGCCAATCCACCGAGACCGGCTCGCAGACAGTCCTCCCCTCTGGATACCGCGCCGAGTCGGCGCCTGTTGCCACGAGCGGCCCCTTCGAAACCGTCGAGCTCCGCGTCGGGTCATTGGTCCAGAAGCAGGATTACCGATGCCAGATCCTCGACATCTATGGCAACCCTTTGACCGTCCTCCGGGGTGAGAACAAGGACAATACCTTTTCCGACGCCGACAAGGGTGCGTGGACTCTGCAAACCCCCCGCGAGGTTGGTGAAATTATCTGCGACCCTACCTTTGTTGCCCAAAAGTTGTAAAGGTATCTGAGTGATGGAGTGCAAGCGGCCGCTCGATGATGGAGGCTGATATCTGAGAAGAGGTCGTACGTGGTTGACAATTGATGGCATGGATGGATCTTTGTTATTTGGGTTGCATAGCGATTGGCGTTTTCGTTTTCTTATTAGCATTAGCGACTGGCGTTCTCTGTTTCTGGTTTGATAGACACTCCTTTAGCAAAATTTAATCACAAGACCTTCTGTGAATCCTGCGCTTTTCAATTGCTTAACTCGCATGAGTTTATGATGAGATTTAAATCAAGTTAATAGGTGAGAGAAGAAGTACGAGCGAATGCGACGGAGTGGCAGGTGGTGCGAGAGGTTTCGAATTAGTGCGACGGGTGAGATAAGACACTCCTTGGACACTCCTTTGGACACTCGTACATAAGTTGCAGCAATCGGCACACTACGGCGAATCATGTAAACCACCCGAGACCGCCTCTGTATCGTCCAAGATCAACTACTCCGTACATCGTGCACTCGTCCTCCGCTCTGTCTTTCACATTCTACCTGTTCATTCGCTTGTTGTTTCCAACAGGTGCTTTGATTTGGGCTTGCTGTAGAGCTGCCAGGCATGCCTGATTTATCCCAGTACCAGACCGTCTTCCGGATCGCAAAACCAAACTCTTCTAAACGATCCAGCCAAGCAGGTAAACGCAAGCATCAAGCAAATGGCTTCCAGGGAAATTCTTCTGGCATCTCTGCTCCCGACCACAACGGTAGCCTCAGCAATGAAGACAACATCTCCAGGGCTCAGTCTCGGCTGCAGAAACTCGAAGAAATGGTGACTATGTTGATGCAGGCAAATCAAGGACTGGCTGTGCAAGATAGTCGGGCGACGCCTCCGTCTTCCGACGACAGCCTGCGCAGTGGGCCGACAAGCGCAAATCCCGTCACGGCTCTAGGACCATCAACGGCCGATTCGTCCTCGCTGGCGTTAGATCCGCCTCCCAATGGCCATCTCGACATCAGAGGTACGGAGACTAAATACCTTGGGGCTACTCATTGGGCTGCAATTTTAGAAAACGTTTGTTCACCTCTCGCTACGCTCAGTCGGCTCCTCACCTTGACCATGAACAGATCAAAGATATTCAGGGTTGTCTGGCACCGGAGCCAGATGGGACAGAGAATGGAGACTTCTTAAATTACAGGGATGACCCTGATATCCTCCTCTCTAATTCGCAGCTTCTGACCTTGGCTGAGGTTTGCAATTCGTTGCCTCCCAGGCCTGTGGTGGACAAACTGCTTTCAGTTCAGTTTAATGCACGATATCTGCACATATGTAAGATCTGCTCCCAGTGCTAGCGTGGAGATTTGGCTCATCATGACAGCATTCATCCACAAACGAAAATTCTTACGAGAGGTAGATCTGACACCCGAGCCATTACATCGAGAGATAATGGGGACGTTAATGCTTGGTAGTACGAGTCATTCTGGAAAAATCCCGCCTCAGTCTCTTTTCTTTGGATTTCGATGCTCTTTTCGTCCCTCCACCTTGGCGCTCGAATCTCACGGCCCGAAGAGCAAGATTATTTTCCGTCACTTAAAGAAGCTTCGGATCTGTTCTTGATGAATGCAGGTCGAGCTTTGGTAGCTGGGCATTATCAAAAGGCGCGACCCTACAGTGTCGAAGCTGTGATGCTCTACGCTATCTCCAGGTTCTTCCAACAGCATGAGTCCGAGACTGAGCCATGGCTGTTGATGGGCGTGGCTGCTCGTCTCGCTTTGAGGATGGGATATCATCGAGACCCGAGTCATTTCTCTCACATTTCCCCGTTTGAAGGGGAAATGCGTCGGAGGACATTCTCCACGGTCCAGACCTTTGAACTCCTTCTCTCCTTCCAGGCAGGACTCCCAGCCATCATCCATGAAGAAGTCTGTGATACTGCACCTCCCAGCAACCTGTTCGATGAAGACTTTGACGAAGCCTCCACGGCAATTCCGCCGTCGCGACCGCTCACGGATCCAACGCCGATGCTTTACTACTGTTATAAGGGCCACCTCGCGCAGGTTTTCAGAAAAGTGGCGCGGCAAGCCTTGTCACCACGAGTTCCAGCCTATGCAGATGTCTTGAGCCTAGATGGCGAGCTCCTCAAAGTTCGCGCTGAGATACCGCCGAGCCTTGAATGGAAGTCTCTCAGCTCTTCTGTCACAGACGAGATTCATATAATCATGCACCGTCTCAGCCTTGAGCTAGTCTATCAGAAGGCCATGATGATCCTTCATAGGAGGTATCTGAGTCATGATCGGTTGAACCCTGCCTTTGAATACTCGCGGAATGCCTGCACCACTGCGAGCCTTCAAGTGTTGCAATACCAAGCGGAGGTTTACCAAGCAGCCCAGCCCGGAGGTCAATTGCACCACGATCAATGGACGTCGTCTAATCTGGCGAATCACGACTTCCTTCTTGCAGCCATGATCACCTGTCTTGACTTATACGAATCCCATCGGCACAGTAGTACAAAACTCTTGTCAGCCTTGGACTTGGACGCTCAAAGGATGAAGTATGACGCGCTGAAAATCTCACATGACATTTGGCAATCGCGAAATTCAATCTCATCAGATGCGAGGAGAGCATCAAACATTCTTGCAACCATGCTCTCAAAGGTACCTAGGCCAGGCTTCCAGAAGAAGGAAGAATCGAACGGAACTCACATTGCAAGCACCGACATATCTCAGCCGTTGTCGGAGGTAAGCTTGGATGGAGGAAGTACTGCAAACGTCAGCAGGGATGGATCAGTAGGTGAACCCTTGCCATTGAATGAGTCCGCGATCCCCATATCAAACAATGGGCATTCGACGACCCAGGATCAGGCATCTCAGGAACTTCTGGATGCGATTTTTGCCGATTCAGACGTGGTCGACTGGGTAAGTTCTGGGTACTCTTTTCCCTGTTGTTCTTCGTCTTTGCTTAGCAACTTTCGCAGAGCATCCTCGACCAGTATATCCAGGAAGGCGCAACACCGATGAGGTCGTTCGACTTTTGAAGCTGAGATGGCTGCAAAAAAACTGACCGGAAAGTCATTGGGAAACCCTAGAGACACCATCTTGGGCCTTTGGATCGCGATTAACTCCGAGTTGCCGTTTTCGGGATATTTCCTGGAATCGGACCATTTCTCAAATAGGTAACTTGCGTTACCAGAAGCCCTTGCGTTAGGAAATAGCCTAGGGCGAATAGGCAGCGGAAATAGTGAGTGTAACCAAAGTATTAGATATCTCCGGACCTCTCGGGTCAAACCGGACTCGGAGCATTAGGGAAGGAGGAGACTCTCATGTAAAGAGGCGAGGTCTCAATCCCGGCTATTTTAAGATCTTGGCGTCCCAGCACGAGTTGACATCTGATATTCCGTAGGATGCCCTCAACTGCTGGTGCCTATTTCAGCTGCACTCAGCAGGCCAATCTATTCCACCTCGAATCAAAAGTGTGAGCCTAGAAAATGTCGCTCGAGAATAGTGCAGCATTCCTCGATGGCCCGAGACAAAGTCTCAGGGTAGGACTAGCGAGCGTTCGGAAGCCTGCTGCCGGAGAGATGCTGGTCAAAAATCATGCCATCGCAATAAACCCGATTGACGGGATAATCCAAGATTTGGGAATATTCGTCCAACAATGGCCGACAATCCTCGGACACGACATTGCTGGAGAGGTGGTTGAAGTGGGTGAGGGAGTGACCGAATTCAAGCCCGGGGCGCGTGTCATAGCGCAAGCCTTGGGAATGATCACCGGGAAACCAGAGAATGGGGGGTTTCAAACCTATACAGTCGTCCAAGCACACGCCGCGGCTCTTATTCCGCAGACACTCAGCTACGAGGACGCAGCTGTCATACCTCTTGCGTTCTCGACGGCAGTTGGAGGGCTATATCAGGATGGACACTTGGCGCTTCAGCTACCCCAAAACGCCCACGGGAATACTGACCAGACCCTCCTTGTCTGGAGCGGCAGTTCATGCGTAGGCAGTGCAGTGATTCAGCTTGCCACTGCGTCTGGGTTCGATGTCATTGCAACGGCATCTCCAAGGAACTTTGATTATTGCAAGTCCTTGGGGGCAACGGCAGTATTCGATCATGCGGATAAAGATATCGTTGAGAAACTGGCGACCAGAGTGCGGAGCTGCAAGATGGTTGGTGCGTTTGACGGTAAGTCTATAATAGATATCAAAACCGATATTCGGACACAGCTAACAGAGACTCAAGCATTTGGATCCAAAGAAAGCACTCATAAAATTGCAGAAATTTTGTCACGGACCGGCGGTGGGTTCATCGCTACGGTGGAGGAGCCACCTGCACACCTTCCGAAGAATGTTACCTGCAAACAAAGTAAGGGGTATGCAGCATGGCTTGAAGCAATTTCACTAATGTAGTATCAGTGTTAGCAGCCCTGGTCCCCGGTACAGACGTTGGCACAGCTCTTTGGAGAGACTTTCTCCCAGCGGCATTGGCGAGCGGCCAGTTCAAACCTGCGCCCCGTGCGAATGTGGTTGGTCAAGGACTGGAAAGCATTCAAATGGGGATTGACAAGCTGAAAAAAGGAGTATCTGCAAGCAAAATAGTGGTAAAGTTGTAGATAGAAACCGCGCATGGGGAGTTGGCGCGTTTGGCGTAGATACAAACCGAGAAACGTCGAGACGTCTCGAGCTTCGAAGATAGAAGGTGTGCCGAGGCCAGCTCTCAATCAGCCAATCGCAGTTGAACTTCCAAGCTGCACCTCAATTGTATCGTCTTCCAGATCCTCTGTGTGTTTCCAAGGTCATCACCAGTCTCAAACCGCCTCCTCATCCTCCAGGCCCCCCTTTCTGTCCCCATCCTTGCCGCGGATCCCACTAACCTCACAACAACAACAATGGGCGGAGGCGGCAAAGTACCGTACCCTAAACACGTCTGGTCCCCCGCTGGTGGATGGTATGCACAACCTCACAACTGGCGAGCGAATACGTTGGTCATGGGCGTGGTCATTGCTGCGTGCGTGGGGCTTGCTTGGAGGGTTTCGGCCGAGAGAGAATTCAGGAATAAGATGCCAGAGAAGGGTGTGTTTTTCCCGAGCCGGTAGTAAGTCATCCCCGGCATGAGTGGTTGTTAAGTGTGAGCGCGGAATGCCGAAGAGGAGGTCAAAGAGACATGATGGTGCGAGGAATGCGACGTTATCAAAATTGTATCGGATACAACTTGTGGACCATTTCAACGTGTGCAAAAGAGTTATATTGACAGTTTTACAGTTGGAGCAGACAGATAGTCGAGCACGAAAAGGCGCAGAAGGGGCAATGAGCCACCGCCCGTCTCGACAATTACCCTACGAAACCAGATCAAATCTCAACCGAACTTGACAACCGCTTTACCTTGAAGAACACTCCCTTGTACATACCCCCACAACACTGCTGCTCGGCGCAGATTCAGCTGGACTATCACGACTATGCGAGGTTGGTGGAGGACAGAAAAAACAATGAAAGAGAAGACACCCTTTGGCTCATTTCCTGAGCATCCAAATTTAGCAAAGCAGGAAACAACAATTCTACAAGTGTACATATCTCGACATGGCGAAATGACGAGGTCCATTGCCTCGGTCGGGCAATCCTGCAGGAGTGGCTAATTCAAGCTCATCACTGACGAACCCCTGAGTGCTTGATAGACTTTATAATGTGGTCCGCGCAAAAAAATGGCACTATCAACATTCAACCGCATGGGCTTGAGAGTTGGACAATTATATGTTCCCTCTCTCTTTCTATGTACTTACGAAAGCGCTCGGGATATGCCTCTCCGTTCCAACAGTCACCATCTTCTGTCGACACATTGGGCATGCCAATCTGCTCAATTGCATATCCAGCTGCAATCGTTGCATGAACCAGTCCGAGCAAAAGCCTCTTTTCGCAATACACAGACTCCTTGAGAACGTCTAGATTGTTGAGAATGCCCTCTCCAGGGGCGGTGGTTCCAGTCATGCCGATCGCCAGGGCCCCCAGGAACGTATTTCCGCCGCCCGTAGGATCCTCGACCCTTTCTTTACTCTGATGATATGCTCGGAGATGTAGACCTTTTGTACTCCCGAGATACGTGGTACATCCCTGTGCACCTTCTCTAACGACCAATGCCGTCCGCAATGGTGGTTTCTGCTCTCCATTTCGTGAAGCCAGACCAAGTAGGTGCTCAACCATGAGTTCCCGTGACGAATACCCCGGCATTTCACTGAAAAATGACTCGAACTCGTCAGCATTCGGACTCACCACGTCGACATATCCCGCCGCCTCACGCAGCCGCGATAATTCCTCTGGCGTGCACAGGTCCGGTATCGGTTCCCACACGAAGATCGGTCTATCAGCCTCTGCTGCCGCTCCACCTCCAGCCGAATCTGTGGCTGTATGTTGAAGAAGTTTCCGCCGCCGATCCAAAATCCCATGTACGAGCGATATACACCGCGACGGCGAGCAGACCATGTGAAAAGAGCGCGCGAGAAGCTGGTCGTCGGACAGGGAGTCTTGGTCGAGACGTAGTTTGGGGGTCAGATATTTGAAAGCCCGATATTCATTGTCCCCGTACCCGTTCCACGCCGTGGTCGTCAACCGGGCCCCGTCGAATCGGAACACGCAACTCGTACGCCACGCCTCGATCAAGCGCTTGAACTCCCCTGGGAAATCGGAGCCCATGTCCACGATCCAGCCCACCGACGCGGCGAGGCGGCTGCCGGCGGCGAGTCGTGCGCCGAGCGCCGCATATGTGCCGGCGCCGCCTATGATTCTGTCCTGGGACGCTTGCGCGTTGCTGAGATATTCGATTTTGTCTGCACCGCGCCAAGTCGTGGTTAGCTTTAGACAATGGGAATAGACCTTGGGGGGGGGGGGGGGGGTTGTAATAAACAGACCGATTATGAACATGCCCATGGTGCAGAATGCGAGTTTATTTGGAGGATTTCCTCCATTGTCGAGCTGGGCCATGGACAGACCGCTCTTTTCTGAAGAGCGATCCCTTTAGTCCTCCTTGTCCTCCTGGAGGATGGAGTGCCTTGACGGTGCTCAGAGGAGGATTATAGAATTGCCGCGGGAAACGCAGCCTCGTGGAAATCTGGCCGCCATGGCAAGGCTAACCAATCAGGGCTCGACGACAGGGCAAATGCCGGGACAGAATAAAGGGCCAGTCTTTTCAAAAATCCTTTTCCATTCCGCGTGAGAAAGAATATCAATCACATCACTACTACTGCTAAGGTAGGGTACGGAATTCTCCCTTCAAAATCAACCCCATCCTTTTCTCTTGATTCGGCCAACGTAAAAGGTCACAAGGCTCAGCCTGAGTTCAGACCAGGCGCGCAGGCTTGACCAGGCAAAGGGCTGGTGAGGCCCCCCGCTTTTCTCCGGCAAAGCATCAGGTAATTTTTAGGTCATCGAATCCTACGGCACCAACGGGGCTCCAGTCGTTGTAACAAGGCGTGGATCTCGAGGCCGCGTGCGTCGATCAGGGGATTCAATAATACAAAAGCCTCCAAAACCAAAAACTTCCGGTGCTGGCCGTTGGTAGCCACCGCCTCCCGTTTTGCCCTTCCCTCTTGTTCTTTTAATTGTTGTTGTTGTTATTATTGTTGTCGCTAGTTTTGGACATCGGTACCTTGGTCAAGGAATCTGGGAGCGCAATACCTCGTGCCTGTCCCTTCTTTACCTGATCAAACACCTGGTGTGGAATAATTTTGGTTGGGGAAGAAGTTCGAAGGATTGATATACGGGATTGCGATGATAGAGAGGAATCACTACGAGGCGGACGGCATGCCTCCCGTCAAGCAGCCGTGGATCGAGACGCCCTTGCTCGAATCTACAGTCCTGTCCAAAATCGCTGGCTGGTAAGAACGAACCCTTTCCCACAACCCCTAAGAAAAAAAAAATCTCTATCAACGAACACAACTTTTTTTTGCTGACCATTGTTGGACCAGCCGCATCTTTCTCAAGCTCGAAAACCTGCAGCCCTCGTCGTCGTTCAAGTCTCGCGGCATCGGCAATTTGATGTTGAAAAGCATTCGAGAACAGTCAGAGTCGGCGTCGGACGACCGACCATTACACTTCTACTCGTCTTCAGGAGGCAACGCGGGCCTCGCGTGCGTCACGGCCGCAACGTCGCTCGGCTACGCGTCGTCCGTCGTGGTTCCCACCAGCACTGATGAAGCTACGATTGCAAAGTTACGAGCGGCGGGGGCCAGCGAAGTGATTTCGCACGGCGACAGCTGGTTCTTCGCGGACCAGCACCTTAGAGAAGTCGTCATCCCCGCCGCGGAAGCGAAGGGGGAGAAGGGGATCTATATCCATCCCTTTGACCATCCATACATCTGGGAGGGAGCGGGGACGATGGTCGAGGAGATCAAGAAGCAAATGCCCGACGGAGAGAGGCCGGACGGCATTGTCTGCTCCGTGGGCGGCGGCGGGTTGTTTTCCGGCATCATGCACGGCCTCGACCGCGTCGGATGGTCCGGCCAGGTCCAGGTGTTGCCGGTGGAGACGCTTGGCGCGGATTCGCTGGCGCAGTCCCTCCAGAAGAAGGAACTGGTCACTTTGCCCGGCATCACGTCCGTCGCCACGTCCCTGGGCGCCATCCGCGTGGCGGAGAACACGTTCCAGCAAGCCCAACGACCGGCCGTCACCTCGGTGGTGCTCGAAGACGCAGAGGCCTGCGCAGCCTGTTGGCGATTTCTGGACGACGAGAGGATTCTGGTGGAGCCGGCCTGCGGGGTGAGCGTCGCTCTCGCATACGACGGGCGGTTGAAGAGGGTGCTGAAGGGATTCGGGCCCGACGCGAAGGTCGTGATTGTCGTCTGCGGCGGGTCCAAGATCTCGTTCGACCTGTTGAACACCTACAGAGAGAAATACCAAAGGCGGAGCGAGGAGCTGGCAAGGAAGTATGAATGAGAGAGATCTAAGGAGATCCATCCTTACCACCACTAGGAGCTGATGCTGTTATATCTCTCGGCAATGCAGTTAAATAAAATAAAAATAGCCGCAAGCAATCGTTACAATTAGAAGGATAATACCACCATCGGGGGAAACAAAAAAAAAAAACTTCAGAATAAAAATATTAATAAGAATAATGAAGTGACATAACTTGTTTCGAGACTGGTGGTCAAACTTTGTACAGCGCCCTCCTCAGAGCCTCTACCAAGTCTGCTTCCCCCCCCCACTCCCTCTCCCTCTCTCTCTGTGTATATATTTGTCTTTTTCTTTCTTCCCCCTATACAAAGAACCGTCACAGAGCCGCGCAGCGGCGAGAACCGATTCACAGCGCTGTGATGTTAATGTTAACGTTGTGCACCACTGATGAAACATTATGCCCGCTGCACCAAATGATTTATAAGCCATACTTGGTCCGTGACGGACGGTCGAATACCATTCTGCTCCGGCTCGCTGGTTCACCCATCGCCGCCCGCTATTACCAAACAGTGGCGCAGTCCATCGCTCTTCATCAGATCGTTGGGCCCGTCTCGGCGACACCGTTTAACAATCAAGTGGTTTCGCGTTGTGGGTGTGCTGGTGCTCTGCACCAGTGAACGCCGCCACACACTCTCGTGTCAGCAAATACGGCCAGACGCATTGGAGGGAGGGTGATTGATTCCCCTGGAGCTTGCATACATTGCACACAGACGTGCATATGTGGATGTTGATCGCTAAGATGCATCGTTACATAATACAGAAGCATAACAAGGGGATGGATGGGAGGCATGAGAGGCATGGTCGGTGTCAAAGAACACGCACATATACAGAGACATACATATCTGGAGCAGAGTCAACAGTCGGACTCCTCCACGCACATCACATGAGATTGCACCTGCTAGCCAAAGACACCGCTTGAGAATTCTTGACAGTTATTACGTACTTTCTGAAGCAATGGCACCCATCAGGTTAGGCGTGATTGGGCTTTCTGCTGAAGGGTGAGTGAGGACGGTGTTCCACCAATCCCCTCTTCTTTCCTTTTCACGAGAACATCTTCACTGAGAGATTCCTTTCTGAAACAGCTCCTGGGCTGCTGGTTCTCATTTGCCTTATCTGCTGCAATCCTCGCACTACCAGATCACGGCTCTTCAAAACAGCAGCAAAGCCTCCGCGGAAAGGGCCGTTCAGAAGTACAGTCTCCCTGGCGACGTCGCCTGTTATGGCGATGTGGAATCTCTGGTCCGCGATCCGAACGTCGATATGGTCGTTGTTTCCGTCAAGACTCCAACGCATTACGGACTAGCGAGGCCCGCGCTCGAGGCCAAAAAGGACGTCTTTGTCGAATGGCCTCTTGGCGCAAACCTGAGAGAAGCAGAGGAGCTCACGGCTCTCGCGGAGACGCAGAAAGTGAAGACCATGATCGGGCTTCAGGCTCGTCAGAATCCAAGTATCCGCAAGGCGAAGGAAATGGTGGCTTCAGGTGAACTGGGCGATATCCTGGGAACGACGGTAATGTCTTTTCCATTCGTTAGACACTGGGAACCGTTTAAACGAGGACACTGACTTTCGGGATTTTGAAGATGCTCGGCTCAGGTGTGGTAATGGGTCGAGTTATGCCCGCACCTCTCGAATACGAATTGTCCATCGACTCCGGCGCAAACCTGGTCACCATCCCTGCCATGCATGCAATCGATGCACTTTGCTTTGTGCTTGGGGAATTCAAAGATTTGCAAGCCACTCTGGCGAATCACCGACCAAAGATGCCCCTAATCGACCCGACTTCTGGCCAAACGCTAAAAATCGGCAACAAGACCTGCCATGATTATATGAGCGTGACAGGATCTTTGGCGCGGGGAGGTGTGGCGACGGTCGTGTACCAAGGCGGCCACTCCCTGACGGGCAAGGACTTCTATTGGGAAATCAACGGAACCAAAGGCAGCCTGATTCTTGAAGCAGCCAGCGGACTTGTCGAGATGTTCCACCCCAAGTTGGAGTTCGTGAGGGCAGACCAAGAGGGATCGTTCAAATCGTTCAATGACGGACGAGGCCCACAACCAGAGGAGGTCAAGGTGGAAGTCGCGTCCGATTTTGCGTACAATGTCGGCAAAGCTTGGGATGCGTTCGCTGGTACGGGGTCCGGGACCGTGACCACTTTTGAAGACGCCTTGGTCAGGCACAAAATGATTGATGCGATATATAGAAGCAATGAGAAGGGGACGAGGGAGACGTACATCTAATGTCGTCCTAATCTCAGGGCATAGGAGCTGCTCGACTGTTTGCTCTCGTGGGTTTTTGGTGTTGAGGGGGTGACATTGGATGTTTGGTCAAATGACCGGCAATTTGAGGCTTTTGTCTTCCCAGCTTATGCTGTGATATTTACAGCAACGCTTTTCCCATTGATTTTTGCAATCATAATAGTTTTAAATGACCGGTGACTTGATCGACCACACTTTTAGGACCGAGAACACCCAGTACCGTGGCGCTGCCGGCGGCAATTTGGGTCCTTCCGGCGTCGTGTATGATCCTCGCGCACAGCCCCAAGCTGATTGCCTGTGCTTGTAGCGTCTCCAATTCCTCTTCGGACTTGACTTGCACTGCAATTTTGGGCTGTCCTCCCCATTCCCAACGTTTCAGTAAAGGAGCGGAAGTGACATGGTTGAGGAGGTATTTGTAGCATGCGAGAGTCGCATGGGAGCATTGAGCTGCGATCTTGCCTGCGATAGAGGTTCAGCCAAAGCAACTCGTAGATTGCTTCCCAGATCTTCTTACCTTTGCCCATGCCCAGGTCCGTCCTCACTGCTAAGACGAGCTTCACTTCCTCTGTGGAGTCCTTGAAATCGTTTAGCTCGTTCCCATCATCTTCGTCTTCGTCGTCCGCTTCATCCTCGTCATCCGCCTGGTCGTCGCTCGAGTCGGCGTGGATTTTGACATCATAGCTGTTTGGCCAGCTTTTCCTAACTTGCTTCGCATTTCCGGTGCCGCCAAAGACGCCAATACTAGAGCCTTGACCGATAAAGTAGCCTGCCAGCAGGCCAAGGATGAGGGAAGAGACCGCGACAGCTGCCAGGGAGGGAGAGGCTTTTTCGGACATGATGAACGAACTCCGAAGGAAGATCTGGCGCGCCGAAAGTACAAGTGTAGATCAAGCGACTTTTGGACCCCTGGCATGCTCTGTCAACCGATCCCTTGCCCCGGCGAAGTCGCCTGGACAATTGGAAATGATGGACTGCGGAACATTTGGGAGGCAAACATGCCAAGCGAAACTCAAAGCAGAGGAGAAGTGCTCCGCGCTTACGCGACTCCGGTAGCGCATGCCACGTTTTACGACAACTTTCCTCCCCTCTCACCATCACAACTCACCTCCCACTCTCTCGCACTCACCTTCGCACTCACTATGGCAGTCTCGCACTCGCCATCGTACTCCCGCGCTCGTTATCGCTCTCTTTCGCTATACTTCTTTATGTCGCGAGAGGGTGCGAAGGAGTGCGAGAGAGTGCGATAATAAGTATAAAACGAAGCAAGATACCTCGATAAATATGAGTGATAATAAGGGTGAGCAACGGTGAGCGTTGGTGAGTACGAGGGCGGATACGACATGGTATTAAAGGACACGAGGAAGGACGCGAGGAAAGTGCGAAAGATGCGCAAATATGCCAAAAGGTGTGAGAGATAGCGAGGCAGGCGATGGCGTAAGTAAAAGGGCGCGGGCGAGAGTACAACGGCGAATGCGAAACTAAGAGTGGTGAGTATGAGACAGCGAGGTGAGTACAAGAGGCAGCCACTTCCCCGAGTCTGCTCCTGATCCTCGCCCCTGAAACCGAATCAATCCCAGTACTTCCTCAGCAACTCTTCCTCCACGCCAGTCCATCTCGCATACATTGCCAGAATCTTGCCGACATAATTCATCAATCCTCCCTGGAAGCCCGGAAACCTCATATCACTCATCTCCCCAATCAGAGCTGTATGCAAGATACTGTGTGGCATGCCCGTTTTCGGATCCGCCAGCCCATCATCGTTCAGGCCAAAGAGGATGTACAAGCTCCTTTCAAAACCTGCGTGCGCGGGCAGTACAAACCCCTTGAAGGTGATATCCTTGTCTCCATCATTGAAGAATCGGTGGCTTGTGCCAATGGGAATATCGGCTGATTCACCCGGCTCCAAATGGAACGGTTCTCTGTTGCCCAGAATCACGCCCAGATCGCCCTCCACCGCTTGGAACCGCTCGGCATAGCTGGTGTGGTAGTGCAGTGGCGGACCGCCCCCTGGTTTGCACACGAGGACGGCATTGGCTTCTTTTCCTCCGGTTTCATATCCATATGTTGTCCACGTGATTGTTTCTCCTGTGTTTTTGTTGACAATTGTGCGCCGTTTTTGGTCCTTGATACCGGGCGGGGTGTTGCGGTCTGTCTTTGGCGATGACATGTTGACTGTCTCTGCTAAGATACCGGGGTGGCGATATCCTTGCTGCTGCTTTTGAGAGCTTGCGTTCTTAGAAAGCTGAGTTGCTCAATCGACGTCCTGGGATGGATTGTATCGCTTTATATTCCGTCCTAGGCCATGTCGTGGCCTTTTTACCCAGAGCACAGTCGCTGGCCCAGAGACATTTCAAAGCGGGCCAAGGCTCACCGCGAGAGCGGTGGCCAGTCTATACCTGCAGAATAAGCTCGCTCGCAACATCATCACAGCCGACAGCTGCCCTCAACCAGCTCTTTGAGATTTCACTTACACCTGGAACAGGCATCTTGTGACTTCCAAAGCCGTCGACTGTGAGGACCGCACTGCCTCGTTGGGACAACGTCTTTGTTTGGATGTCACGGCGGCTCAGTGGTGGCAAATGAGGTGCCGCGACAGATATATTGGCTGTGTCAGAACGGGAAGTACGTTCGTTCTAAATGCGGATCCCGTACCAAGGACTCGGCTATCCTCGAATGGCAAATGCTCGTCTTGTATCAGCTAATACTAGCTTGGTCGTCCGGCCATCCGTTTGGTGCTTACATGCCAAGCACATTGATACACCAGTTCCGCACACGGCAAGCAAGCTCAACTTCAAACCTTCACGGGCTTTGAACACGGCACATTCACTAGATTTCCATCGGCTTTTGCGTTGGGGAGTTATCCACGGCTCAGATTGGCTTCTTCTGTTCATATTCGGAAAGGATGCTGACAAAGACCTTTGCAATGACTCTTGGCCAAAGTACATCGCCCTTGGCCCTTCAAAAGATGCCAGCCAAGGAAAAGTCAATGTATCAGACAAATGCAGTTCGTGATACCAAGGCACATCGCAGCTGAGCCTTGAGCATGTCGGCCGTACGACGCCCACCGCCGTCACGTGACAAGGCTACCAGAAATAGGGGGTGGGTTCTGGATGAACGATATAAGTGTGATAGTGCGATAGCAAGTGCGAGAGAGTGCGAGAAGAGTGTAAGAAGAGTGCGAAAGGCGGCAAGGTTATTGCGAGGGATAGAGAGGCCATTGCGCAGGTGCGACGGCGAGTGCCAGAGTTGGTAATTAAAGTGCGAAACGCAGCGAAAAGACTGTAAGGAGTATGCGTGAGGCAGCGAGAATAGCGCGAGGGTCAACGAGGCCAGTGCGGGAGTGCGACGGCGAGTGCGAGACTTGGTGGAAGAGATGCGAGGATGGTTCCCAAACGTGCGAGGATCGTCAAAACTGCGAGGATTGTCACGTGGCACTCCAGAGGCCTTGGCACCCCTCTCTTTCCCCCCAGTCGAGCCCCTTCAGACTCTCTTTTCCTTACCCTCCGAGATAGACACTTTCATGCGAATGCTTTGCCACCAACTTGGTCATTGCGGCGATGCCCCCCCATGATAGCCTGAGCTGATGATAGGGATCGTCACAAAAGTGCGAGGGTAAGCGATATGAGGGCGAAAGTGAGCGAGGAAAAGTGCGAGGGATAGCGAGATGGAATCTACGGTTTTCATCACTCTATGAATCATTTGTGGCCATGAAATGTGACAAGAACTCACTCATCATGATATACACATCTGGACTTCCCTCGCTGACTATGGCATGAGGAACCACACCAAAGCAAATCAAACGCACCACAAACGGAGCGAGGCCACGCATGATGTTTTCGACTCTCATCACCTGTTTGCAGCATCGCAGCTGGATTGTGACAGATGGAGTGACAACTGTTCCTCGATATAAATATATATATATATATATATATATATATTAGGAAGAAATGCTCCACTTGACCCAGCGACCTTATTTCATGCGCCAAATTCTCCGTGGCCCTTAAATTGAAACGAACCGAGTATACACCAGTGGTGTCGCAAAGTATTAACTATCGCACGATGGAAGACGTCCTGGATTCCGGGTATTGGTCACTGATGCCATTCGCGGCAGAATGCCGAGTTGGAATCATTGGAATAGGATCAAGTTCTGGACTTTGCCTCGCGGAGAGCATCTCAAAGAGACACCCGGTGTACGTATTCAACGAATGTTCCCAGTCCCAAAGGATTCCGCAAAGTAATATGGGAAGAAACATTCTGTGGACGTCGTCACCCAGCGATCTCCGTTGGACGACGCATATCATCATTGCAGATCCCCTTTCACGGTCTTCTGCAGCGTGTGACGATACAGCAGCCCGAATGGGCCATCTTCTAAGAGCTGTGGATGTCGTCCGAAGCGCAGTCAATGACAGGTCCGACGCGACTATTATCATGGCGAGCGCCGTTCCAGAAGTAGGCACAACGAGGAGGCTATTACAGAGATTTCATGCCTCGGGACATAGAGTCGGTATTGCTCCACAGGTTAGTCTTTGAAGAATATTCAATTTCACACACAATGACAACAAAATCTGACTTGATGGTTCAGCTCCGCGAGGCTCCCGCGCATGGTCTCGAGCACACTCTGGTCAATCCGCTTCCCATGTTCATAGCGGGTATCGACAAGGCCTCGCAGGAGAGTGTTCTATCTTTGTACAGGTCAGTCTTTGGCGAGGGTAACGTTCTTCTGGCACCGGACATTGAGTGCGTGGAGATGCTCAAGGGCCACGAAATGCTCATGCAGGCTTGGGACATGTGCACCACTAGCAGTGAGATAGCGAATGCATGCAAGCCATTGCAATTGCTCCCTGCGTGAGTGGCGAGGCTGGAGTTGAACGACTGCCGCTGGAGATCGACGCCGATTCAATCCTGGTGTCCGGAACCTGGCCACGGAGCGGATGTGTGGGTGAATGATTGGGACAGTGCGAGATGCGTGAAGAACAGCGATGATCATATCAATGTGCATGTTACCTGCTTGAAATTTGTCTTTCCTTTTGAAAGTTCTATGTGGCCGGTTCTTCGCGCCGTGGTCAGGTGGCAGCAGAAGAGCACTGTGCCCCTATTTCAAGAGCTTTTCTAAGCTGACACTCAAACCTTGCGCGATGGGATGTCCGGCTAGTCTCAGCAGACTTAGATCCGCCCCCTTTCACCCATTCACTCTTTCAATTCCTGCCCAGCCAGTCCTTCTTCCCAATATCAACGCCCTTCATCCTCAAAAGATCATACACCGTAACGGCATGGAAATAAAAATTGGACAAGGCAAACCCGTTAACATATTCCAGGCCAGTAAGTTTCATACCATGGAAGGTGATTTCGTGGTTCGCTTCCTTGCCATCGAAATCCTCTCGCTTGACGGCTTCAAGGAACTCAATCGTCTTGGTGATTCGAGCTTGCAGCTCCTCGAAAGTCTTCTCGTTGTCTTCCCAGGGGACGTTTTCCACGCCAGCGACACGGACGGCGAGGAATTTGGCGGTGTTGGAGGCAGTCTGGACTTGGAAGGGAAGTGGCGCCATGTCCGGCGCTATACGAGCTTCGATGAGCTCAGAGTGAGGGATGCCCTTGGCATCGGCGAACGCCTCTCCTTTCTTGAGGATGCCGGAGAGATTGCGAAGCGTGCTGATGATGGGGACGATGGTCGTATCGTAGAGGTTGAGTGGCGCCATGGTACCGAGCGTACAGGGCGTTCCAAAGGCGTATTCTGGCGTATTCTTACTTGTCTAACCTTCTTGGGAGATCGCTCTGCCGCGTTTGATATGGGCGCTGTGAGGGTTGTTCCAAGGAGCGGCACGGCGAAGAGATTAAATAGTTCTTTCTTCTACCTCCACCGCTCGCATCAAGAACTGCCGCCAAATAAACGTTGATTTGTCAGCTGCACCATCTGTCCACTGCTTCTTTCCAAAACCTGGGGCTTCCTGAAACTAAACATTTGGCGCTTGGTGGACGTCGCGCCCAATTTCCACAGCTAATTGGCCGTTAGACGTATTCGGGATTCTAGCGGAGCCTTGAATTCGCCCGAGTGGACATAACGCAGACCACGATAACCGCGGTTACCTTGCAACAAGGCTGAGTCTGCCCTGATTCTTGTCAACGGCCACGACATCACTGCTTCACAGGTGCATAGATAGTGTAACAGCAGATAAATCCATAGCATACAGGATGACTCTGCGTCTTTGCTCCAACTTGAGCGAAATCTGTGAGGTTCAACAATCGGCAAATTTGAAACTGTTAATTTGGGGGATGGGTCTTTGTTGGAAGAGCAGTCCTGTAATCCAGGACGGAGAAATCACAACTGCGAGAGCGAGCATCTCATTTTAGAGTGGGTATCGAGAAATCATCCCAACGTTGATATGAGAGGAAATCCCAGTCCAAATTCGTGGCGTCAGAGTCAGGACCTGGGCCTGACGAGCTCCGTGTGGAGAGCTTCCTCACGATTCCCATCGCATTCTCCGGTGCGATTTCGACATCCTTATTTGCCTGGGTGTGTGAGAACATGACTAGCCCAAGGACTAGGGCAGCTGCAAAAAATGAATGCTCTGCGAAATGGTTTAGGAGCTCTTTTGGAGCCATGCGGTTCGCCAGCAATCACCTACTGAACGAGTCAAATGTTGTCCACCAACGTGTTTTGTTCCAAAACTTCGGAGCAAGTATCGATCACGTAGACAGCAGCGCCCTCCCTCACAGATGAGATGATTCACGAAAGTAGCTGTTATCTGGGGTAATATGGTGAATATCTCGCCTCTATGCATCTCAGCTAAGATCGAGAGTCATCTGAGCAGGTGTCTGCCTGGTCCAACCCATTATTCGTTGTGGTAGTGCAACTCCCTTACCCCTAGTTCACACGAATTCTAGCTTGACATGGAACTTTTTACCTATCCCCAAAAAGTGCTACTGAGCAGCTCCTCGACGTTCAACGCGCCATTTGGAAAGCCTTACTGCTGAAGATGCGAGCATCCTCCGGTGGGCGAAGGTGGGGAGGATGGAGTCGTGGATCTCGTGTTTTTGCGAAAACCCTCATGATGGAAAAACCGCTTCTGGTCCATTCGATATGGGTCTGCTTATTTCGCATTCGTGAAATCATTGCTATTTTGTGGATCACTATGGAGACATTGAGGGCGGTCGCAAGCAAGATGGTGTTTGAGACCTGATCATCTACTAGGCAGGCAAAGAGTCGGAAAACTTGTAGCCGGGAATATCTCAAGGTGGCCAATCTTGTAAGCCTCGTCACCTTTCAAATCTCTTCGCCGGTTGCTGCTCAGACTGGACCTGTCTTCCCTAGGTTGAACACGAGGCCCAAATTCCAAGATGCTCTACCTAGACACACGCTGTCTTCAGCCTTGGGGAGTGGTATCTTTTGCCTCGGTCAGCAAGCACGGTCCAATGTCGTTGAACCTCTGTCGGATACGACCTACATTGAAAGTTTGGCCCAGTCCCGTGTCGGACCTAATGAGCTCTCGTTCGCAGATCAGGCCTCCATCAAGGATATTTATGGACAAAAGTTCAGAGCCATGCCTTAAATCACCCTTTTTCTATGACGGCTTCACGTTGACAGAGACATATTCAGTCTTCAGTGCGGTCGAGCATGGGTTACATTCCCGCATGCGGCTGCTTCGTTCGAACGCTTTCTCCGAACGAGGTGTATTACAGTTCCGGGAGCAGCTCATCGAGTAATTCGAGCGATATCCATCCAATATCGCGGAAGCAAAGCAGCAGCCAGTCGAGTTTCACGATCTCACACATGCCTTCTGTCTCGATACGACCAGTAAGCTTAGCTCCGCGGAATCATTTGATATCTTCAAAGGTGCGCACTCTCAGACAGCCGAAGACATCGAAACTTACTTCAGCGTTTGTCCTCTATTTGGTATGTTTCCGCTTGCCAAATATCTCCCTTTCAGCACCTTCAAGGCTGCGCGCGAAACACGACCCCGCATTATCAAACATGTACAATCTTGTGTCGACAAGGTTCATGTACAAAAGGGTCATGGGCAGTATAAACTACTACGATTAATGGTCGAGGCGAAAGGCGGCGACAATGCTGTACTTGATATATGAACTAGGAAAAAGACCGGACACACAAGCGAAACTGGAAAAGGAGGTTCGTGACGCCTTTCCTGAGAAGATGGTGTTTGCCGACCACGAATCTGCCAACACTCTGGTAATTCTCTCCTGTTATCCTACATTTCCAATATATTCAAGAAGAGCACCCTAATATACAGCAGCCCTATGTCAACAGCGTGCTTCAGGAAGTCCTACGTCTACGAGGCCCTATCCCGACCGCACTTTCTCGCGTGTCCCCGGGTAAGGTTATCAGGGGCGAATACACCCCGTCTGGTACCTGTTGTCAGCAATATGGCAAACGCCACGCAGCGCGATCCCGATGTATTTCCCGATCCTGAGACATTTGTCCGGAACGCCGGGTGAATCCTGCACCAGAGATGAAGATTATGCAACGGCCGCTCAGCACTGGACCGCGGAATTGCCTGGGGGGTGCATCTAGCCCATATACAGCTCGTGCTCATCCTTTGTGCTCCGTATCAGAGATTTGATTTGAAAGTGAGCGGCTGTATGATGGAAGAAGGGGTGATGACAGTGGAAAGAAGTTGTGGGTACACGTCAAGGACAGTACCAGATACTTTGTAGGAAAGTCGTGGGCAAGGGATAGCGGACACTTTGCGCCAGAATGACGCAGAGAAATTTCTGGGTATCAAATAGCTAAGTCATCATTCAACACAATCGGCCATTCTAGAAAACATGTTTGGTATACACCGGTGGTGTATGCGTAGGAAGAGAGAGGGATTGGATGAAAGACGACGTACTCAAAGTTGTCAAAAGCGGCAGCCCCCCCCCCCAGCGAGGGTCTGCGACCATGCCCGAAGGGGCAAGACTGCCAAGACCGCATAAATGTGATGCCGATGTTTAGCCGGAAAGCACTGTGGGGCTGTCGGCCTGCTCGCTGGATCCATCAATATCAACCCTCAACTCCGTCACCTTGTCGATGACTATACTTCACACCTCCGTCATTACCACTTATCTTCCTAGCTCACCATGAAATAGCCATTGGATAGATGTCCGTAACGGTATCACAATGACCCCGGCGCAGTCGCGGACGCTGCCACAACCGCAGAGATGGCACGAGCGCGCCAAATCATCTTCCGCATCTTCTACAGCACCTCGTTTACCGCCGTCTTCTTGATCCTTGTCATCATCGTCTCTGTCACCCCCGCCGATACCCTATATGAATCCTACAAGCGGAGCCGCCTAATCGACATCTTCCTGATCGCGGGCGACTACGTTGTTACCGCCCTTCTAGCTGCCCTCATATATGCGTCGCGGCTGTATACAAATCGGTCGGTGCTTAAGGACATACCCAAGACGTACATGCCCATTGAAAAGGAGGATCTACCGGGACGGCGAGTGCACAAGCTCATTCAAGAATGTTTGGAGAAGAGTGCCGTGATTGCATATCAGGCCCGGCCGAGGAGTCGGAGGATCGAGCATGACACGGTCATTATGGGGACGAGGATGCTCGCATTGACAAAGACGCAGACCAATACGGACCAGAATGCAGAGCCGAGTTGGGGAAAGGTAGCGCATCCTGGGTGGTCATCACCTGCTTCCAAGGAGTTGCCGGGACTCGAGTATTGCACAGTCGTGGATGAGTTGATTGATCTGATTGAGGCGAAGGCTGTCAGTCTAGCGCCCCTTGATCCGCACACGCAACCTGACCCAGATGGCACACCCAGGCCTGATCCCCGGGTCATTGATCGGCTGGCCCGCAACGGAAATATGGGTATGAGAGCATACCTCCAATATCTGATCGATGTTGGCGTGGTACCGGATAATTCCCTAACAGTTGCCTTTCTCGCTGCATACGAGCGAGCCCGATTTTCATCCGCGCCGCTGAGTGACGAAGATTTCCAGAGCTTAATGCGCATGTTTGCCGAACTGCTCCGCAATATGAACCCCGTCGATGTTGAATTCCTCGATCTGGCAGACGACTCTGAATACCCGTCTCAATCCGAAACCTCCAGCTTAATCCGTCGGAGGATGCCATACCGCTCTCCTCACACAGACGCGGAAACCTTCTCCGTCGCGTCCACCTACTCAGCTTCCGGTTCCGTACGCCACCACAAACTACCTCCACGCCGCGTCTCGGAAGATTCTGCCCCTTCCCTCTCTTCTTTTGAACGAGAGCAGGATCATCTCACGCACCGCCCATCCTCAGAACGCGATACCAAAGCCGACGTCCATCATGTTGATGGAAATGATGCCACTGGTAGGCAATCCCTCCGTCCGGAACACACTACGGTCTCGCGGTCTCGCTCAAGACGGAGGCCTGGGCCTTCGACAACAGGGTCGAGTTCGAGAATGTTCTCTGCGGTGTCACGACTGAGCTCCCGTTCTGATGGATCTGAGTTCGGATCTGGAGAATCGAACACTGGGTCCGTTGTCCATCATGATCTCACGCGACAATCCACGAGAAGTTCGCGGAGAAGCGGCAGGACCGGGAATCAGGTTCCTGTTATCCGACTTGCAAGGGAAGGAGAAGATGGAGACGGCGTGAATGGATTGCCCTACCGAATCGAAATCCCCCCGGGACGGTAGCGACCAAGATGAAGCAGTGTGGAGGATCCGATTATTGTCCCTTGACATAATGAATTGACGATCTCGAATGGACGGCTCCTGAGTAAAGAATGGCGTATGTATCTGTTGCTCAGTTCGCAGTCGGCCAAGGGACTTATTGGTTGGATATGGCACTACGATTTAGATGTAATGTATAGTGTTTTGATTGTTTTGGACTAGGACGAAAAAGTTCAAGTAGTACTCGGTACAACTCGAAGTTAAGGGTACAAAGTACGGCCTAGAACGACGTCTTCTAATGCGCTCTAAAAACTCAAGAGATCGCGAAGACCTATTCAGGGATTTCCTCCCACGGCATCAAACAACAGCGACGTGTCGTGCATTGGCCACCTCGAACCTCACCCTCAAGGTAGGTAGGCAGGTGTTTCCATACCCTCAGATACTAGGTAGCTGAGAGCCATTTACTCTCGTCGATCGAGCTATGCCAGCATTACCGAGAGCCCAATTCGTTCTCCCCTCCCCTCCCCTCCTCCTCCCATACGCCAATGTCGCACTGTTAGCAAGGCTGAGCAAGGCTGAGTAAGGCCAAACTGCAGGGATTTCCCGCGTGCTTTGATTTTCTTGTGGTTGAAAAGTCGCTTTTTGGACGTGAAGAGTGGTCTGACGACTCTCCAGCCCAGCATTGCGCGACGCGATACGAGGCCCCAGACCTCATCATGGAGCGAGGGATACGAAGCATTCATGTGGTCAAAAGGGCAGCTCCATCTCCGTCAGTGTCCAGCGGCTCGTATTGCAGACTCCAGGCCAAGGGCCTTCGGATCTGGAGAGGGTGGATTGAGCCTTACAGAAGTGCGCTGGAGGTGCAGAGGACATTCAGCTTACACAGTGCAACGCTGCCGGCTTTCTTTGACGACAATGGCTGCATAAGACAACAGAGCTTCAGGGGAGGACCACACAAATCCACATCGTTATCAAGGTGATACAGAAAGTGGGAAAGCAAAACGTCTGATCTCGTTGACCTATGACATGCCACTGAACGAATGCCTTTATCTGTAGTGACGGCATTCTTTTTGACAGGGACTGCGATCGGGCCTTTGGAACCCAAAATGCGCTGGAACCGAAGGAGGATTCTCTGGTTGATATAGATTGGGCCGACGAGGCTGTCGGAGATGGAGGTGAAGAATCAAGATGTCTCCACAGGCACCTCGATAAATCCGTCAATTGAGTCCACGAGGATAGGGAGACCTGACTTCTGCGGTGCGACGTCATGTCATCAATCCACATACGCCTTTGAGCCAATCCAGTCCAGGGCTTATCCAGGGCCATTCGCGTTACACAATCAGGGAGTGTTGTAATCAAAACCATAGTCAAACTTTAGTGCACCTAACATAACAAGGCTACTCGTCTTCATCCCTGCCAACTCCCCTCCCGTTGAACCCTGGGAAACACTTTACAAGTTCATCCGCCTCATCCGGCGTCACACTCTCCTCCAGCATCTGTGTTGCCATCGCTACAGTCTCATCGCTCACAAATTTATCTACCACAAATCCCTCTGAGAAAGCTAGTCTGGTGAGCACCACGCGATGTTTGTGCACCCCGCCGTTGATCACGGAAAGCTTCTCTTGCAGGTTTATAGTAGAGCCGTGAAGTCGTAAGAGGTGGTAAAGAAGAGAAACACCTTTGTTGATTAGGGACGCATGTAAGGTGTGCGTGGTAGGGTGGAGAGAGTACATCGCTGAGACTTGGTCATACAAACTGCGGACGAGGCGGGCAATAGCGTGGGTGTCATTTGCGATGAGAAGACTGCCATGGTGAGAGGGATCATCGTGTGGATGTGGAGAAGACGTTATGGCGATTTTTATGAGGAGATCCATGGCCTCAAGCCGGAGTTGACACAGTTGCTGGGTCGTGTAGGGAGGAACGCCTTCGTCGACATTGGGCGTTTCCCTAAGCAGAGAGCAGATCCGATTCATCATCCAATGTTCAACCTGCGATTGCTGACCGCCAACACAAATACTGCCAAATGTGGCGGGGAAGATGCTTGTGGCGAGTAAGCGGAGCATGAGTGCGATGTCGGATATTGGCTGCCAGGCATTGAGCATCATCAGGATGAATTGGTGGTCCATAAGACGCCATAGCAGGGCGAGAAGTCCTGGGTCGTCTGACACAGTGTAGGCGATTGTGAGCATGAACTCCAGGCAGCTTGTCCCGTCAATCTCTCGGTTTATAACTGACTGAGGAGTTTGACGGATCCTACCATAAGTTGCATGATTCACCGGTGAGTGTTCAAAGCGTTTCTCGCCGTTGATCGTGATGGTGGATTTGAGAAGAGGGATTATTGCCGTGATGACATCGGAATCAATGACAAGCATATCGAGATCGACGATATGGTTCGCTATCTCCCGCAGAGAGCCAATTGGCTTATAGTATTGTTCTTTCAGTGCCTTGGACCACAAATCTATCAAGAGTTGGAGGAGGTCACCAGGGAGACGGCGTCCCCTGAGCTGAGCAATGCCTTCCCAGAGGAGCGCCGAGAACGTCTTAGACGGGTTGGAGGGGAAGGCAAACTTGCTTAAAGCTTCAAAGAGTGGCTCTTTCGAATCTTTAATCCGATACTCGACGATCGACTGTAGGAATCTCAGATTGCGTTCAGCTTGTTTGTCCTTCTTCACAACCGACACAACCTGCTCTACGGTCTGGATCAGTTGCGGAGATGGTGGCGGCATCTCATTTTGACTTGTCGAGCTGGACGGGCGCAAAACCAGCGGCTTCACAGGACTGGGCCCATCAAGTTTTCGTTTCCTCTTCGCTGCCGCTGTTGGCGTTGGCGGCTTCGAGCGTCGTGCAGATTTCGAGGGGGACATGAGCATAATATCGTCATCGTTGAAACCATCTCGAAGAGAGCTTGCTATGCCCCGCTTGGGGGTTGTTGTTGGATCAGATTCCCTTTCCGTCTGCCTATCCTTCAAGCGTTGCCTGAGAGTCTTGGTCTCTTGAAGCCCTTGATTATGCTCTTGCTGCAGGAATTGATACCGGGTGGTGAGGCTATGGTTCTTTTCAACCAAGGCGGTGAGGGCAGCAGCGTGTTTTGCGGATTCTTCTTCCATTGACCTTTTCAGAGCGCCAATTTGTCGGTCGTAGACTTTGGTCTCCTTCTCAAAGTTCGCTCGAATGATGGAGATCTCGCCCTTTTGCATAGAGACCATGTCCGTGGCAGCTCGCAACTCTCGGGTGAGCTCTTCCCTCTCTCGGAGCAGTTCGTCGACGTCATTATGGAAAGTATCACGAGCATCTCCCGACAAAGCTGTGCCGGTTTGTTGAAACGGGGCGTCCAACACCATCTCGTCCATTCCAGCTGCAGCGCCATGATTCAAGCCGCCTGCTGGAGTTATTTCGAACGAACCTCTCTGACGTTGATGATTCGCCTGGTCGACTGGCGGACGAGATATAGTCTGGCCATATCGTTGCTGGCGAAATTGTGCTCTCTGGGCAGCCTCGCTGATCTGAATTCGACGTACAGGATAAGAATCTTGATCGTCTACTGGTGTGGGCACGCCTTCTTCTCCAACCAGTTCAAAGCTATCATCGTCCTCCGTCAGATATCTCTGAATGGCTGGATGCGAAGGCTGGGATCGAGGATTGAAGGGTGGGTGAGGCGGAAACCTCGACTGCGGCAAGGCCGTGGGCCTCTGCACAGGGAGAGGGACAGGTTTGGAGGTTTGCGCCTTCTGGGTTGATAGGATAGCATCGTATTCTAGTTGCTGCAGGGCGGATTCTGACAGATTATCGAAGTCATCGTCGTCGAAGAGATCTGTCTCGTCTTCGTTGTCGTCCATGCCACTCATGTTTGACCTCCATTGAGGAGCGCAATGGAAGCAGGAAGAGGCACAAATGGCATAGGTTCACGTGTCGAGTCCGTCGTTCGTGTGCCTGGCAAGTGCGTCAAGGCACACAGTTTCACTGAAAACGCGCATTCGACGCGGTAGTGTGCGGTGGTGTCGGTGGGTTTGTCAGTGGGTTTCGGCCACGGCGAAGGGCGAAGTTGTGAAGGGTGCATTAGTGGTGCGGATTGTTCCTAGTGATCCTCCAGTGACGAACGCCCGGAACAACTGCGGCTCCGAGCATGTCATCTTAAGTAGCAGTGCCTAGACGCCTCGTCAGGTTGGGCGGCAGTGGGCGCAGTGGGCGCAGTGGGCGCAGCGGGGGACTCGTTGTATGACGCAAATTCAACTAATAAGCTGGCTACCTGCACAAGCAATCAACTCAATCACTTTGGGTGGCCCGACCTGCCAACGACTTGGTTGATTCGAAATATCTTCCATTCGCCGTTCTAAGCCATCTGTTCTAAGCCATCGACGCATCTTCTGCGCATTGAATGTGGCAGAGTGCCCAGTCCAGGTGCTCCCAAGCCCAAGATCGAGAAATCCACCGGCGCCTAGTTTCGCTCCTGAAAGTCGGTCTCAGGCATCCAGCCAACAAGCACGTGTCAAGCGAGGCATCCCCAGCATCCCCTCTCCTTCCCAGTCCGCGATTTCCATTGTCAACCGGCGCGCACCCCTGAGAGAAAAAGGCACAACTTTCTCCCTGCGGCTCTTCCACGCCGCGCATAAAGAAGCTATGCCCCGGCAAAAGGGCGTCAAGTTCCAACACCGGTCAAACGGCAATGGAAACGGTAACGGTAACGGCAACGGAAACGGAAATGGCCATCACCGTCGACAAAGCTCTTCTGCGGCCAGCGACACTGCTTCCGAGCCTCCGAGCCCTCAGAAAGATCAGCACGACGGCAACACCAATGGAAATATTGTAAAGGGGGAAAAGCCTGCCCAAGTGTCAGAATACGAGAAAAAGAAGCAGACTTTCATAACCCGGACGATATGGACACTGGCCATGATAGGTGGTTTCTTCGGCGCAATGTTTGCGGGTCATGTCTATGTCCTCATGGTCATTACCGCCGTCCAGATCGTTTCTTTCAAAGAGGTTATCGCGATCGCCCAAGTGCCCACCAAGCAGAAGAACCTCCCATTGACGACCTCGCTGAACTGGTACTTCCTGGCTATCACCATGTACTTTCTGTACGGCGAAAGTGTCATTTACTATTTCAAGCATATCCTCCTGGTGGATAAAGTGTTGCTACCCTTTGCGACCCATCACCGCTTCATCAGCTTCATGATGTATATATTTGGTGCGTGTGCAGGCTGCTGCGGTCTCTTGTGCAATTGCTTACTCTATAACAGGATTCATGTCCTTTGTTGCCTCGCTGCGGAAAAACTACTACCGCTTCCAGTTTGCCCAGTTCGCTTGGACTCATATGGCACTCTATCTGATTGTCGTCCAAGCACACTTCATGATGAACAACGTCTTCGAAGGCATGATCTGGTTCTTCCTTCCCGCGTCCCTGGTCATCACCAATGACATCTTTGCATACATCTGCGGCATCACCTTTGGCCGTACCCAACTGATCAGCCTCTCCCCCAAGAAGACTGTCGAGGGATTTGTGGGAGCTTGGATCTGCACCATTTTCTTCGGGTTTGCGCTAACCAACATACTGATGCGTTACAAGTATTTCATTTGTCCCGTCAATGATCTGGGCGCCAACATTTTTACCGGTCTAGAATGTGACCCGAACCCGGTTTTCAAGGCCTATCCGTACAACACCAAAGAGTGGACCGGCTTCGACTACACATTCTGGATCGCGCCCATGCAGTTTCACATTCTTGTCTTTGCATCGTTCGCTTCGCTGATCGCTCCTTTCGGAGGGTTCTTCGCATCGGGTCTGAAACGAACTCTCAAGATCAAGGATTTTGGTGACAGCATCCCCGGACACGGAGGCATGACTGATCGCATGGACTGTCAATTCATCATGGGTCTGTTCGCATACATGTACTACCAGAGCTTCATTGCTGTGTATAAGACGTCAGTGGGCGGAGTGCTTGAAACGGCCATTATGGGCCTGACCCCGGAAGAGCAGGTTGAACTAGTGAAGAGATTGGGGTGGTATCTACAGGGTCAAGGCATCATTTCGGACAAGGTAAGAAACTATCATCTGATCTCCTGGCTCGCTTGACTGACGCAATCATCGGTAGGTTGGACGATGCCTGGAACTTGCCCTTCCAAAGAGATGAAGATGGTTGGAGGCACAAAATATAGTTTCATTTCGATTCTTTATGTTGTGAACCCTGAAAGTCGCTGGGAGCGTGCAAGCCGTTGTTTCTGGACTAGCATAGCGGAGGAGTCCTGGCCTTGGTTTGTGTGTGGAAAATGATGGGTTCTCAAAAATCTTGCACTGATGTCTCCATTCTCTTGATGGTAGACTGTGACGGCTTGAAGTCTGCACTTCGATAGCAGACCACATACAACTTCTTTTATCCTTTCGCTGGCTGATTGAACATTGATGCAGAAAATTGGGCAATGTCTGAACGGGCCGAAGCCTGGACCTGGATGCAGTATTGTGACGGTCAGGCGGTAATGTTGTGAATGTGTGTTGACGTTTCGGTCTTCTTGGGAACCTCTGTAACGTCAACGTCATGATGCGTATGCCATAAAGAACGAGTACCATAGCACCTCTCCCCAAAAAAAACAATCCACCTCAACCTTGGCCTCTTCCTCCACCTCGCCCACGCCCATGCCCTCTTCCGCCTCCCCTTCCCTGTCCACCGCTCCCTCGTCCACGATCACCACCTCCCCTTCCACCGGTGCCGTGACCAGCTTGCCCACCCCCGCGTCCGCCACGCGGCCCGCCACCCTGTTGGTGCTGTTGTTGCTGTTGTTGTTCTCTCGCGAGCTCGATGACTTCTTCAGGGACCCGGAGGTATTTGATCTAGATGGTATTGTCAGTTGAGAGGACATGTAATCGTGAAAGCAGCTCTTCATTATGAGACAGAGCAAGACTGGAACTCAACCCGGAGCTGAAGCATGAAAGACATCGCACAGCTCTCGGATTGCATTGGTCGCACAATCTAGGGGAGTCAGAACGCACATTATTCCCTCTCACGTAACATTCTGGCAGCCTCCAGAATCTATCTCCCTCTGGACTTGTCTGCACAACCTCCTTCAGCGTCAAGTTCATCCACGTATCGCAGTTTACTAGATGACCATTGAGGGTTTCGCCGTTTTTCAGTTCGACCAGCATGGGATGGCCCTGTGCAGCCGTTAGGAGGCCTAAAGGGAGCATCGTTGCCCAGTTGTCCGCAGCTTCGGACTTAGTGTGGCCGTAGTTTTGATGTGCGCTAGAATATCTTCCAATCCCTTGCGCGATAATCCTAGTTGCGCGTCACGAACGGCGGCACGAGTAGTTTTTTTTCTTGTAATGGGTGATCACAGCAGGTGATTATTTTGATACTGAAAGAACCAACCTGTGGCCTCATTGGCTGGAGGTGGAGGGCTTTGGGGCAAGCTGGTCGAAGTCTTGGCATTATCCCTTACATAAGCATGTTGTCACGTGCACCACGGGTTGCGCAGTTCAGGTTGCGGTAGGTTGTGTAGCGGAAAGAAAAATCCAATGCTTATGACCTCGAGCATTATTACTTACGCGAGCCCGCCAGCAAGAACACCACAACACACCTCAAAGGCCGATCTTTCCCCCAGGTCACTCAACGCTCGGAGCCGGAAGCGTTGACGCGGCCGAGCAGATTGTCGGGGCTGTGCATCGCATGTCCGTGTCCGAGGCGAGCAACCAAACCTCAAAAGGCCCAAGCGGCTTCTGGCGCGATCCTCCAAGTCTCCAAGCCTCCAAGCCTCCAAGCCTCCCCTCTTCCACCTCCTTCAGGCCCAACTTCAGGCTCAGGCTCCAGCCAAAACGAAAGAATCCCATCCTGCCGCCAGTCCGCTCTTTTCCTCCTCGATTCTTGATTCCCCTCCTCCATACTCTTCGGGCATCAGAATATGGAGTTGTGAGGCCAAAAAAAGTGAGCAATTTGCTCCCAAAACTTACTGGGGAGCATGCCATTCAATTGAACCATAATTTGTACCGTTGGATCATCAGTGTTTCTTTCCTGGCATAGTTCTACTCATTCGTACTATCGTACTATCTTGTGTTGTTTTGTTCGATCATCGGTCCCAAAATGAGGTCTTCTTGGACTCGCGTGGCCACTTTGTTTTCTGCGCTGGCGTCGGCGTCTCTCCTTCCTGCTTCTTCCTCTTCTCACCCGGTGGCAAAAGACATCACGACTGTTGCTGGTACAACAGGTAGTGGACGCTACCCCCACAAGTCTTGTTGTTGGCTGACTAGCCATAGATCCTGATCATCTATCCATTCACTTCCACGCTCCCTGTCAAGAATGCTTTGACGACACAAAGGATGGAGTGGTATGTTCGATCAGGTCATGTCTTTGGTTGGGGTGTCATTGACATTGGTGTGCACAGGAACTAACCCTTGAGATCGACTCTGCCGAAGAGGAGTGCTCCAATACCCCTCCTCGTCTCAATGGTCTTCCTCTCATTCCCCTAAACGCTGGCAATAACGTTGCCAACGGCCAGATCGCCTTTACATCAAAGCCTTCCGATGGCTCAGACGAGCGGAAGGTCAATGCTTCCTGGGAATCAACCTGTCTCAAGGGCGAAGCTTCCATAATCTCTGTCCGATTTGAGGGCATCGTGGGAAGCGATCCTTTCAAAGATACCTCTGGATTCACTACCTCGTTCAAGCAAAAAGGCAAGCCCGCGGTCCTGCGTCTCCAAGATAAACCTGTCGCTCAAGTCTCAGAAAGCCTTTGTGACGAGTGGCTCTTGTCAGAAGACCAGAGACTCTCGGTTACTTCCAACGTCTCTGACCCTATTCCCTCACCTGACACAACGTTACAAGCAGAGTACTCTCGGCTCGAAGAATTGAGAGGTGAAATGGGAGCCCTTCATGAGCAGATACGCTCAACAGAGGCAAAAATTATGTTTCTTCTCAAGCAAGAGTTCAAAGCTTGCTCAAACATGAAATGCTTGTGGGACACTGCCATGAGCGAAGTCCCAGCCATCGCCAAACTTATTAGCTCTCACTTTACCCATCACAGACATCGACTCAGCGGTTGCAAAGACGGTGATGCACAAACACCTTGTTCCGCGGACAATCAGGACAGCTTTGGAGTCGATAGCAGTCTACAAGGAGACGCTCCAGAGGAAGCGCCTGTTGCAGCTGATGTCGAGGAACCTGTCACGGTGTCTCAGACGCCAGCAGAACCATCAGCTACATCAAGGTCGCCGCCACCAGCGACTCCCCCTGCGCAACACAACAAACCTGAACCAACGCCCATTCCGGACGAACCAAATAACGATCGACCTCACTTTCCATTCACACATGGGGATCACCCTCCTTTTCAACCGCCTCACGGTCCACCTCCAGGATTTCGACCGGGTCATCATGGTCCGCCTCCTGGGTTTGACCCTCATAGCCATCCCCACGGACCACCACCGAATCTCCGACCTTTTGCCAATGAAGAACGACGCGCATTGGAATACCGCATCGGGCTGGCAATTCTTCTTCTCGTTTTACTGGTCATACTCTCTGGCCTGGCCATCCGTGCAATAATCCTGTTCAGAGATCCTCGACGAAGAGCTGAGCGCGCAGCCAGATGGGAAGAGCGTCGAACCAAGAGGCTCTACCGGAAAGCTGCCTGCAAGCATAAATGGAGGACATGGTGGAAAGGTTTCCGGTTCCGAAACCAAGGCACCAATGACTACGGGGAGAAGCGAGAAATGATCCTTGACCGGGAAGACCTTCTGGAAGAAGATGACGGATTGCAAAAGGAAATCCGTACACTTCGAAATGCTTCCGATTTCGTGAGAGACCTTGTGCAAGCCGAAGAAGGCCGAGCAAGGTCGGGGTATCGTGGTCATTGTGATCGGGATGGATTCGAACCTGCAGAGCTCGATGCTGGCATCGGTAGCAGCAGCCTTTCCGACACCGCCCCGTCATACGTGGCACCTCCACCTCGATACGAAGAAGAACTTGAAGGAGAAATAGTCGTCGTCGAGGATTTCCGATATACACCCAGCAATACGGACGATACTCCGGAAAGCAGCATCATCGACTGCAGCCCAAGGCTGAGTTTGGAGACCGGCAGGTCGACCATCGCCACAAAAGATGCTCACGAGTAGCTGGTGATCCAGCCTCATGGCTTTAAAAGGCCGTTCGTCGAGGTGCCTGGATATGCGATTATGCTCCTGGTACATTTTCGGCGAATGTGGACTGAACATTTCTTGATATAGTTTTCCCAAATTTGTAGATTAAGCCAGGTGAGCTAGGCGTTGTTGCATTGAAGTTGTCATATCTCAGAGTCTGTTGGACAATTCGATGTTTTTGTCTATCACAGTGCAGTTTAGAATCCAGGGAAAGCCATCTATAGGGGGGCTGATTTGGGACACCAACTTGGATTTTGCGGGTGGTTCAGCCTTGGTAGTACCAGTAGTAGGACGGCGAGGCGATCTCCGGAAGCGGACGGAGTAATAGGTAGAAGGAGAAATGATACGTTTATTCAAACATTTCTGGGACCTTTCCATTGTCTTTGTCTTCCTACACATCACTGAGTGATCAAACTCTCAAACTCCAAATCGTGAACAGGCCAACACACGTTTTGGGCCGGACTCTCCGAACATGAGCATCTGTCTGACACATCGAGCACTTGCCTGGGTACGGGATATGTCCCCTCTCTCCTCTTGCTGACAATTTGATCTTCCGCAGTAACCCTGCCTGGGCTGACTAGTCGCCGCGTTCCTGATTGCCCATGGACGTCGCTCGCTCGCCGTGTCTGTTTTGACACGCCTACTTAAACATCCCCTATGGCAGACCAGTCTTGACTCTTTTCATGCTGAAGCCGCGGCAGCAATCCGGACAATGACGTTTGCCAACTGGTCCGGCGCCGTGGTGTTGGGAGCGTGTCCCGTGTTGAGAGTGTGGACATCGACATCCCTCCCGCTCTCCCTTTGGATCTTTTCTATGTAACCCCGTTGCATTTCCGGCGGGATGATCATGTCGTTCTCGCACACGATGTACGAGACCGGCACATGCTTGTACCCGGCGTGCGTGATCTCGCCGGCGAAGCTGACGGCTGAGTGTCGGGTCATGTGCTTAACCACCGCCACGGCCTTGTCGAGTTCAAGGTCGGGAAAGGTGGCTTGGGCGATGGTCTCGATGCCCACGAGTCGATGGAAGCCGTCCTGGAGGTTTAAAAGGGCCCCTTCGTTAATTCCCACTACCAAGAGGATATTGTGCATTGGGGGAATAAATGGACAGAGGCCCATACATACCTTTCCGTACTCGACCATTTCAGTCGGAGCGTCCCCAAGCATGCTCGTCACTGAACTCCCCTCCGACGGTACGTGGGCAGTGAGGTAGACGATCCTCACGACACCACCGGGCTGTCCACGCGCTTCTCGTTCAGCTTTGCTCACTTCTTTGAGCGCCTCCGTGCCCACGACGCCGCCGTACGAATGCGCCACGACCACGACGTCCTGCCCTCGCTCCGCTAGTTTCTCGATGATGGCCCGGAAGAACGCAGCGTCGTCATCTAAGGTCGCCGGCTCTTCGGGCGGATTGCGACTTGCCGACGGGAGGTTGTTGACGAAGACTGAGCCCGATTCGCCGCCGCGGAGGGCTTGGATCTTGTCGACTAGATCGTAGTACATTGGCGCGGTGGTGAAGGATCCGGGGATGATGATGATGGAAGACATCGACGAGGCCATCTTGCTCGCCTGCTCGGTTGGTTCGAAGAGATATTTGGGTAGATGACACGCCTCTAGGTGGACGTTGATGGATGGGTCTTACTGATATAGGTCAGTTCAGTCCTCTGTTTCTTTTCCTGACGAATTAAATGCAAACGGTCCAAGTGCATGCCCCCAGGAAATCTATCTCAAAGCGCTTTCCTCCCCTGTTAGTATTTGTATTAATACCACAAACAACCCCCAATCAGGAATGGATATTTGTAAGCTCCTTGTTCTTTCTTTGTTTCTTTCTTTCTTTCTTTCTTTTTTTTTGGCAGCAAACGGTCTCGCCTACCTCCAAGTCGTGATCCGACGTTGGTGTCGTTCGTCCGTTTTCACAATGCTTTCTTGTGTACCCGAGATTGCTCGAAGAGAGGGATAGTTATGCACTTGATGAAGGCAGGATGCCTGAACTGCTGCCCAAGGGAGGCAGGGTGCGTTTTGGAGGCCTTAAATGCTCCAGGTCTCTCCCAGTTAGCTTCGCGACTGCTACATGCGTCGAGAGGGAGGATTTGGTAAATGCAACACCCCCGCGTTTGGCATACTGGGCATTTCACGAATCATCTCGCACTCGCTGGCTTGGCTGCATAATGTGGTGGCCCAAGCCGCTTCCGTTAACGTTTCGTCTCTGCTGGTCGCCAAGAGCGATATAGCTCAGACCACTTACTGCTTCCCTCCAAGCAAAAAGGCGCCTGTACTTTGCTATGGTCGCAATGGGTGTGAAGACAAATCAGAAAATGTCGTAAAGCCTGGTAAGAGAAGATATTGGTCGTGACCAAGCTGGTGTTTCAGCCTCATACGAACAGATACGACCCTCCTATTTCGATCAGGTAGATGTACCGTGACAACATTTGGATGGCTGCAGTAGAATGAGGCAGGGAGGAAAAGAGAGATGGGCTTCAGCACAACTTCAAATAAGGCAAAGTTTCTCGAAAGTTGGAGCTCCCGTCGTTGCAATCTCCGAGACATGCTAATGGCTTTCACCACATGCGGCTTTCGGACACCAACCGAAAGGAAACCGAAACCTTTGAGTTCCCATGCATCTCAACACAGGTTTGACATATCCTTCAGCATAATACGCATGAAATTTCGTATCCGTATCGTCCTTGCGTTCGTCGTTAAGCCGAGGAGCGCTGCCGATAAATCCCAATCACCATCCTTAACGCTGGCTTTGACCTGGCGATTATATCAATGAGCACCCAGTGTCCTGACATGTACTGTCATGTCTTGAATTGAAACAGCCCTCCTCGGGAGGTCAATTTAGATCCTAGCAAGGCTGGAAAGGAGACCGTGAGAGGAATATCAAGACCGTTGATGGACTGGTCTAATGATGCTTCAGTCTCGATTGGCTAAGGAAGCCGATCTCTATATTGTTCACGTACAGCCATCGACCATACCTCGTTGCTCTTTTGGAGACAAGCCCGAATGAAACTGCTCAGGATATAGATGGACAACCCAGGACCTCCTGATACCGTGTAAGTCTTCTCAGTTTCAATGAGTGACAGTGAGGTAATTTCGTACCTGACCACACCTCCTAGTTACCATCAAGACTTGGACTCAGTCATTCCATGATCAGCTGTGCAAGCATCTCACCGCGTCCGTCTCTTACAAACCTCGACGACAGGCCAATTGCTCGGCTGCCATATTATCAGGTTCAGCCTGCCAATCGGCTAGAATATATCCCGCTCGGGCCAATTTACGCGAAGCTCGAGATAAATCAACAACCCATACTCATGATTCTCTCAGTAAGATTGTTCTCTGAACAAGTATGGGCATCACCCAAGTGGTGATCAATAATAGACCCGGCTACACTAAACCTAAACGGGACGCTACCTTTAAAGCAGCATGCATCTCAGGACTTGCATTTTCTGCTTCATTTTGTCGCCGAGCATTGCGTTCAAGCGACTTCTATTCTTTGCAGAAGCCTCATAGCCGCACACTCAGCTATGAATAGCCGATGCACAGGTCCTTGATCCGTCATGGACTGAGGCAAAGCTTTTGCACTGTCGCCGCCCCTCACGGTGGCCGGCTTCACTGGACATCCACGCAAACCTCCCATTCTACACGTCAACCCAATGGAGGCACAAGCGACGCGAAGCAGAAAAGAAGGCCTGTGAAAACCGAAGACCTATCCTCCTCAGACCTGACATTTCCTGCGAACGTGAAGTTTCAAGGATTTCCCCATCTCGAGCAAGCCAAGAAGCAGCAGCTGGAAGAGGTCGATGATGACACTGACGGTCGAGGACCAACAGCGAGTCGAGCATCAAAGGCCGATCTGTGCCATGGAACGGAAGAGACGCAGAGGAAGCAGAAAACACATTGTGACTTAACGGACGGCTTAGACCGAGGGGAGAACTACGCGAGTTGGTCGGAAGATTCAAGTGCGGAGGGTCGTGGTGACCAAAACGCCTCTTTGCCCAACCAATCTCACGGACCCCTAAGCCGCTCGAAAATTCCAATTATCAAGATCCAGGGAGCGCAGGATGGCCACGAGAAGCCAACAGTTATCGAAAGACCATATATGAGGAGACTCCGCAAGCCTAAGCGCTTTCGAGAACTTCTGTCAGAAGCAAAGAGATATGGTGCAGACAGCACCAGAAGCATAGACCTCAACAGCGGCAGGCCCAAGAAGACATTAATCAGGAGCGCATTGACCACAGCGGTCCTCGAAGCGGAACTGCGATGGATAGCGAAGAACACACCGCACGCTCGAGCCGTTCGCAACATTTTGAAGATCCTGATTCAAGACCGGAAAATCAGGCCGGCCCCAGACCACTATGAGGCGCTCATCCTGGGGCAATGTTTTCCAGAGTACGGCTCTATCGAGAATGTCAAGTTGATCCTCCAGGAAATGGAAAGAGAAGGAATCCCCCTCGAAGTGCCCATCCTCCTGGCAGTGTTGACAGTGCTTGCTGTTCATCCCGATACAAATCTCCGCACTTCCATTGTCGCACGTCTTACGAAACAACAAATTCCCGTCCACGATACACACGCCCACCTGAACATTCTGTGCTTAATACGTGAGGGACAATTAGAACTCGCAACCGTCGAACTTGAAAAGCTTACTCAGAAGACATCGTTCATCGGAGGAAGTAGGGACAACACGCCCGTTCCGAAATGGCTTTGGACCATTTACATCCACGCTATCTGCGATGTGCGGCGTGACTTTGACGCTCTGTTACAGCTTCTATACAGGCTCTCGGACTCAGGCTTTCTCTTCCCGAGGCCTACACTGCTACACTTGCTCCTGAAAGCGAGTGAACATGGCGACCCGCATGTCACGAAATTCATCTGGTATGGATATGTGACGGAGATGCATATCATTCCTAACGAAGACATGTGTATGTCCGTCTTGCGACTCGCCGTTGGAGAGAAGGATGTGAAGCTGGCCGAATCGGTCGCAGTAGTGCTGGAGAGCGTAGCGGGGAATAAGACCACGTATCCGACAAGCTTGGAAGATCAAGGACCTAGTTCACGGCAGGAGGTCAGCAGGTTGACGTTCGATTCACCTGAGCTTCTGGGGCATGAGTCGGAGGCAGGACATCAGCAGGAGCACTCGCCTTCTGTTGGCAACGACAGCGACAGCGATATCGAAGCTTCTAAGAACGCTGTGAGGCCAAGCTCAGGCCCTTCTGAAACCATGCCGCCCACTTCCTCACTTTACCACGCTGATCTAGCGACCGCCTTCTCAACACCACCTACTTTACCTAATCCCTCCGACCCACCTCCGCCACCACGCCCTCTTCCTGCCGAAGCCCTCTCCCTCCTTGCTGAGCTGGGGCTTACCGGTTTTGAGGTCACTGACTTCGACGCCGGTGGCAAACCTCTCAGCTTCCGCAACGGTAAACTCGTCGAGCGCGGTGGAAGACCTGGCCGGAGAAGAAGAAGAACCTTCAGGGCTATCTTGTACCCGTTGTTTAGGGAAGAAGCTGGACTTTCTGGGGCGAGATTTGATCCGCGGCTTGCGTTGCTGCAGGGTTGGGATTGGAGAAAGAGGTGACGTTCCCGCCAGCTGATATGGGCCAGCAAGGAAGGATTATTTGAAAACCCTCTAGCTATCACAAGGCGTGCGTTTGGAATATCTCAGAAGAACCATTTGGATTGGAGCAGAACGATGCTGCTCCCTCTGAACGAGACTATGGAGACATCGGTACGTCGTTTAAAGACGTTTAACTTGTGTGGCAATCAGGGTCGATATATTCCTTCCCACGA
Source organism: Cladophialophora psammophila CBS 110553 (assembly GCF_000585535.1). NCBI lineage: Eukaryota > Fungi > Ascomycota > Eurotiomycetes > Chaetothyriales > Herpotrichiellaceae > Cladophialophora > Cladophialophora psammophila. The sequence goes on along the minus strand of NW_006912932.1, from coordinate 1,001,671 downwards.
CCTCACCCACAAAACCAGAATGGATGAAAAAAAAAAAAAATCAAGAATCAAAATGCAAAAACTTAACGCAGAACAGTCAACCTCTGGTCTGTGATAAGCGAAACTCACCCTTTCGGGTTGGTTTTTCTCGGCCGGTTATACTACAGATTCTATACAGTTGAATCGATCGGCGCGGGTGTCGAATCCAGGTCCTGCTGCCTGCCAACCCGTTATTTTTAGTTCGTCCTGACAAGACCCAGATTTAAATGTCGTCGGTTCGGTTCGAATCGAGGCCCTGACGCCTGCTAGCCCGGTGCTAGTTCAACCTGACAGGGCCTGGACTTGATGTAGAGGACTTGTTCGGACTCGGTAATCGCCCTGGTCGAGGTAGGGGGTCTTTGTGTGACAGGAAATTGAGCACAATAAATTTAAATGTAACAATTCTCTGGTAAAGTGTGGGTGGGTGTATATATGTTTGGACTAGACCCGTGTTGGTGTGCGCGAGGCTGAGCGGAGTGAATATAGGGGAGCACGACTTCCTCATCTATCTTGGCTATGTCTCGGGCTCCAGGATCTTCATCCTCTTCCTATTAGTAGTCAGCAGTGGAATGCCCTCCTGTATCGAAACCTGAACTGGCTAGACGTGCCACTTCCCTATTCATTCCGCTGCGGCGATCCAACGAGCTTTGAACATTACGTCCTCTGAGCGATGCCTGTTGTTTATGTGCAATTTCGATGTAGACCCCCGATCCCTTTTATTTCTACTTCCCTATTCTCCTGAACTCAATGTCGCCTTCCCCCCCCTTCAGCAGCCTCTGGCAACATGACGTCCACCACCCACGGCGCATTCATCGGCCTATATCTGAGATTCACGATACTCGCGTTCACGAATAGCGTCTCCCTGCCGAAGTTCAAACCTCCCCCGTCGACGGCCATGCACTTCCGCCGCACTTGGTCATCGTATGGATCAGGCAGGAGAAGCGTCTCACCGGCATTGTTGTGCTGCTGGAGTTGGTGCGGGTACATGTAGTAGCTGCTTGGGTTTGTGCTGGGATGGTACGGTGGAATTGGGCTGGATTTGGACGACGCTGCTAGGTTCGAAACGGATGGGAGTATTTCTGGCTCGCCTTCTTCTTGGACCTTCTTCGGCTGCCTTCTACTCTCAGTGGTGGTTGAATGCAGCGGTCCAAGCCCCGCGACAGACTTCGCGGCGGAACCGTTCTTTGGTTTGTCCTCCCATCTCCCAGTCCCATCGCCAGCAAAAGTCGACGACGGTGGATCTCCCGTCGTGCAGACTTGCTCCGGCCCAACAACATCCCCGGCATCCCATCTCTTCATGACAGCGCCCCAAGCCTCGTGGATGTGTCCGAAGCAATGGATGCGAGGTCGACACCGCTCGACCGCGTAGCGAAGATGCTTGCAGCCCACGTTTTGTCCACCCACATCCTCGCCCCGCCACACCTTGTCCAGAATGCCCTTCGGAGGGCCGTGCGTGATCATGATATCGATGTCGCCGTGGTCCGGGACAGGATTCTCTGGCTCGCCACCGCCTTCCTGGCGCAGGTTGAACCTGTCGATGCTCCGCGGGTATCCGAACGCCCAGTTGCAAAACGCGGGCTGATAAGCGCTGGCGTAGACGGTCAGTCGTGCGCCGTTGCGCAATTCAAACCCCGCAACGCCTTCCTCAAGATACCGAATGCCTGCTTCCTTCGCCTGCGGACTGGTATACAGCTCGCGGATCCCATCCAGGGTTTGCTCCGAGTAGGGTCCATAGTCGGCGTGCTTGTCAGGAAAGCGGCGGTAGTAGTCTCTGTCCAAGGTGATGTCGTGGTTCCCTGGGACCACGATCTTCAGGTCCGCGGTGGCGGACGTGAGCAGTTCCACGGCTGCTTCGTGCTGCGAAAGCTTGCCGTTCAAGGTGAGGTCGCCGCAGTGGATCAGTACGTCAGCGGAGGGGAGTGGATGGTGAAATGGCACTGGAGACATTTCCTTGGCTGGCAAAGGCAGTTGGGCGTGCGTGTCCGAGATGATGAGGATCCGTGTTGGGATCATCTTGCCGCTCTGTCGGTTTTGGAAGTCGTCGTTGATGTTTCCCCCCTTTAGACAAGGACATCCAGAAAGTTCCAAGAAAGTCCTCCAGCGCTTTGCCAAAATCTAGCGGGAATGGGCGGGAGGGAACGGATTATCGAGGCTATAAAGGTCGACCGCGTCTATGTGAGCAGGCAGTTTATAAATTCCCTTGATATCTGAATTTGACAGATCAGACTCCAGATGAAGGGCAGGCTGAAACCAAAGGAGCCACCAACAAGATTCAAACCTGAAAAAAAAGAGTGCCGCCTGTATTGTACGACGAACAACAGGTGACAAACAGTTGTGGAAGTTGGATAAAAAGAGGGAGTGATTCAGGAAGAGTTCAAGGGCTAAGTTCGATATCCATCTTGCCAAACCACGGCATGGAAATGTTCGAGACAATCCCAGCTAAAGGGACATGTTTTCAGAATCCTCCTCACATCCCCCTCTATGCACACATAAAGTAGCATCGACTCGAAAGAACTGCCGGCTCACTTGTAAGAGACCATTTGATCCAGCCTGGAACCCCATCGCTAATGATACACGCTCGAAGAAGAATACCGGTAATCCCCCTCTATCCCGCATGTTCGACAATCTCGCTGACAAGGGACCCGTTTTTGATCACACTGCGTATCTGCTCGGGGAATGGCAACTCTTTGCTGTCGTCTTCTGTTTCATCTTTGGGAGGCAACACGGCATTGATCGCGCTGCATTTGCTGGTAAAGATTTCCGTGCCCAAGCTTTCATTCGACAGGTAGATCTGCGCACCATCCACCTGATCAAGTAGAATCGTTGGCACCACTCCGTCAACTTGAATCTGAATCTTCGGCGCTTTGATCACGTCCAGGCTAGAGACCAGCGAGTCTACAAGGATTGAGAGGTTTGTACAGTTGTCGATAGAGATGGCGTTGGCCTTGCCGTTGACTTTCAGAACACATTTGTTGCACTTTGAGATTAGAATGCTGTGGTTAAGCTCTGCAGGAATCTCGATAACCTCATTCTGAGTGTTTTCGAAGTTTTCCACAATCCATTTGTTCCCATCGAGTTCCTTCCGGCCCGGTTTCTTAGACCTCATGCTGTCAGGTTTCTTGTTGGGAACAGGAGACTTGCCACGTCCTGTAAGTGATGTCTGGGATTCGGATCGATGCGGTACCGCAGAGCTGCCTCGAAGTGATGGGTTTTTGTGAGTCATTTCTGATTTGTCGACCTTTCTCAATCCTGCAGTGACGGCAGAACCTTGATTGATCTGGTTGAAGACGGCCGACATGTCTCCGCCTTGTGAAGCAGCGCCAGGTGGTGGCAGCGGAGGGGCTGGAGGGCCATCATCGTCGAATTTTGGCAGAGGTGGTGGCGGCGGAGGAGGAGGAGGTGGGGGACCTCCAGCAGCCATTGGCCCTTTCTGAGTTGCTGCGCCAGACTGTATTTGTTTCAGAGCCTCGAGGGCATCAATGCCGTCCTTGGTGTTCCAAGTGAGACCGGTGGGAAAGTATTCTTTGACGTATGCGGCAAGGGAGCGAAAGACTTTGTAGTACGCCTGGATATATTCAACATGTGACTTGTCCCTTGATGTTTTGTCAGTAACTCATACACAGAGCAGAACGACCTTGGGTCCGCGTACTTGTCCTTGTACTCTTTCAGAATCTTATTCCCGTCTATAGGATCAGTCAGTGACATGGTCAAAGCATGAAACTGATCTCAACCTGGAAACTCCCCGCATGGAAAGTGCCAGATATGAGAGACAGACCCCATGGCAGGACGCCACTTACAGTATTGAGCACCTCCTAGGGTATCCGTCACAAAATCGCCTGGTCTCTTTTCCACAATCCAGCCCAAGGCGACGATCCCCTCTGACACAGCGCTCAGATGAGTAAATAGCGGAGACGGTCGGTTGGCTTCCCGGATTTCGTCGACAGTTGAGGTGTGCCGGTGAAGTTCTGTCATCAACTCAGGAGGCTGTGGATCGGGCTTCTTTGCTTTAGCCGCGACAAGCAGATATGTTCGTTCGGCCTCAAACGCCTCCTTGACAGCTTTGGCTTGTTCCTCTACAAGACCGCCAATCTTCTCGCTGGCCTTGACAAAAGCCACAACATCTTCGTCGATTATCTGATTGAAGGCCTCGACCGATTTAGGCAAGGGTTCTGGAGGGGTCGCTGCCTGCTCAGGGGTGCCAGCAGAAGCGGAGGGAGGTGACAGAGCACCAGCGATCCCATTTGAGGCGGTGGCCCCCGGACCATCTATGGCAGTTGCAATGTCTTCAAGTCGTGAAGTGGCAGCTTCCAGTCTAGCCAGGCAACGCAGTTAGCAAGGTTATATCCCATTGAGGCTCTTGAAGAGATGCCGGCGGGACGGCGGTGAAGCCAAGTTCGCATAAGGAAATGACTACAAACCTCTTAATGAGAGTTGTTAGATTGTGCATGTTCCCTTGCGCCGCCATGGTGAAAGAGCGCACTAAGTGATGTATCCAAAGAATAGGTGTTTGCGGATCTTACACAGGACAATTGTCCCAGAGTTGCAATGGGAGCCGCTCCGGCTAAACACTGGCAGTGAATCACAGCTTGTAATGGCAAGCCATGGTTGGCCATGGGCGCCTTGCGTCATTCGCGTCATTCGCATCACCGTACTCAGTCCGGCGGAGGGGAAAGTATTTTGACGCCAGAATGCTCGCCGGCTAGGAACTTCACTGAACGCATCCAGAGCCCAACCCACAGCTCTAAGATCTGGGGGCTTCATTCGCCCTCCAAAGGGTCTCTCAGCCACGCCAGATCTCTCCACTCGGTCAGCGGACATAAGCGATGCTCATCTTGCTGGGAGATCTTCTGCATATTCCACGATGGCACCAAGTCGTTACACAAGCTAACGTCACAAATGTAGCTCGCCCGGACGACTTCTGCTTCCGAGTGACCTCTTCGTGGTGATCGATCGGCTCTAGGAAAGGATGGCTGTGGGTTCGCGACAGATGATGAAATGGGAGACTGCTCAGGATGGCTTGGACAATCTGAAGAGATCCACTTGCCCAATTCCCATTCCGGGCGAGGACGAAGTGCTGGTCGAGGTTCACGCAGTGTCTCTGAATTATCGAGACACCGAAGGTACGTTGTTTCCGAACCAGTTGCCCTCTGACGGCGGCGGTGGAGATACATTTGCTAAACTCGTTGTCTATTCATGATTAGTGGCAATGGGCCTTTACACTCACCACAAAACAATTGGAGCCAGTCCAAATGTCGTCCCCTGCTCTGACATGTGCGGAATTGTGGTTGGGCTGGGAAATTCCAAACGAAGCGGCTGGAACCTTGGAGACCGTGTTCTTTCCATTTTCAACCAAACACATCTAACCGGTCAGATCAAAGAGAAGGACATGGCCTTTGGTCTTGGCCTACCTCTTGATGGTGTACTCCAGCAATACCGAGTCTTTCCAGTGACGGGGTTGGTCAAAGCGCCTGATTATTTGAATGATGAGGAAGCATCCACTCTGCCTATTGCAGCACTTACAGCATGGATGGCTATCAACGGATCGAGACCCATCAACTCTCCGGGTGGGCATGGAGAGACAATTCTGCTCCAAGGCACCGGTGGAGTTTCCATAAGTGGCCTGCAGATTGCGCATGCAGTTGGTGCAAGGAGTGAGTGACATCTACAAGCATCTTTTACGGACTCTGACATCTCTCAAGCAATCATAACCTCCTCTTCCGGTGCCAAACTTTCTCGTGCTGAGGCGTTGGGAGCCACGGTCACTATCAACTACCGCAAGAGTCCTGACTGGCAGAACGTCGTCATGAACTTGACCAACGCCGAAGGTGTCGACATCATATTTGAGACCGGAGGCGCGCAGACCCTGGGGAAATCATTTGATTGCGTCTCATTTGGAGGCCTCATCAATTGCATCGGTTATCTAAGCGGGAAGCAAGACGATGCTGCCGATCGCACCAATACGAATGTTCTGGCGCTGCGGCGCAATGTTACGCTCAAAGGAATCGTCAACGGGCCCAAAGACAGATTTGAAGAGATGTTGCGCTTCTACGAGTCGAAGAAGATCAGGCCTGTGGTCGACAAAGTGTTCCCCTTCGATGCAGCCAAAGAAGCGTTCCAGTACTTGTACGGAGGTGGGCACTTTGGCAAGGTTGTCATACGGGTAAGTTCTTGAAATATGTCGGGGATTGACGTATGCGCGGGCCAGGACAATATATAAAGCACAATACATAGACTTTCACGAGGCTGAGCGTCTCTTCGCCCGGTATGGCTCTTATTCGACCCCAGGCATGCTTCGAGGTTTGACGGACTAACCGAGCTCGCCCACCTAATGCGCATCGATCATACTCCTGAAGCTTGTAAAAGCACGCTCAACTTCGGATCCTGACTGGTCAAATGGTGTCTTTTGCAGAGAGCTACCGAGCCGAGAGTAGGCGCTAGGGCTGGCCCTTATTAAAGCGGTCCTTTAAACGGTTCCGGACCCGCGACGCTTTCAAACTGGAAACCGTTCAGGGCTTAGCTAACGAAAACAGCCATTGCGGGGCTAGTCGCGCAGACGAACAAGGCACAAGACTCCCATCACACGATGAATTCAACGTTTTCTATTCCGTTTGCCTTTTGTTTCTGTCCTTGACTAACGAAGCCGAATGCTGAGTCCCAATTGCGGAGTCGAGCAATATGTCAGAATCTACAAAAACTGATCGTGCCGGCGCAAACGCTGGCCAGTCGTGCCGCGAATGTCGTCGTCGCAAAGGACGTTGTGATGGCAGGATGCCAGTGTGTTCAGTTTGCCAGCGGTACAATCGACACTGTCTGTACGACAAGCACAGCAGATCATCTTTAACGAGGAAGTCAGTGTGATAGTCCTTCCCGCCACGCCCTCGGCAAAGTATTCGGGGCTAAATGCATACACAGGCACTTGACAGAGGTTGAGGAGCGGTTGGAAAAAGCAGAAGCACTGTTGAAGACCTTTTTCACCGATGCTGAACTGTCGCAAATGCTTGTTCATGGTATCACCAACAAACATGATGTCCCATCGAGGCCGGCAACCGACGCGACGACGAGTACTTCTTCCCAGGCAGCTACATCAGGCTTCCCACCTGGGACCTCAACCCCTTTACCAGCACCGGGCTCAGCGCACCGCCAACAGGGGCGTTCTCAATCTTTCTCTACGATTGGCGGGGAACCGGATCATAAGGTCAATTTGAGCTATCTCGAATCTCCCGTAGATTCAACGTCCAATGTCGCCGACAATTCCACTTTTCCACTAGAGAATCTCCCAGCTGCCGACGACGATTTTGAATGGGATGAGCGGGAATCTTCTTGGAATATTGCGGATCCTCGTACAGGGAACTCAGCTTTTGGAGGTGATATCGACGCTGAAATCCCTAAGATCACGGACGGTATGGCCACATTGACTGCTGATGACTCAAATGCTGGCTTCCTGGGATCAGTCTCAGGTTCTGCTCTTCTGCGGCTCATATGGATGAGCACAGGCGCCGAGGATAAGGCCGATGGCAAAAGCGAACGGCGTGAAAGCCTAGAGCAACTCTTCAGCCATCGCTCGAACGATTATCCGGCGACGACTACGCCGTGGCTCCGGGCGCAACCTCTGCTCACTCGAGCGGTGGTCGACACTCTCATCGACGCCTACTTCGCGCTTTACCACCCGACCTTCCCCATCCTCCACGAAGTTTCATTCCGGGAACAGTATGCGAAGCTCAATAGCCGTACTAACGGGAGCACATGGCACACCCTGGCTAACCTCGTTGCGGCTCTCGGGTCCTTCGTGTCGAGTACCTGCTCCGACGATACGCACGTCACTCTTTTCAACGGCGTGAAGGCGAACTTGTCTACTAATTCCTTGGAGACTGGGAGTCTCAGTCTTGTCCAGGCGTTTGCGATGGCCGCAAACTACCTGCAAAAGAGAAACAGACCAAACAGTGGCTACAACTACGGGGGCATTGCGCTACGGCTCGCAATATCGCTAGGCCTCCACAAGGAGTTTCGGGGATGGCAGACTGCCCCATTCCGAAAGGAGATACGGAGGAGGATCTGGTGGTCGCTTTGTGTGCTGGACGTCGGTGCAACTGTGACGTACGGCAGGCCTTTGAACTGGCCTCAGGTAGGAGTCGACATCCCATTTCCGCTGAATATACATGAAAAGGTACGTGCTGTCAAAGTCTCCGCCCTCTTCGCCTGACGAACATCATCCCACAGGACCTTCAAATGGACTCGCCGTCATACCCATCCGAAGTCAATGAGACCACAATCTACACCTATGTTCGGACTCAGTCATCCTATCATCTCCACACCATCAGAATCTACAACCGCCTCATCTCCAATCCCATCCCGTCTGCCGCAGAGTTGATCTCCCTCGATGACGAGCTGATTGAAGGCTGGCTCAGCAGCCTTCCACCATACTACCGGGATGATGATTTACCACTTCCTAATCAATATCTCCTTGGCCATGCAATCAGCCGGTGGCGCTTTCGAATCATGCGCATCATCATGTATCGCCCGTTTTTGATTCGATGGGCACAGGACAGCTTGGACGTCGCTACCGCAACTCCTATCTCACCGTCGCAGGGTGCATCCGCTGAAACAATTGCTACCAAGCGATGCTTCAAGGCTGCCGAGGAATGCATTTCGGCCATCTTTCAGTTTTGGTCTTCCGGAACTCACACCAGGCTCGCGGCTTGGTACGTCTTGTAAGTACCGGATTCTCTGTCTTTTTGTAGTAGCGATGTCCCATTTCGTTTATTGATCCTGCCAACAAAACGTGTCATGCTTATCTATCACTCCCTCTTGCAGATATTTCCTTCTTCAGGCCGCTTTGATACCAATCCACTGTCTGCGACGCAATCCGAGCCACCCAGACGCCAGCTCATGGAGGAATCAAGTCCTGACAGCCCTGAGCATAATCGACGCAATGAATGATCTGAATCCAAGCGCCCCGAAGTGTCGAGATATCATTTACCGACTTTGTGGCGAGAATCTCAGCTCCAAACCTCGAACTCAATCACAACAACCCCGCCCACAGTCCCACATGCAGAGCCAGCAAGACACGACCAGCTCGTGGACGGCCTTTTCCAACACCGATGCCAACTTCAGCACCCATTTCTTTCCCTTCTCGAGTTCTGATTCAACTGACACAGGTATGAATCCCTGGATGACCGAGATCGACACGGCCATCGACGGATACGATATTTACTGCGACCGTCTGAGCCACGCGGCTATGGCCGGGATGGGCCGCCTCAGCAGCGCTGGTGAAGCCGGACCACCAGGCGGTTTTGCGAGTAATGACGGGACACAAATTGGAACAGGGGTGCAGGACTGGGATTGGGGCTTGATGCTGTAGCAAGAGGGCTTTAGTCTTTCAACATACAGGCAACTGGTGACATTCCGGCTTCGCAATAACTTGTCCTCTGAAGACATGAATCTCAACAACTCCGACTCGATATCGAAATTCTGGGATTTCTCGATTCTGCTCGCGTCCATGCTCATACTCCTGTCTGCCTGCGGAGGTTCTAGATCAAAAGGTATCCTCCTTCAGAATGCACCACGGTTCCGGTCTGAAAGCTATTCTTCATCAGGCTCAAATAACTCTCTACCACGTCCTCAACACTCCCAATCTTCCCCAGCAAATTCGTCTTCTTGTACATCTCGGCGAACTGCTGCCTCTCCATCCCCTGTGGTATACTGGAATACAACAACTCGGTCTCAATCGCGCCGGGACTCACCAGATTGACGCGGATGGGGGCCATATCCAACGCCAGTCCGCGTGTCAGGGCCTCTTTGCCGCCACTGGCGCCGATGAAGGGGCCGAATCCGGGGCGTGGCTTGTAGATGAGAGCACCGCTGGTCATGGTGAAGGAGCTCGTGGACGCCTTGTTCAGGTACTTGTTCGCAACCTTGGCGAGCATTATGACGCCGACCAGACGCACGGAGCTCGCCTGGGTCATCAGCTCCGGCGTAATGATGTCGAGGCCCAATTTTCCGGCGAGCCCGAGATCGCCGGCGGTTTCGACGACGTGGTCGAGCTTCTTCGTGCCATTGTCCGTGGCGAAGTCGAAGAGGGCGACGAGCTGTTCTTCGAAGTTCGTTTGGGCACTGTTCAAGTCCACCGTGTGTCCGCGGATGTTTGCCGCATGCTCCGGGTACGAGGCCTTGAGAGTCGACACGGCGGAGGAGACCTTGTCCGCGGAGCGCGAGGCAATGACGACCTTGGCACCGAATTCCAGACACGCTTCCGCGATGCCGTATCCTATGCCGGATGAACCGCCTACGATGAGGACGGACTTATCGTGCAGTTTTGAGAGGTATTTGGAGGGCATCTTTGCGAGGAAGAATCCGAAGATATATATATGTGGTATTATTTGTCTAACTTCCGTGCTGCAGACAGTTCAGGACAGTTCTTGGGCACGATAGGAACGAAGAGGTCGAAATAACGACACAGATGAGATATCTCCGACAGTTTTTTTGTCGAAGCAAGTTTTTTTTCTTTCGTTCACACCGACTTAAATTATCGTCCTCCATAGATCCAATGCTCTCAACGCCCTTTTCTATCGCAGCACCGAGCCCTCTGATTTCCAATGCTGCCAAGGTACGGGGCATATTTGGCCCGACTGAGCGGAAACATTATTGAGAAGGTGAGAGGTGCGAGCGCGGTATGTACATACCCTATATACCTAGGTAGTTAGTATCCAGCGACTTGAAGCTTTGAGGGTTCAAGTCCTCGTTAGCTCGAAGACGTACATTCAAATCACCAATTCGCTGGTACGAGACGAGGTTAGCGTGCATGGAGCCGCTGGGCCTCGGGAGATAGAGAGCTCCAACACCCCAGGCTGCCCGGCCCTGGACATAAGTTGACCTCATGTGGCGTTAACGCCGTCGTCTGGGCCTGGCCGTCCGATGCCCGGACGAAAAGCAAGGCTCCATCGAACGGGCGAGTGGGCGAGGTGTCGGACGGGCTTCTCGGGAGACTCCGTTCAGATCCGAAAGGTTCATTGTTGCGAGCCGCCGAATTTTGAGAAGTGGAGGACTAGCACGTTCCATGGAACTTCTGGGCCAAGTGGTGGTTGGGGAATATGGAGAATAAATGGGTTTTCGTACGAGACAGGAGGCGGCAGCAATGTCGAGTCGGGGCGTGTAAAGGGGATATCTTGCATTAGTAATGCATTCAAAGTCGCTGCAATGGATTTATAAATTTTGCAGAGAAAAGGCTTGGGAGAACGAACAACAGGATCCCCCGCAACCCGCTCATCGTGTATGCCCATGCCCCGAGAGCGGTTCCTGAACCCCCAGGATATCATGTCCCAAACCAGTATCGTCGACGTCGTAAAACCAGTGTCATCCAGTACAACAAGAAAAACAAATTGTATCCAAGGTGTACAATGCGTGTCCTAAATCGTCAGACTGCTGATACCCAGTTCGCCCGTCATCCAAGAAGGCATTTTGTCCAAATCAATATATTCCGGTCCCAACTCCGCCAGTTGCTTCAATCCAAGAAACACGTCACTTCCGGAAAATGTTAAAATGATATCGCCATCTCCCTTTTGTCCTTCTGATGGATCAGACCCTTTCCCTCCATCATCATGATCCATGATCGGTATGGCGTTGCTAAGTTTAACGTGGATGCGATCGAGTGGTGCGTGGTGTTCACCAGACATGTTTCCGAATCGTTTTTCAATTAGACAATGTGTCTCGTCGCCCTGGTTTTCCTTTTCGCTGTTCTGTACTTCCACCGGACTCTTTTCGGACGCCTTCTCCCCGTCCGCAAAGACGCTGTAGGCTCCACCGCCCGTCCCCGGCTTGTGATTGCCTCTCAGCTCGCACATAGTCTTGAGAGACTTGGCCACGAGCTTCGTCGTATCCAACGCCCATCGACGATGTGGTCGAGATAGTGCCTTTGGAATAGCTTCTAGGACGATTTTCTTCATGGCTGCCATGTCCACTTTCGCCATTAATCGATCTTTCGTGTCTTTTGGGCTCTTTGGACGTCCGCTGGAGCTTGGCGAGGAGCCAGATATCGAGATGTAGACGTAGGGGCAGCTGTCGGGAAGGGCTATGTACATGATCCTGCCCGCATCAGTCGCATGCTTGGCCCGTTTGGGGATCCTGGATCGGTTGGGTGCAAAAGCCGAGTTTGGAGTCATGTAAAGTCGAAGGATTGTAAGTTGGTAAGGCGAAGGCATGCGATGGAGGTGATAATGCGCTTTGACCAAGGGCGAGATCTCTTGTTTCAAGGCGGAGAGAAATGCTTGCGGAGAGACCTCAGGATAGGGCATTTCTGGTTCGTGATGACCCAATTTCCGCCTTTTCTTGGGACGTTGACGGTCATCACCGCCCAGCAGGTTCTGCTCCTCTACTTCCAGTGGCACCAACTTTAGAGCACTCCATCTCAATGCATTGTGGTTTTGTTCCAGAGCGGCAAAGTCGATCATGGCATGTTGATGCAACGTCAGACCCCTTCGCCAGTCGCCATCAACAATGCGATCAATGATGTCGCGCTTAGCAGCATTCGCAACATTTTTCTTGAGATCATGGTACCATTTTCGCAGTTCTCCAATAGTCTCGGCCGGGGTGTGCAGATAATCCTCTTCATCAGCTTCGAAGCCGGTACGATTGCTCTGTAAATAGGGAGTAGAAGTGTGGTTTTCCTCCAGCCATCTCAGCGCAAGGTCTAGGATACTTTCCTTGGACAGGCGGTTCAGCGATTTCGCCAGAATAGGAGCCATGATGGGGCTGATGGGTTTGTTTACATTGAGGATGAAGTGGGATGAGATAAAGGAGCCAATGTAAACATTCGAGTCATGTGGGAGTCATGTGACCTACCAACTGAGTCATGGGCAGTGACCCTCTCAATTGCGAGCTGCAGTTTCGTTGTCGATATGAGCAGACAGAGATCTTGTACCCAGTAGCATTCTGATTATTCTGCGTATTATACATTCGATTGGAATGGGTCGGTGAATACTTCCAGATCCGTGCCACATGCAAGCTTGTTCAGCCATGCGACACAACCACCGAATGGATGCCCAAACCCCACACTAGGGTTCTTTACGCAGCTTGGAGCATTTGAAGCAGACGAATCCTGATCGAAGTCATCCAACCCTCTCTGAGCCTTGGTTATCACCTGGCAAGCACTAGTCAATTACGTGCATACAGTCAGAGGCAGAATAAGGGTGGATTTGTGATCAAACAGGAGACTTCGGCGAGCTCGCGCGTATAAGATAAAATCAGTGGAGGGGACGGCGATGAGCGCCTCCAAGTGAGCAACTCCCAGACCCAAAGCACGACTAATCTTGATGCACAAGGACCCTTTTCGGCAGTCTGATCCGTCTTACAGGCGCGACATTCACCAATTTCAGATGAGATCATGACAAGTTTTCCGCGACAACTATCCGGAGAGACTGCGAACCGACCGCCACGGGACTACATAACGGAGACAAAGTTATGAATCAGCTATAGTCCCAGCTCCTCGGCAGTCACATGCATACGGCTTCACTATGTTAACTTGGCTATCTGGAAGAGCACGGAAGGCTTGAAGCCATTAAGTTATCTTATTACGGGCGAGATCTGGGAGAAAGCGAGCGAATAAATTCGGCAGGTCAAGACAGGGCCATTCCGAGAGAGAGAGAGAGTTTTGGAGGAGCACCACGCAATTCCCGAAGCGAGTCCGAAAAGGCCCACTAGGCCAACCACGCAACGAACGAAGCCCACGCAGGGCGCCCGCCTCCCACGAAGTTACAGCCCGCAAAGTGCTCAAACGATCCCACACCTGTGGTACTCACCGAATCCTTTGACTGATCGTTTTCGCGCCCCTCTCTCTGCTCCCGGCCTTTCACGCACTACCTCTCGAACACGAACGCAATTTTCTCTCCCCACCACTATTACTCCCTCCCTCCATTCTTCCACCACCTCTTGACAGAGACGACGCCGCGCTGGGCTGGAGGACGGTGATTCGAATATTTGGCATGAGGCAACACAGGTGATTTTGCTGCACCCCGGGCTCTGGAATCGACAAAACCGCCACGCGCAGTTACTTTGTCATAGTGCGCCCTTTGTCGACGGCTTAGGACCGCCAATCTCGACCTCAATCTATCACCCTCTACCAAACCATTTCCCATTCATACACGGTAGTGAGAAGTAGCAAACGGGACATAAACTAGGGGAGCATTGGGAGGACCATGTCGGGGTATCGCGGCCGGACAGGGCCGAACTTCTCAGAGTATCTCAACAATCTCAATACTCTGGCGTCGCCCTATGATCAAGAGCAGTTCCCGGCAGAAGAGTTAGACATCAGCCAGGACCTGGCTATGTTTACAAACACCGACTTTACTCATTTTGACATTCCTCCACTACCTGAAGATGGCTCCTTCAATTTCGACCTCGGCGACTCTAAAAGCAACCCGAATAACATGAAGTACGAAGAACTCTTGTCCGGCTCTTCACCCACTCAGAACTATCAGCCATCCAACCTCGATACATCGGCGGCCGACTCTTCACACTACTACGGCACCTACAACACACCTATTCAACCCGCTCCTGTGCCAGGCTTTAACAACCTAGACTCTCATACATCTCCCAATGCCTCCACAGCAACAGGTCCCCACGCTGCTCGGAGAAAAGGCGATGCTATTGATGCTAATGTCTTAAATCCCGAGGAGAAGTCTCGCCTGGCTGCCGAGGAAGATAAGAGGAGAAGGAATACGGCCGCCAGTGCCCGATTTCGGGTAAAGAAGAAGCAGCGGGAGCAGGCGTTGGAACGGACAGTGAAGGAGGTGCAGGAGAAGAACGCCAAATTGGAGGCAAAAGTGCATCAACTGGAAATGGAGAACAAGTGGCTCAAAGATTTAATCACCGAGAAGAACGGGATGCAGTCAAAGGAAGAGATGGCGGCGGCGTACCAACAGTATCGCAAAGAAAGTGAAGAGCGAGAGCTGAAGCTCCACGAGCACACGACCGGGGTAGGCACTGATTGAATCCCCAAACAAACAAAAGGAGAGGCTTTTTGGTGATTGCGCGGGTTTTTGATTGATGCACAAGATTCTATGTATGTGGCTTTGCCACTGCCCATGATACCAGATAAACCATATATTATTCGGACAACGAGAGATGTCTAGAGACCGTGTTGGTCTTTGATTGCAGCTGTTGGCGCTTGAGATTCGTATATAGATTCGCTTGTGATACTTCGTAGCGACTGTCCTGTGCATTCAGATGGGCACCTATGTACCTACAGCAGGTACTGGTTGGTACTGTGTGCTGGTAGCATGTATCTCACTGGGTGGCAGCGAATGGATGAGGGAGCAAGTCCAATTGGCCGTGGATGACAAATTCACCCAGAGCGCCCAGCGGTACCAGCGCCGGCGTTAATAGCCGCGCAGTGACAAGCTGCTCCAGTTGCTCCAGTTGCTACTACGTACCAGCCCCGCCGCGGTTGCTGCTTGCTGCCTTGTGCGGCGCCTCACCAACTTGGAGGCCCATCCATGTACCCAGTATTGCCTGGGCCTCACGCGTTCGTTGGCAATTTTCCATCATCCGACGAAGTGCACATTTGCCTAAGCCGCCAACCAACACAGACACAGAGATCGTGTCCCTTCATTCTCCCTGCGCAGCCATCTTCATCCCATCACCACTCCTCCTGTCGCCATTTCACCTCTTCTTTTCGTCAAAGGAGCAACAAGCACCAAGACTCCTCATCCCGCCCTCGGATCCTTTATCATACCGACAGATCGATCGAGCCTCAAATCTACCCCGCCACTTACTGGCGCAACACTCGTGCTTTTCCACGCTCGCTGAGCGCGCTTCCTCCTGCAGTCTTCTCCTCTAGCCATGTCGGTCACTGTCGTCGAGCTTGACGCGACCGTCAAAGCTTTTCAAGAAGGCCATGGCGAAGTCCAAAAACAGGCCCAACAAAAGCTCAATGAGTTCAAGTCAAATCCCGATGCCTGGTTGATGGTGGACAGAATATTGCAAGAGGCTACCTACGTGCCCACAAAATATCTGGGCTTACAGGTGCTGGATGATGTCGTCAACACTCGATGGAAGGTTCTCCCGCGAGATCAATGTTTGGGCATCCGCAATTTCGTGGTCAATCAGATCCTTCAGGCTTCTGAGACGGAGGACTCCCTCAAGGCGAACAAGCTCTTTCTCAACAAGTTGGACTTGACTCTGGTCACGATTCTCAAGCAAGAGTGGCCGCAGAATTGGCCCACTTTCATCAATGAGATCATTTCCGCCTGCCACACCGGCATCTCGGTCTGCGAAAACAACATGACCATTTTGCGACTGCTGTCCGAGGAGGTCTTCGACTTCTCCCAGGATCAGATGACTTCTACAAAGGCCAAAAACCTCAAGACCACCATGTGTGCCGAGTTCTCCTCCATCTTTCAACTATGCAATGAAATCCTTACCACAGCCGACTCTGTCAGTCTGGTCAAGGCGACTCTCGAAACATTGCTTCGATTTCTAAATTGGATTCCCCTTGGGTTCATCTTTGAAACAAAGCTCATTGACACTCTCGTCACCAGATTCCTCGAAGTCGACCAATTCCGCAATATAACCCTCAAATGCTTGACGGAAATTGGTGGCTTGCAGCTGGGACAGCAATATCAGTACGACGATAAGCTCGTTCAGATGTTCACCGAAACCTTGACTGTCGTTGCACGGACCCTCTCTCTCGACACTGATTTTCGGGAGGCGTATGCCAAAGCCAAGTCTTCAGAACAAGAATACATCCTCAACCTGGCAATCTTTCTCACCAACTACTTCTCCGCACATCTTCAGACGATTGAAAGACTACCGAATTCTGACTACCTCCTTCACGGCCATTTCTACCTCATTAAGATCAGTCTAATCGACGATAGGGAAATCTTCAAGATCTGTCTGGAGTACTGGAACAAATTGGTCCAAGAGTTGTACGAAGAAATGCAACAGCTCCCAATCACCGAACTCAATCCTCTGGTCAGCATGGGTGTCAGCGGGCTCGCTAACGGCGGTGCACCTCATCCAAGCACTCTGGCCAACTATCCTCTCCGCAAGCACAAGTATGCTCAAGTATTGTCCAGTCTGAGGCAGGTCATGGTTGAAAAGATGGTCCGACCCGAGGAAGTTCTTATTGTTGAAAATGACGAGGGGGAAATTGTGCGAGAGTTTGTCAAGGAGAGTGACACCATTCAACTCTACAAGACCACCCGCGAATGTCTGGTGTATCTAACGCACTTGGATGTCGTCGACACGGAGCAAATCATGTCTGACAAGCTTCAACGACAAGTCGACGGGTCTGAGTGGTCTTGGAACAACTGCAACACCCTCTGCTGGGCCATCGGCTCAATATCAGGGGCCATGTCTGAAGAGACAGAGAAGCGGTTCTTGGTGACGGTCATCAAGGACTTGCTTGGCTTGACCGAGATGAAGCGTGGCAAGGACAACAAAGCCGTCGTGGCCAGCAACATCATGTATATTGTTGGTCAGTATCCACGTTTCCTGAAAGCCCACTGGAAGTTTTTGAAGACTGTGGTGAATAAGCTCTTCGAATTTATGCATGAAACCCACGAAGGAGTTCAAGACATGGCTTGCGACACGTTCATCAAGATTGCCAACAAATGCAAGCGCCATTTCGTAGCTCTCCAGCCCGGCGAGACCGAACCGTTTATTGATGAGATTGTGCGTAATATGCGCAAGATCACCTGCGATTTGACCCCACAACAAGTACACACCTTCTACGAAGCTTGTGGCTATATGATCTCGGCCCAAGGCCAGAAGAGCGTGCAGGACCGACTGATCAGCGACCTCATGTCCTATCCAAACCAAGCCTGGGACAACGTCATCCAGCAAGCAAATGCCAATCCTGCCATACTCCATGATCCCGAGATCATCAAGGTTGTGGGAAACATCATGAAAACCAATGTCGCAGCGTGCTCGTCGATCGGTAGCTACTTCTATTCCCAGATCGGCCGCATCTATCATGATATGCTCAACATGTACCGGGCTTCAAGCCAGCTGATCTCTGATGCTGTCGCTTCTGGAGGTAAGCTGGATTGAACATCTGTTTCTGCTTGATTCTAACGTGGATCCTAGGCAACGTCCAGACAAAGACCCCCAAGGTCCGAGGTCTGCGCACCATCAAGAAGGAGATCTTGAAACTCGTCGACATCTACGTACAAAAGGCGGATGACCTGCAAATGGTCAATGATAGCATGGTACCGCCACTGCTCGATGCCATTTTGCTTGACTACCAGCGCAACGTTCCAGATGCCAGGGACGCCGAAGTCCTCAGCGTGACCACCACCATTATCCACAAGCTACATGTACGTTGGACCCCCCAGAGATCTCGGCATTTGGTTAGATGCGCCATGCCTGCTCAAGGACGTCTTGCTGACTGTCTTAGAACCTAATGGATGACAAGGTTGGACCGATAATGGATAGCATCTTCGAATGTACGCTCGAGATGATCAACAAGGATTTCCATGAATACCCCGAATTCCGAGTCGAGTTTTTCAAGCTACTTCAAGCCATCAATCTGTTCTGCTTCCCAGCGTTGCTCAAACTAGACGGTCGACAGTTTAAGTTTGTTATCGATTCTTGCATGTGGGCGAGCAAACATGACAACCGAGAAGTCGAGAATACAGGCCTATCCATGTGTTTGGAGTTGATTAACAACATGGCAGAGACGGACCCCCAGACTGCGGGGATTTTCTTCCAACAATTCTACATCTCTATCCTGCAGGATGTGTTCTTTGTCCTCACCGACTCGGACCACAAGGCAGGCTTCAAATCACAATGCATGTTGCTTGCACGGATGTTCCAGCTGGTTGAGACCAACAAGATTTCGCAACCGCTGTATCAACCCGACCAGGCTGCTCCCGGGACTTCCAACAAGCAGTTTGTCAGCGAGTTCACATCGAGTTTGCTGCAGCGCGCTTTCCCCAATCTCAAGGAGATTCAGGTTCAGCACTTTGTCAATGGCCTCTTTACACTCAACGAGGACGCCACGAAATTCAAGACTCATGTGCGGGACTTTTTGATCTCACTCAAGGAATTCGCCGGTGACAACGCCGAACTGTATGCGGAAGAACGTGAACAAGAAAAGAAGATTCTTGCGGACGCGGAAAGAGAGCGCGCACTCAAAGTTGGTGGGTTGATCAAGCCTGCGGACCTGGACCAGGACGATGAGCTGTGACTAGAGGAGGAGTTACGCACGGAATTCGCGATACGCACCGCAGAACCGCCACCGGCTCCCGAACCCTCGGTGGAACATTATGCGATGGAAAGATCGACACCGGAGGAGGAATTTGAGAGCGGCTGGGCTTTCTACAAGTGTTGAGACCCTCGGCCCGAAAATAGGTCCGGCGATTGAGAAGGGCGAGGTGCTCGGAGCAGGCAGAGATGGACGAGAAAATGCATACTTTTGTTTTGCTTGAATTATGTTATGATACCAAAAAGCTGGTCCTCGGGTCAATTGCGGTTAGAGTATTGCTTGCGAAACCTCTCTTGGGCGCTCTCAACTTGGCCCTGGAACAACAATCAACGGTTGGGGGCGAGGGTTCCCATGCCACTGCATCCCCCCGAGTCGAGTGCAGCGAGAGACCAAGGATGAAGAGCAGCGACGGTATGATCAAGAGCATGAGATGCTAGAAGATTAGATGAGAGCTGAGAAGAGCACATCCCGAATACGAGCATTGGAGATTTGAAACGAGGCCGGACAGGCTTTTGTAGCCACCGATAGAGTGGTAGAGAAGAGGGTCCTCTCTTCGGGGTAAATTGTTCCAGGTCCAGGCTCTTCTAAAGCTGTGGTAACGATCATGTGAGGCAAAGCACGGATCCTCATTCTGGGACCACGTGCAGTCACGCAGCAGTAGTGATTTCTGCCGTTTTGGCTGACAATGTCGGATGCAGGTTGGCGGGGGGGGGATCCAAGACGAGGACGATAGGATCTCTGGCATACAGGTTGCATATTACCAGATGCATGCAAAGTACAGTAGTTGGTCAGCGGTGCATGAGAAAGAGAGGCAGTGAGCCGAGCAGGCAGAATGAATGGACGGCAAAGCGAGGTAAAAAGCGGGGACGAAAACAGACGTCACTTGATGCTCTGATCTCGTGTGCTCATTTTCCTTTCCGCATCCTGCAAACTCCTCCCACTCGCATCTTCCCGCCTGCCGCAGTCCGCTGTCTGCCATAAAGAAAACGCCTCACGTCTCTGAGAAGCTCACTCTCTGCTGGGGGGTCTTCATCTTCCACTGCCACTATTTGCATTCCTTCATTGTGCCAGAGCCTCATTGCAGCTCTTCCTACTACCATAACCTTTGTCTCTGTGTGTGTGTGTGTGTGTGTGTGTGTGTGTGTGGTGGCTTCACACTTGATACACTTTTGACCTATCTACCAAATACATTAGTAAACGGCTCTTTGATCTTGGGACTACGAACACGAGCCTACCTACGAACAAGACCCCACTTCTACAGAGACAAAGCAAAGACGGACATTGAATCCCCGAGGATTCTTTTCGTGGCTTTGTCCTTTGATTGACCATGTCCTCACCCAGTGCAATGAGCACCGCCTCGTCGATCCAACCGCCCCCCATGAACCCGTCCCACAATCCATCTCGACCAACTGGTGCTAGACATCTGGCACCAGCCTTACACGGTGCGTCCCCCTCCCGCCGTGCCACCGCAGGCTCGGCGATCCAGACCGTCACCCCCGTCGATTCAGCCTCATCACGATCTGCTTCACCGGAACCCCTCATCCTACGTCTTCGTGGTGCACATGATGCCGCTGCTGGGTCTAGCACGAGCACCGGCCGAGGGCGCCGAAGACGAATCACCTGGGCAGAAGACGTGGTGGATAACGAAGGACTGGGCAGAAAATCAAGCAAAGTGTGTTGTATATACCACAAACCGCGGGAGTTTGGCGAGAGTTCCAGCGAGGACGACAGCTCGAGTGATTCCTCTAGCGATAGCGACAGTGATGCGGGTGGCAGCGACAGTCCCGACGATGGCGGTGCAAGGATGAGTGGGAATCGGAGAGGGAGAAAACACGATCACAGGCACGGGCACCATCATGATCACGATCGCGATGAGCCATGTGATCATGGAAAAGGCAAGGGGAGGAGGAAGCCCAGTCCTAATGCGTATGAGAGGATGCCCAGGTATCACGCGAAGCACGAAGCAGAAAAGAGATAAACGAAGGAACCCATTGGTCTGTTCATGCCGCAGACTCGTTGTCATTGCAGCTTTTGATGATATGATGTTCCAGGGATGGAGCGAAGGCGTCCGCAGTGGAGATGCTGGATGATGGAGTCGGGTTGGTTGCGCAGCGATCGTTTATCATCACAGGCTAGGGCAGGCGTTGGAATGGGGCTTTGCAGGCCGCGCAGTCTGCAAAATTCTCACCTGGATAGAGGGCCTTTCTCCAATGTCCCATTGATTGCGGATTCATTTCGTTCAGTGATCGATCTTCGCTACATGCCTGAGCACCTGCCTAGGCTGGTGTGTTCCTGCTGATCAATGAAGATTGCTCCTTTTTTCTCTGGACAGGGCTATCGTTTCGGGCATAACTTGTCGTCTGGAATGGGCATTGTCCCGGCCGAATTCGTCATGCTGGATCATTTGAGAAGGAAACCTGGAAGGGTGGAGGAGGGCGACGAGGAGAAAAGGGGGGTTTCAGTTCGCTGCAGCATGGGACGAGGTTCATTCGTGGCCTGGTCCCCGCGAGACAGAGACAGGAGGTGAGTGGCGGCAGTACGGGTCACTGAATCACTGTGTACATCACTGTGTACTCCCTGATCGTACTCATGCGAGTCAACTTGTTAGACCTGGTCGCCATCTACGTAGACTGGACGCCCAACGTTTGTCGTGGGTTGGATGATTTACCGTGCAGCAAAGTCAGCAAGGTCTGGCCAGGCCCGTAGCCTTTAGGTTCAACGGTCCTTTAGGCTATTTCTCCGGACCACCAAGGACCACCGCGTACAAGTACCGTGATCCCTTACCGCGTACCCAGTACCTCGTAACATGATATGAGGGACAATTCATCGACCACGGTGGCTACTCGGTACTCCCCATACTCCTCTGCTGCTCCGACAATCAAAGAATACGAGAAACAAGCAAAAGGAAAAAGACAAGAGGTGAGAGGTGAGTGGTGAGTGTGGCTCGGGGTGGCAGCCTCGGGGCAACATCCCTTTTGGGGCATGTCTCTTTCTTCTCTCTTTGTTAATAATAATAATAATAATTAATAATAACAATAACAATAATAATAATAGCCCGAATTTCTTCCATGTTGCTGGCATCCACCGGGGGCAGTTCGGCTTGTTCTCTTGTTTCTTGTCTCCATTGACTGGGGTCTGTGGATCACGCTACCCGACAAGACGGTGCCCTCTCTCCATACCACTTCCCCCCCCCCCCTTTGAAAAGTCACAGTACTGTACTTGGTCCATACTGCATGTCTTGATTTCGCTGGGGAAAGGATCGTCAAGATCAAACGTCAACGTCACCTTCGGTCATATTCCCACATCAGATTTTAGGAGACTACATACTTGTGTACTCGGTGCATACTGCCGCAATCCCCGTTCGCGTTCCTGGGGGACCGTGACAACCAACAGGCTCTCCATACAATTCTTACTCCGTACAGGAGGTGCAATCCACTCGCCCGTGCCTCGTTCAGCCATCCCTTTTTCAGACTTAAGTGAATAGAAGCCAGGGGGAAAGAAAGCTTGGATGCAGTTTTCTCCCCCCTCCCTCCCTCGACCCTAGGCTGCCTGCCTACCTATACCGAAATCGAGCTTTTCTCCCGTTGTCCTACGATGCGACTCGTCCGCTTAACTACAGCAAACCTCTTGGGCCTGACAAGCCTCAGGCTTATTGCCAGTTGCCAATAACTCGAAAGAGCACCATACGCCACCCGCATCCCGGTTTTCCTCGTCTTCGCCTGGGGAGTTTGTTAGACGGGCCCAAATGTCCACCTCGCCTGCGGTCGCCTCTAGGGACAAGTACAAAGTCTCTCTGGGGAAGCGCCAGTCGCAATCTGGTCTTTGCACAGGTCTAGAAGCTGTCACGTCGATAGCTGGACCGGATTCCGGCTGTTAGGCAGATTCTGGGTGGTGATTCTTGACATGGCTGTCGACTTTGGACAACCCAGCGTTTCAAGAACCGGTCCCCCAGTGGGATTAGTCAGGCCGTGCCAAAATGTCTCCTTCCAGGCGTCATCTGTGACGTTCGGAATGATTCCTTCATCGCCATCCACATTCCCCTGGAGAGGCTTATGACGCCTTGGACGCCACATTAATCACTGGAAAATCCACCCAGCCAGCCAGCCAGCTATGTAGACGGCCAAGCTATCTAGTAACCAACCTGAGTCTTCTATTGACCATTGCTCAGATATACCCGGTACTCACTCATTCAATTTGGCAAGCCATCCGATAGTCCAAAAGCCGAAACGCAGTGCCGCACTTTTTCAGAGGGACGGTTCAACGCAATACGAGTAGATGGGTACCTACAAGTTGGTACCTCGTATCATATCCTGGTATCAATCACGCGACTCGACAGTTGTAAGCTTGGGTGCACGGTTAGGCATTTTTGTCCCTGCAGTAGCTTCCTTTCCACCGACCGTTCAGGAATTCTCCTCAATCTGGGGAAAAGGGTGACCCCGCCGAGCGCCGTGTTCAGGAACAATCGTCTCGAACTCTCTCGACTCTGTCGATTCTCTCGCCCTTTCAAGACCTGCCGAGCCACGTCTTCTCGAAGCGATCTGGGAACACGAGGAAACAAGCCCGTTCTGATGCACTCATTCATTGCGGTGCGGACCGAGTGAAGCAGGCCCGTCACCTCATCTGGCGGCGTCAGAACGAAGGTTTCCTCTTCATCTCCCACGTTCGTGCTCGGCTTTCTCGGAGTCTCGGTTTGTTAGCATGTGGCTAGAGTCTGGCCCTTCGCACAGATGGAACTTGTGCTGTATAACCCGCAACTTCCGAAGGATATCAACACGGCGAAGAGTAGAAACCGCAACTGGGTCAAGTGCCGCGTCTTTAAATACTCCTGCTTGACGATCACAATGTTGCGTACCGAAGGATTCTGAAGGCGATATCTGAAGTGGACAAGGGTTACCGCCGTGCGTCCGGTCTCGGGTTCCCTGTTCATCAATTCACTCTTGGGTGCTCTCTCCTCGCCACACTGCCGCTAGAAAGACGCCCAGATCCCCGGCTCGTACCATCACGCCTTGTCTGTACCGTTGATCAATTACCTTTGACGATCGAAGGACTGGCACTATGCAGGCACCATGGTAGCTTCTCCTTCTGCTCCACGGGTGGAGTTCTTTCTCGGTCCACCCGTTGTACACACGGAAGGTGCATCCCCGATGTGTTCTAGCCGTTTCAACCTCGACCGCTATCCTCTGCCCCAGATTGACCCCAGCAGAGTCCTTCTCCTCCCTCACATGTCGACGAATCGAACGACCCGTCCTGGGGGAAGAGGTCTTTTGTTCTTCGAAATTTATGGACCTCAGTGCTAGTGGAGACAAGTGAAGTTGCGAGCCCCGAGGATCCCTGTCTCGTCACTCTCGTGGCAAACGGGAATACAAGTGGCAGAAGTGGTCACTTCAGCACAGACGTTACTTTTTTTAACGTTGGCATATCAAGTCTGGCAAAGACAAAAGCAGAGCTCCTCCCCCGCAAACTCCCAGAATTCCTGACCCCCGTCGCCCTGGATCTTGTTAGGCATGCTCGTGTGGTTGCTGTCATCACACCGCTGTCAAGATGACGATCACATCCTCACAGGACCATGCCTTGGCAACGGCTGAGAGAGTGACCTCTGTCCTTTCTGTTCTCGGCGCTGCATTTATCATTGCCACTTTCCTTTCAGACAGCAAGTTTCGGAAACCTATCAATCGGCTTGTATTTTACGCTGCATGGGGGAACCTGTTTGCCAACGTGGCGACTCTCATTGCAAGATCCGGGATCAAGTTGGGAGTCACATCCTCGTTGTGCCAATTCCAGGGCCTTTTGATTCACTGGTGAGAAGGTCGCTACATCCATCTACTGCTCTTACTCAGTGCTGAATTAGGTTCTTGCCTGCCGATGCGCTATGGACCTTCGCTATGGCGTGCAATGTCTATCTCTCCTTCTTTCGACAGTACGACGCATCGCAACTTCGAGGCCTCGAGTGGATATACTTGGCGGCGTGCTATGGCATCCCCTTTATTCCAGCGTTCGTGTTGCTGTTCGTCAGTACTGCTGATAAGGGCAGAGTGTATGGAGACGCGGTTGTATGCTCACCCTTACCCCCACTGCTGCTGCTGGCGCATCTGCTGACCCTTTTTATTTTGGCAGCTCTGGTGCTGGGTGTCAACGAAATGGAACGCGCTCCGAGTTGCAACCTTCTATGGACCGGTGTGGCTGATCATCCTTCTGACAATGTTCATATACGTCAAAGTGGGCGTCGTGGTCTTTCGGTGGCGCAAGCAACTCCTCTCCCTGAACGAGAGTGGGAGCAGGCCCGAAGCTCCACGCAATGGTTATGCAATGAATCAACTGCCGACTTCTCCTGTGTCGCAGAATCGGAAGACCTATGAAATCACCATCAGCAGTCAAGTTCCCCACTCCCCAACGGCGAAGCAACAGCGACGGCTTAGCTCGCCGCGGAATACCTATCACGAGGCCGCCTCGCCTGCCGACGTAAATCATGCACGCTTTCCTTCCATTCAAGACACGGCATTTCCCCAGCCGAACGCCAACGTGGTTACCAACGTGGTTGTGGAGAGGCCACCAATTCAGACCTTGGATGCCAATAAAGCAGCACTGAGTTACTGCAAAACTGCCTCAATGTTCTTTCTCGCGCTCCTGTGCACATGGTATGTACTGTTATTCCTCGCTCCTCAATGACATGGACTAACAATGTCTTCTAGGGTTCCCTCCACCATAAATCGAGTGTATACCCTGGTGCGACCATACGACTCACTCTTCGGATTGGACTTTGCCTCCGGAATTGTACTCCCTCTGCAGGGATTTTGGAACACCATAATCTACATCGTGACCAGCTTGCCGGCATGCAAAACCCTCTGGGAGGAGACCAGAGCAAATCTCTTCGGACCTCGAGCTGGTCGCCCAGACAGAACATCACCAGCACTGGCAATATCGAGACACAGCCACCAGGTTCTTGCCTCCCGCGACACCAGAGCAGATATCACGATGAGGATGGACGGGAAGAATCGCGTCGTCAACTACAGACATCAGGACGATATTGATACAGAGGAGGAGGAGTTGAGGGCTTCCAGTCCAACATTTATTATGCACGGCAGATGAGACACGAGAGGAGATCACAGGTGATAACGCCTTGTACACTAGTTGGAGGACAGACATCCAGGAGAACTTGACAGATCTGGAGTCTCGGTGATAATGACTACGCCCTGGCAGAGCCGGGTTGGGCGGTACTTCTGCACGAGCCTTTTAAGGAGCCTCTAATGTTTTTGGGAAGGCTCCTGCAGATACAGAACTAGCAGGGCCATGCGGATGGAACATGTGTGAGTAAGTCGGAAGTATGTACTCCATAGCATTGAAGCGATATGAATGTTGCTCTGATTGGCTCATGCATATGCACGGGAATTTTGTAAGCCTGTCGCTCCGCCACTCGAAAGCACCGGGCACAGCCTTGCACAGCCTCACACTGCAAAATGACTGCGTGACACCACCACAATCAAGCCCGATGCCTGCTCCGGCCGTTGCTGGCACAGCTTGCTTTTTACACTCAAGTGCATGCCCCGACTGACCTGAGCTTTTAGCCATACCACTGAACGAGACCCCGTCGCCTAGCCAGAAACAAGTCAGTCAGAGTCCGGACTCGACGCTAGCACACACCGGGGCCACCATCATAAGGACCGCTCGGCAGAATCTTGGTCTGTCTTCTTCGAGTTGAGTTGTTCCTCCTGCATCAGGTCTTGGCTTCCTTCGCGGGCTGCAGTGTGAACGGCGAAGAGCCGGGACTGTGGATCTATCCCTTACATTCGCGACCGTAGGATCGATTGCTAGTCGATCTCATTGGTGTCAGTATCTCGAGCTTCGTACTTTCTGATCGCAGCCTTGCACACACACACACACACACACACACACACAGAGAGAGAGAGAGAGAGAGAGAGAGAGAGATCACGGACCGCAGCGATGGCAGATGCAGAGTGCTCGGCCGACTCTTTCCCCACTACTCTCTCGGCGGGCTTCAGCACAGATGGGCCGCCGATGAACAAGAACATGACGATGACGGTGACGGTGTCGGTGCCTCGTCGCGCGTCTGCGCCCGTGCATAATCCCCGGGCAATTGTCCCGCGGACGCCGCAGGAGTGGAATGCCCACCGTGGCGTGATAACGCGTTTATACCGCGACCGGGAGTTGCCTCTCAAGGACGTCCAGCGCATCATGGAGATGGAGTACAACTTCAAGGCTACGTGAGTTAATCCCCCCCTCCCCGGTCCCAAAGCTTTGACATGTCATATATATATATATATATATACCTATGTTTTGTCCGTCCTAGATGGGCTCTACAGAGCTGACAATTGACTCAGAAAGCGCATGTACAACACCCGACTCAACCAGTGGAATATCCGCAAGAACTATCGTGCCGAGGAGAAGGAACTCCTGGCGGCTCGCATCACCCAAGCCCACCTCCAGAACCGTCCCGTCTCGGAGCTCACTTTCAAAGGCCGTCCGGTCAAACTGCACCGCGTGCTGCGGCATATCAGAGACCCGAAGCGTGGTAAAGCTGTCCGGCAGAAGCGGGGGTTACCTTTGCCGACTCACACCGACGACGACGACGACGACGGCGGCGGCGGCGGCGGCGGGAGTTCATCCGATTCCTCTGCGTCAGATCCCGTCCGAGACGACATGCTCCGCGTCCCTTCAAGCGGCGGGTCGAGAGGATCATCCTCCACGCCGGTAGGTTCGGGCAATACGACGTCCAGCTTGCTCACGCCTTCGTCGTCACAGTCAGACGACGATGGGGAGCCCTTTGAGATCATTCAGCGTGACGAGTTGCAAGCCGAAACACCGGCTCCGAGTCCACCGATATTCCCACCAAAGGACAAGGTCAACCTGGAACTCATTCTGCATGAGACACGGTCATATTACCTTGACGTTATGGGCAACGACCCCGTCAGTGAGGCAATCGACAACCACATCCAAGTCGTGGACACAGCCACCACGGCCTTTTGGTCAAACGTCAAGTCTGGCATCTACTTTCTCAAGAAGCAGTCGCCAACCCTGGCGTGGCCTTTGTTGAACGAAGCCTGTGTGTTGGCAGGAGACATATTCTCGCAAACGCCGGTTTTGTTTCTGAACAGCGTCTTCACCGTGCTCTCACCGGTCAACACGAGAGTCTATCCGCAGGTGCGGAGCACGCTGCTCAGGTATCTGGCGAGCATGGCGGCGATCAAGCTGAAATCCAGGCACCATCCGTTAGCTGTCGTGTGTCGAGAGATTGCACGGGACAACGAACTCGGCGAGGCCTCCGAGGCGGCATTGAACCTCACCCTGGCGCTGTTCACGCAGAACCTAGGCCGCGATCACAACACCACGTCCGCTGTGCATCGCTCGCTGATCAGCCTCCTGCGACGCGGCAAGCGGCTCGACGCAGCCAAGCAGGAGGGCGAGAACCTGGTGCAGGTGACGGAACAGGCGCTACTCTCGCGCTCGGACACAGACATCTACCAGCGCCGCCCGGCGTCCGTCGTCATGGCGGACCTGTGCGCCGCCCTCACGGAGCTGGTGCACATCCACATGGACATGGGCCAGCACGGCGTGGCGCGGGGGCTGTGTTCGTCCGTGATCCGAAACTACCAGACTATCCAGGGCGTCAATTTCCCCGACACCAAGGCCGCCTATGCCATGGAGGACATGGCCGAGCTGAGCTGTGCCATCGGCGACAAAGCGGACGCGGCGTACTGGCTGAGGCAGGCGCTGGACGCATCGTCCATGCTCCGGGGCGACGCCGATGCCGCGACGCAGCACATCCGAGACAAACTTGTGCAGCTGGATGGGGAGGCAGACCAGGCAGACCAGCGTGGTTTCCAGGGTGGTGTACATGCATAGTAGTCATAGTTAGTCTAAGCGCGGCTCGTTTGAGGACGTCAGTTGCCCTTTGCATGTATACATACGAGGTACATGGCGGCCTGAATTGCCGATTTACTCCGTCCAGCCTCGTCCGCTTTCTCAGCCTTGTAACATGCATTCGTTGGAGAACATTCAACCGAACCAGAGAAGGGAGGTGAGGTGACGGGCAAACTCCGCGCAAAAAAGTGAAAAAGGAAAAAAGAAAAGGGGGGATTTGGGGAGCTCCGTCTTTGAAAGGGCGCTGGGTGGGCGTCTTTCTCCAACTCCGGCCCAAACCCACCCACCGCCGCCACCTGCCACCTCTTCCCCCGGCTCGCTGGAAAGACATCGAGAAGGAGTCTTATTACTTAGGTATGTAGGTATGTAGCTAGTCATGGAAATCTAAAGGAACTTTCATCATCGTACTCGGTACGTGAGACGGGTTGGTTATTATATACTGACTTTCGATTTCGATTTCGATTTCGATTTCGATTTTCGTCTTCGTTTTTCTGAGGAGCATCACTATCAGTCTGCTCCTTTGACTTGCCTTCTCGTTGCTTTGGGCAGCAAACCCCCCCCCCCAAAAGGGCCGGCAAGTCAAGAAAAGAAAGGAAATCGGGGCGCAATGACTGCACCGTCTTTTACACCCTCGTCGGCGTTCCTCGAGCTCGTCGCGACGTCGTCACTCAACTACCGCGAGTGCGCGCTGCTGGGGCTCATGGCGCTGATCTCGCACGAACCCACCTCGAACAATAACAACGTCCTGCTGGACGAGTACATCGCGACGGCGCTGCACTACGGCGCGACCGAGTCCGAGATCCAGAACGTCGTCTTCCAGTCCAGCTTCAGCGTCGGGGCGGCCAGGGCTGTGGTCGTGCGGGCCCGCGTCGAGGCCGCCCTCAAGTCGTCGCTCCGCGGCCGGCTGCACCATCTAGAGACGGAGCTGTTGGTGGGAGAAGCATCCGGAGCGCACAAGACGGTGGTGCGCGACTCGGATCCCTCCAACACGAGCGTCGTGCCCATCGTGCTCATCCATGCCTTGGGCTTGGATCGCAGGATGTGGGACGCTGTCTTCGCCAGCCTTGCCGCGAGCAGGAGTGGCACGGACCAGAACAGTCCGCCGCGTGTCATCTCCTACGATCTGCGAGGCCACGGGTACGCGGCCCACGCGCCGTCGGCGCAGTCGCTCACCCAGCTTGCGGCCGACCTGAACAGTCTACTCGAGGCACTGCAGATCCCCCGGGCGGATGTCTACGGACAATCCTACGGCGGGGCCGTGGCGCAGTACTTCGCGCTCGAATACCCCCAAGCCACGCGGTCAGTCGGCCTCATCACGACGGCAGGCGAAGCCCAGCCGTCGTGGAAAACCCGGGCGACCAGGGCCGAAGAATCCGGCTCGGTGATGCCGCTCCTCCCCGAAACGCTGCTGCGGTGGTTCACGCCCGAAGCCATCGCGCGGAACGAATGGGGTGTGCGCTACGCACGGTCGTGCGTGGAGAGAATCTCGGTCCAGGACTGGGGGGACGCATGGCAGTGCATGAGCGGGCTGGACACCCTGGGTAGAATACAGGCCGGCGGCGTCAAGTGTCCTGTGCTGCTGGTCTGCGGGGTGCAGGACAAGAGCACCGGCCCGATGTGGATGGCGAGGTTGAAAGAAGCGTGTGAGAAGGGCGGTAGTAGACTGGTCGTGTACAAGGAGGTCGATCCGGGAGTGCATATGATGGCGTTGGAGCAGGGCGAGGCTCTGACGAAGGAGATATTGGAGTTCAGGAGGGTGGTGGATGGGGAGGGCGTGTAGCGACGGACAGCCGCTTGTGGCATCGACATGGACAGGGACATTGGCACTGACATGGAACATCCCGTGGTGCATTGTGTACTGGGTATCCCGAAGTCGCCTCGTCCCTTCCCCAAAGTGCCAAGCTTTATACTTGTTACAAGTACAAGTACTGGTACAGTATACTGGGTAGTGGGGAGTGACATCATGCGCGCACGCTGTTTTAGCTGTGGTGGCGTCCTCCAGGCGCATCCCCATTGGCGGGACATGACTTCCGGGCCAAATCACCGATCTTCGGCGTCGTATTAAGCTTTTCCCGATGGTGGCGGCACCACTAACAACTCGGCGAGTCGGCAAGCAACATCTGAACACACCCAGTCAACCATCTGCATCTAATACAAAAGGCCTTTCCCCTTCACTGCTCTGCTCAGCCTTGTCAACTGTCTTTGCCCCTCCTTAATCCTCAGCCTCACTAATTTCCTCACCACTTAATATCACCATTAACATCATTTTGCTTTGATCACTTTGGTGAGCTTCCTCAAAAGCCACCCACCCACCAATGTCCCTCGCCCAACATGTCTCCTCAGTCGAAGGCATTGACCACGAGCCCGAGCCCGGCGACGTGGCCTTCGACGACCGCGCCAGCCTGCTCAGCGGCTTCCACAGACTCTCGCGCCAGCCCAGCATCGCCCTGTCCATCAGCTATGACCCCATCCCGCCGGGCGCTGGGGACAATGGCACGGGGCAGCTGGAGAAGTTGGAGCCCATTGCCGCGTACGAGGTGTCGAGGGGGATGAGGATAGGTAAGTCTGCTTTCTTCACTTGGTGATCCGCCCCTTGGGAAAGGGGAGCAAAGGAAGAAAGGCAAGGAAAAGAAGATGAGAAAGAGCTGTCTGGCGGGATGCAATCAGAATCGAATGGGAATGGGAAGCTAACGATGGCATCACTCGGTGCCGA
This sequence comes from Cladophialophora psammophila CBS 110553, assembly GCF_000585535.1. NCBI lineage: Eukaryota > Fungi > Ascomycota > Eurotiomycetes > Chaetothyriales > Herpotrichiellaceae > Cladophialophora > Cladophialophora psammophila. The sequence goes on along the minus strand of NW_006912932.1, from coordinate 969,866 downwards.
ATAGCGCAGGTGTCGGTGGGCGTCGTCTCTTGTGTCATGGCGTCGGGAATTGTCTTTGGGTTCGACGCTCTCAAAACCATCTTGTTGGCTGAAGGCACGTATCGCGACCTTTGCACCGAAGACGAACTGCGAAAGAATGTGCCATTGTGCTATATGCAAGACCAAAGGTAAGCAGGGGGTTTTCCATTCGTGGTCTGGGGCCCAGCTAGATGACCTGACCTGACATGCACCTTGTATTCAGATTAAACCTCACATTCGTCATCGCCTCCGTCACCACAAATATCTCTGCTCTCCTGGTCGGCGGCATCCTTGACCGCTACGGCCCACGCGTCTGCGGTATTACATCCGCCATCCTTCTTGCCCTGGGAAGTGTGTGCATGGCTTTTGCCTCGGATTTACCGTTCGACGCCTACATCGTCGCGAGTTTCCTCCTCGCGTTAGGCGGGACTTTCACGTTCGTCCCCAGTTTTCACCTGTCCAATACATTTCCCCGGTTCCAAGGTCTCATCCTGGCGCTGGTCACAGGCGCATTTGACGCCTCGGCCAGCGTCTTTCTGACCTTCCGTATCCTGTACCAAAACACCCACGGCGCCATCACCTTACGACAGATCTTCACCGTCTACCTCGTCATCCCGATCTTCATCCTCGTGTCCCAAATCACAATCATGCCGTCGCACAGCTACCAGACCCGCGGGGAGTTGACCGAGAAAATGGACCAGGCGCAGGACCCCACGACGGACGTGCACGACAGCGATGACGAGCTCGAGGGGGCTATGGAGATCATGCAGGTGCGGGCCGAGAGGGCGAATAGGCGTCGCCAGTCGATTGCCTCGATCAGCGACTTGCTCGGCACGCCGGCCCAGCAGAACCAGCACGAGAAAAAGGAAGACCAGATCCGGGTCAATAGCGGCGTGTGGGGGATCCTGCACGGCCTGCCCGCGAGCAAGCAGATCCGCACGCCGTGGTTCGTGCTCATCACGCTGTTCACGGTGCTGCAGATGGCGCGGTTCAACTTCTTCATCGCCACCATCTTCACCCAGTATTCGTACATGCTCGACTCGGTCGAGGAGGCCACGCGGATCATTGAGTTCTTCGACCTGGCCCTGCCCATCGGCGGCATCGTCACCGTTCCGTTTATCGGCGCTCTGCTGGACTACACTTCTACGGTTGCCGTGTTGAATCTGTTGGTGCTGCTGAGCACTCTCATCGGCGTGCTGGGCGCCGTGCCGACCGTCTGGGCCGCCTACGCCAATGTCACGCTGTTCGTGCTCTTTCGTCCCCTGTACTACAGCGCCATGTCCGACTACGCGGCCAAGATCTTCGGGTACGCCACCTTCGGCACCGTCTACGGCGCCATCATCTGTCTCTCGGGCCTGTTCACCTTCACCCAGTCGGCGCTGCAGGCTCTGCTTCACGACGTCTTCGAAGACGACCCCGAGCCCATCAATCTCGGCCTCGCTACCGCCGGGCTCGTCCTGGGCGTCACCCTCGTCATGTACGTCGACATCAAGGGCCGCGCGCTGCACCGGGAGAAAGCCATCGCCGCGGCCCAGGCTGCTGCTCCCGCTGCCGCTGGGGCGAACGACGAGAGACGGCCGCTCCTGGGCCCGCCGCGGTCTGGGTACGGCAGCGCAAGGAGTGTCAACAGCATACTCAGCACGAATGGACCGGGGGGCATTAGCGCTTCCGCTACTGGTTCTGGTGCCCTTGGCGGTGCCGGTGCCGGTGTTGGTACTGGTGTAGGTGTGGCAGGCATATCTGCAGCCGCCGGCCTCAACGCCGGCATGGGCATGGGCATGGGGAGCGCAATGGCAGAGGACACCGGCGCCGCGGGAGCAGCAGCGGAGAGAATGCGTCTCTTGCACGGCGCGCCGAGCCGGCAGCAGGTGCAGAGGAATCTGTCCACGGTGCAGGAGACGCGCGAGCTGTAATAGATCCTTCCTTCCCTCCCGTACGCGATCTAGGAGTTTCAGGCGTGTGGGGGTTTGGGGTTACATTGCATTGCATTGTAAGGAGTGTTGCATTCTATCCTATCCCATCTTATCTATTCTATTCTATTCTATTGCATTGCATTGCATGGCGTGGACATGGACATGGACATACAAGTAGGTAGCAGGTAGTACGGCACTAGATTACATTATACTTCATTATATGTTGGATGGACTTGGTTGGACATGGCCTATGAGTATTAATGTTACAGAGTATATATATAGCGTAGCGTTATATGGCAGACTCTTTAATTGACACTCCTACAGGCGATGCTTCATGGAGCTTACCCAGTACAGGATGTGTGTAAAAAGTCATGCTAAGCGATCGCGGGCTGCGTCTCGCGGCTCCAGGAAGGGAGACAAAGGCATGGCGTGGCATTGTTGCACTGTTAGCGATACAGCTCTCTATCTGGGTATATGCAGACTCCAAGTAATGTCGTTCTGGCCGTCTTCTACCCGCACCCGGACAATTACTGTAGCAACGGCGCAAAGACCGACATATGGGGGCGCACCGTACCACGCACAGTTACTCGCTCAGAATACGCCGTCCTCAACCTCCTAACCAGGCCGGTGACATGACTTGATCCCTCTGTTCGACGATATGTTCCCCCACTCGTTTGGCCCATTTTAATCATCCAACAGATTTGCCTCGCCATTCACCTGCCTGTTCCCACCCTCATTGTCCCTGGTATCCTTGGTGCTCTTCTTCCCATGTGCCTTTCTCGCATAGAACTCATCCAACAACTTGGGGTTGATCCGATTGAGCAACTCCTTGGGGAAGATACGAAGCAAGTTCCAGCCAATCTCCAAGCTGTCAAACACAGACCGTTTGTCATACGCACTCTGGGAGATGAACTGTCTTTCGAATTTCTCCAAGAATTCCAGCGAGAGTTTGTCTTCCGCGCTGAGAGCCTCTTCACCGACGACGGCTTTCATGGCCGCGGCGTCACGGCCAATGGCGTACTTGGCGTACAGTTGGTTTGAGACGTCACCGTGATCTTTTCTCGTCAAACCTTCCCCAATGGCGGACTTCATGAGCCGGGACAGAGAAGGCAGGACATTGATGGGTGGGTAGATACCCTTGTTGTGCAATCCACGGTCCACGAAGATCTGGCCTTCTGTAATGTATCCCGTCAAATCGGGGATAGGATGGGTGATATCATCGTTAGGCATGGTCAAGATGGGAATCTGCGTGATGGAACCGTTTCTCCCTTCCACACGACCTGCTCGCTCGTAGATGGTGGACAAATCGGTATACATATAACCAGGGTACCCACGACGACCAGGGACTTCTTCTCGGGCGGCCGAGACTTCTCGAAGAGCGTCGCAATATGCGGACAGGTCGGTGAGAATGACAAGCACGTGCTTCTCGAGTTGATAGGCGTAGTATTCTGCGGTGGTCAGGGCGAGACGAGGGGTGATGATACGTTCAATGGTGGGGTCGTTGGCCAAGTTCAAGAACAGCGTGACTCGTTCCATTGAGCCATTCTCTTCAAAATCTCGGGTGAAGAAACGTGCGGTTTCCATGTTGACACCCATGGCGGCGAAGACAATGCTGAAGTTCTCCTCATGGCCATCGTGGACGCCCTTGGTCGGTTGCTTGACCAAACCGGCCTGCCGGCAAATCTGGGCGGCGATTTCGTTGTGGGGCAGACCAGCGGCGGAGAAGATGGGGATCTTTTGGCCTCGAGCGACCGAATTCATGCAGTCGATGGCGGAGATACCTGTCGAGATCATTTCCTCGGGGTAAACCTTTACCCAGGTCAGCAATCAAGGCGGCAGGCAAAACCCAACAGACATACTCTGGAATACGGATTGATGGGACTTCCATTGATATCGAGATAGTCCTCTGCCAGCACTTTGGGGCCTTTGTCGATAGCTCTGCCTGACCCATCAAAGATGCGACCAAGCATGTCCTCTGAGACACCAATCTTCAGACTGTGGCCCGTAAACTCGACTTTGGTCTGCATATAAATGAGTATCATGTCGTGTAGAATAGCAATAGACTCTTCACCTTCTTCACGTCGATGCCGGGAGTGCCTTCAAACACTTGCACGATGGCTCTGTTGCCTGCGGGAACAATGGTCAATCTGCCGACCTCTTTGCCTAGTCTTTGCACCTTGTAGCCAACACACCTCTTGCTTCGAGAACTTGACCAGATCTTGACGACCCATCAGGTAGCGTTAGACTGACGATTTCGTTGTATCTTGGGAATTTGACCTAAGGGGACCGTTTGTTAGCGATAAGTTCCAGAGAGCTTCGAGCCGCAGCTTCGACGTACATTGTCTACAATGACCAGAGGACCATTGACACCGCCAATTGTGTTGTACTTCAACCTGGGCTTGATGGAAGCCATTCGATGATCTAGATCGGCCATTCTGGCGGCCTGGCGGAGGTGAGAGACGATAGCAGAAGTGGAGGGTAAATGTGAGAGACAGAAGCAACTCTTTTGCTAAGTAAAGGGAAGAGCTTCTTCAGCACCCCGTCAGGGCCAACGGACGAATCGGAGAGGGACGATGGCGCAGGCGAGCAACAGCTGCAACGAACGAGAGGGCGAGGGATCGGAGGGGATCTCGCTCCTCCAGAACAACCAGAAGAACAGCGACAGTAAAGTTTCAGCGAGGAGTGGGAGATCACAAAGAACTGGCTGCTCGGCTGGTGCAGGGAACGAGACGAGGAGACTAGCTGCAGCTGCAGCTGGCGATGCGGTCACTACGAAGCCGCTAACCACCTCGCCACCATCCCGCAGCCAAGCATCCGCAAAGATACCGCAGCCACCACCGCAGACGAGGTACCGAGTACTGGGTAGTCCTTATCCTCATCCATCATCTACAACCTCCCATTCCTTCCCGTCATCGACCAGCAGCCGACTCTCCATGAAATCCACGGCCTGCCTAAATGCAGCCTCAGTCGCCCACTTACCCACTCTCTTGTTCAGGTCAGATCTGACCGCGAAGCCGTGGGATACCCCCGAGTGCGGCGTCATCTCCTACGGGCACAACGTCTGCTTGAGCAGCCTGTCGGTCAAATGTCTGTTCTCTACCGTGGAAATAAGATCATCCTCTCCTGCGGCACTCGAAATGGGCCCCTTGATACCTTTGACCTCCTCGGAGACAAACGAAAGGATTCGCCAGGTAGCCGACATCAACTCGGCCGTCTCCTCTCACGAAACGACAAACATGTTTTGCGCCAAAGCAATACCCAACAGCTCCGATCCTCTGTATGCCGTGATCATTGTGGAGATAGTCGATGCATTGTTGGACGATCGGGTTAACCTGCTTAGTGGTATGAGGGTTGTTTCCGTCAGTGCCCTTGTTGACCTGACCCACAAAGGCGAAATCCTCGCGCACGGTCGGTGGCAGACAGTCAGTCTTGAACAGATCCGCTAGCAAGGTAAGGTATCCATTGGCAGCGAACTGGTCGCTGTCAATTTCGCGGTGTGGGTTACATCCAGGACGTCGCCCAGATAAAGAATCGCTGCTTGGGGGTTGGTCCTCCCTGGGGACGGCATGGCCATATCAAGGTCGAAACTGCCCGCCCGGATCGCTTTATCGGTAGGTGTACCGATTCAAGAAACGTCATCTTGAGGATTGCAAGAGTCAAGTTCGGCCAACTCATTACTGCTTGTAACCGATAGTGTAGCATTTTGAAGGTGGATTCGAGGCTATTTTGGTGCATGTTCGAGTTCAAGGTTGTACCTCTTCGCTGTCGACTTAGTTCCCTTTCGGGTGCAAGGTAAGTGTCGGTCATTGTGTCGCGCTCCTATCATCTTATCATCTTTTTCGTTGAGTGCTGGACAATTTCGACAACGTCGATTTATTTCCACATTCAGCGATGGATTTATACGGCGAATGCGTCCTACCTGAATGTGTGAGGCCGGGCCAGCAGGGAGAAGAGCTCATAAGAGGCGAATCCCTGGTGAGCATGGTTTTGGACGTCTCCATACCAAGTTCGCGACAACATTGCGGGCTATACCCTTCGAACGCAGGCGCGCCTGGCAACGTTGTCTCTACATCCTTGCATAAGCCTGCCCTATTGAAGCTTTGGTACAACAGATTCAGAGAGCAGTCAGGCTGGACTTGCCCAGGGCCGAGACTTCGTAAGTTGTCATTGAAAAGGTGAGTCGCATCCGCATCTACCAGCATTTAAACAGGTTAAGAACAGGTATAGAGTACGGTACTAGTATCCAAGGCGAATCTCGGGCACCAACCTCTTAGCCACACAGGCTTCATTCTCAGAGGCGCCATCAATGATGGTGCAGTAACACCTCCAATCAACAGCTGGGGAATCTTGATCTTGGGGCTGAGTCAAGCCTCGCACAGCCTCGCACAGCCACATCAGGGATATTCCCACGTCTTCGGCTCCAGACCCTGGCCGTCTACTGATTGTTCATAAGGCTACAAAGGAGCTCTCTTTTCACCATGCTGTTCTTCAGTCATTATCCAATTCCTTTGCCGCTTCATATAGCATCAGCAGGTGATAAGGTCAGCATCGAGCACCACGACAGCGCGATTCTGGAACGATATGAGAGTCAAGAATTCCGGGAGCTCTTGTTCTTCTACGAGTTCTCAATTCAGCAACAAGCCTTGCCCGTCCGCTGCGTCACTACCATTCAATTTCGGCCTGGAGACCAGCCTGCAGCACTACATCCTCAACAAGAGTGGCTTGCAAAAAGCTGAGCCACATATCGTGACATCCATTCATGATTGTGATCAGTCACTCTGGGACCGAAACAGCACCTCTGACTTCCATATTTTGACTGTGTCGGGATACGCCACCGGTTTGGGTCCACCGTTGAGCATTTCCGCCAAAGAGTTCGATAATCTCTGTGCGTTGTGGCAAATACCAGCAAAGTTGCTAAAGAAATGCCCGACTTTGGCCGCCGACATCCTCGAGTGTTGCGTGGAGGAACGTGATGTTAATGATGGCGAAATTGTGTTAACCCCGAATGCTTCGGAGCAGCCGCATCAGAAATCCCTCAACATCTTGTTCAGCAACTCAGCAGCGGAGGCGACGTTCTTCTGCCTGCTCATTTGCGACTTGACCGGCCAGTCGGGCGCAAGGTGCCTCATCGGCTCGGTCCAAGACGGAGAGACGAAGAAAGTATTGTCAGAATTGGAAGGCTGCACCAAAGATACCCTCTTGAACCCAGCGATCATTATCGGCTTTATCCTGGCAAATGTTGCTGATCAGCTCGGTGTTCTACTAAACGATAGGCATTCCAGGGATGCACTTGATATTGCCTCTCGTCTAGGCATCATGAATCCAGGGATGCGCAACTATATCGCTTATTTCGGTTTTGACGGAGAGCCCGACCAGGAATATTCGAAACTTAACGTGGACCTTTACAGCTTGCAATATGCCTTCAGTCAGAATTACCACTTTAACTACGCCAACATGGTGCTTGTTCGTGGTCTGAAGGCCATCTTCGAGTCATATACCGATGAGGTTCGCTCGCCGGCTGTATTCGAGTGTATCAACGACATCCTCCGCAGACTTGAATGCCAGAAGGGGACAGTGGAATTCTGGGTCCGGGTCACACAGAACCAAAGCCCGGTCTTGTTCAATCTGATCAATCAACGGGACAGCCGATTGAATTATTCTGTTGCACAGTCGGCACGACAGATCGCTGCGGCCAGCAAGCGGGACAGCTCCGCAATGAAAACCATCTCGATTCTGACCCTAATCTTTCTTCCGGGAACGTTTGTCTCAGCCATCTTCTCCACTACAATCTTTGACTTTACTGGACTGGACGTCGGATACGGAAAAGTGGGCAAAGCATGGTGGATTTACCTACTATGCTGTCTGCTACTAACACTGATCACCGTTGGTGTGTGGGCTGGCTGGATGGTGTCGCGACTCAACAAAGCTACCGAAGAGGAGAAGAGATGGGGCAGCTACAGAGAAGACTACTATGAAGCACAGCGTTACAATCAGAAAGCACCAAACAGACCAAATCACGAGCATCGAGACGGCCCGGCATTTTCCTACTCGAAACCTGCGGGAGGCTCCAACTGGAGCAGCGCTGCAACGAGAAACCGCAGAGCCAGTTGTACCAGTGTCCCAAAGGCGGAGGGTTTTAACCTCCCACCACCGTCGACATTCCCTACCAGGTTGACCACCCTAGTTCGGACGTTCTAGAACGAGCCCCGATATTTTCTGGGCGATTGCGTGTCCTCGATCTTGTATTGGACATTGCCCATCGTGTCAAGCCCAAGAGGAGCGAGTTGTCACGTTCCCGCTTCGCTGGCAAACAGACTCGAAGGGGCCCCCCAGTACTAGGCATATAGGATGATAATAACATCGTAAGGATAGCCGATCAAAAGGTTGTCGCGAACAGCAAGGTCCATTCCAAATTCAACGGATTTGATCGGATAATCAAATGATCAAGCGATCATTCCAAGTGCACAACCGTAGTGGCATCAAGGAAGTAGCCCTTGATATCTATCTAGCTCGCAAGCCGTCCCACGCCACCGCGTGCAGGAGCCTAGACTTTGACGATGATGCCCTCTTGCCAGGTCTTCTGTGCGATTTCGCGCTTTCCCCTTTGGGAGCTGTACTTCCTTGTCCCCATGGCTGCTGCGTCGTACAGCTGTTGTCCTGGCTCTCTATCTCTTCCGCCATCTGAGAACTTTCCCTCTCTTGGCCCTCGTCTTCTGCGTCCTCTGCCCAGAACCGTACGCCCAAACACCTCTTGCCCGACGGATAGACTCTCGTCGCGATCGCGCACCGCGAGTTGACAAAGACTTCGAGCACGGACTCGTCGAAGAAGACGTGCAGTTCCAAGTCTTCAATCTTTGGCCCTGTCTCTGTCTCTCTCTCTGACTTGAGGTGACCGTCCCCGTCCTCGCCAACAGGGAGGAACGTGAACAAAGTAAACGGTGCAGTCTCAGGGGTCGTGTTTATGCCATTGTCATCGATGACGTGTGTGTGATCTCTGACAGATCGATCAATTCGAATAGTCTCGCTCTCGGGTATGAACGAGATCGTCGTCCTCATGGCCGGCTCAGAGCTTGATAGAGGCGATATTTCATCCTGCTGCGTTCCTTGCGCACTGCCGCCGTTGTGGAATATGCTCAGCCCAATCCTCTTGCATGCGTGGGATAATGAGAAGTTGGAGACAAGTTCGAAACGGTGCGTTTGGATGTCCATGAATGTGTCGCCTTCAGACGTGAGGTTCTGTGAGTGACGCGCCAGGCGGACCTCCCTTGCGCTGTTGCGGAGAGGTTGGAGGAACGGGGCGGGAGAGATGCCCAACGTGCGGATACTAAATGTTCGTTGCTCCCTCTTTCCTGACTCTTCTTCTGGCTCGAACTCTATCGATGTGATATCTTGCAACCGACTTCTCAAGGCCCCTATTACACCGCGAACAGTGAGAAGACCAACTTCTCTAGGCAGGGATATCATCCCACTCCACCCCTGTTCATCAACCAGACGTTGCGGCAAGTCTTCCTCGGTGATCCAACCCCATACAATCTGTTTGTCGCTGAGGGGATCATGAAAGGTGGTGGCGGCGTAAAGAAGGCCATAGTCGAAGCGGCCTCCAAATTTGTAGTTCATTTTTGGAATTTTTGATCGACTGCCAGTATCCGGGGTGATAGAGGTTGTGGTTTGAAGGGCTCCGCACATCCACTGCAAGGACCTTTCTGGACGGGGAAATTTCGTGGGACTTTGCGGATATTCTGTGAACGACGACTCTTTACAGTGCGTAGAACTTGCCTTTGCGCCCTCGCAGCCTACAATAACGAAGTGCCTGCTTTCACCGTCGTGCTCGTCTTGGAGGGTCATGAAACATGCGCACTCCCAGTTTATGCCCATATCGCCACTCCAGCGGGATATAGAGTGGCTCAATCCCACATCGACCAGGGAACTGAGAAACGTCCATTCTGCTGGGTTCGATGGATTGATTGCGTACAAGAATGCTGTGGGTGAGTGATCGCGAATGCCTCCGGAGATCATACCGTAGAACTGGCTTTTGGCTTGGCCAAGTAATTTGGCCATCGCAGGCCAGGTTGCAATGAATGGATCGCGCCAACCCGTCACGTCAAGGTCCGGGGGCGGCTCTAGGAGGATCGGGTTCTTTGTGACCTTTGTCCATGTTTGACCGCCGTCTAATGATTGAGCAGCGGCCAGTGTCTCTGTCTGTCGGATATAAGGCAGAGTGTAGTGCAGCGGCAATCGACTTACGCCCGTATAGAACACGGTCAGTGGTCTAGCTCCAGCTTTGCCATCCGAGTTGGTGGGAATCAAGCAACCTGTGAAACACCCTTTTGTGTCATACCATTTATCAGCAGTGACTCCGGGTTGGATTGCCGGTGTTTGAGATACATTCCAGTACACCATATCCTTTGAGATAGCATGGCCCCAACAGATTGATCCCCAAATAATTGAGCCAGAGTCATTTCGACGAGGGTTCCACTGGAAGAACAAATGGTAAAGCCCTGTTGACGGGTCGTAGCCAGGGGCACAGGGATCGTTCATCCAGCCGTGGTTTGCTTGAAAGTGGTATTGGGGGCGCCATCTTAGGAAGGCTGGTAACGGTGATGTAGGCGGATGTATAGACTCAGAAGTTGATGAATAGGCACTTATCGGCCCTTCGCTTGTTTTGCCTGTTGATGAAGTGCAAGCGAGGCTGTTAGAGGATAGTAGCTGTATGCCCTGTGCAGCCATTCAAACCAACTAAGCCCTAAATGTTGCTATGGGCGTCATCAGATAGAGCTAGAGATCTGTTGCACACAACGGTGACTAAACCGAGCTTCTGCATAGTACCGTTCAAATACACGATGCTGCTTTGAACGGTTGACTCACTGGCAACACCTGGTTTATAGGCCCGTTGGAGTTCTGGCACCAAGCCAGCGATTTCCAGGGATGGAAACAAGTCCGCCGACCGATCGAACAATGCTAGCCGAGTAAGCTTGGATCATATTGAGCTTGGTATGACGGGACTATCCTCCTTCAATATATGGCCGGAATGCATTGGGTGGAGTTGGCGTAGCAATCCAGTCGTCGGCATAAAGTTGATGCTTCAACCTCGGGCAGAAAAGGGCCGATTAGAGGCTGCGCTGTTGATTGGCTCGTTATCGCAGAGCGTTCGACATCGACAGCCCTGTCATCTTATGCAGAGTCCAATACGTGTCCGTCCTAAGGGCATTTTCGGCGCATTCCGGAAGATATTGAGCAGACCTCTGATTAAACCGGGAGGATTGTTGGACCGGCGATGTCGTGTGTTCATTTTAGGTTCCTCAACCACCTTTAGGAGCCTGGCACAGGTTGCGTCCCAGATGCTCCTCACCGTGTCTTTCCTCGTTGATGCGCATTGGAAGTAACCCACTCAACCTGAACATTCCATGTTGACATCGTCACTCTCCAACAGGCTCCGGCCTCGCACTGAACAGCAGCTTATACTTGACAACATCCACGATCTCCAACGCCTCGTTGCCGTCGCCATCACTTCTTGGATCGCTCTCATCAGCTTTCCGAAGGACTGCCAACGGTTTTGCCAACTTCTTAACTTCTCCAGTCAATCTCTGATGCCTGCCGACGTAGAGGTAGACTTTCTTCATCCACTTGCCCTCGTTTGCTTCTTGGGGGTTGTACAGCGGAAATTCAAGTCGCCCTATATTGTGGACGGCCGTTGACTCGTTCGAATCATCTGTTGCTAGATTCTGGAAGGGCCCATGGATTTTGCCTTGGATCTCCACAATGGCCAGTCCTGATGGTATTTGCAGAACGGATGGCAGCGGGTTGGGATTTGTACTATTTGTCTCTGGGATGGGAGCAGCTGTACGCAGCTCGACTGCTGGCATTGCGGATTGTATTGATTTGATTGAAGATTCTGAGGACTGTATTGTTGCGGAAGACAAATCGACAGTCAATGAGACAAAGCACGCGTCGTGTCTATATGACGGATCGAATACTCTGTATGCTTCACCGTACTCCCGCATGTCATCACGTGAGAGGCTGTCAACTACCAACGTCCAGGCTACATCCACGTCCGCTCAGTTCTAATTTTCCAGTGTCGTCGTGACAAAGATCCCAAAGTCTCTTCGTTCATATCGCAAAGGCCTGGATGACGAGACTTCTGTGCCATGTCCCTTTGTCTTGCCTCCGTAAAAGGGCCAAGGTTAGGGAGCGGATGGGACGTCGAGATTGAATACCAAACATCATGCATCATGCACCATTAGGACCTGAGCGAACCCCAGGTTTCCAACATAGGAATCCAAAGTAACCGCCGATTTGAGTAGCCAGACTCTCCTACTTTTGCATCTGCAAGTTCTTGTCCCCCATTAGCCTGACGTGTCTCCTTTTTGTCCTTCATCTCATTCAATATTGTTTGCTCGACGTCACTTATCCGTCACTTCCTGCTCTCCTGACAGTCTCTAGCGTGGACGCCGATATAGACTCATGTGCTTGGAACTTCTGGGAATTCAGAATCACCACCTGCGAAACCCTCTCAGCACTGGTGTTGTGGTACTGTTCTCAGCCTTCACCTCTGTGCAGGTGTCACTCATGCCTTCCAATACTCGTTTGCTCATGCTCATGTTCATGCTCGGACCGGGCGATGGCATGATCACTCTAAATGATACTCAAAGTGATGCAGATGCAACCAGCTGAGTATTCCCTGTCCGAAGATCTGCCGAATTCCATGTGAAGGTCTTCTTCCAAGTTCTTCATGGCGACAGCAAACTGTCGACAATCCAAAGCTGTGCCCTGCTTCAATGGTGGCCATTCGGACTTTATTGACAGTCATCCTTATACAGGGTGCCAACGCCTTGTGACGCTGTCTCACGAACTGGGGCAGCGCGACAACCGGAGGCATTCAACCTCGATGAATATGACGAAATAGCAACACGGCCTCTCATAAATGATATAAAGAACAACTCCCTCAGACAGGATTCGTTCAGCACAGCAATGTGTGTCGCCAACATCACCTCGCATATTACTGCCGGTCCAGAGACACCCACGGTGACGCTGGTACAAGGCAGTGCTGATACACAGCCATATCGACATTCATAACCAACCATCATAAGGCTGCCTCGTTGCGGTGTTGTAATTGCGGCGGCCTCCAGCTCCACCACCAGGGGGTGAATCTCGCCAGATCCGCATGTTGAATATCGAGGGTACCGAGATCCTGCCTTGCAGTCAGTCTGGGGTCCCGCGCAACCCCCATCACCACAACGACAACAGAGGCCTGGACAGTGAATTTGCGCGAACTTCACCGTCAACCCCGCGTTCAAGCCAACCACGTCTCATCGTCCACTGCGTCCTATGGGGCTTAGAACTTCAATACTTCTCAGGTTGTCTCCGATACCGCTCCTCCCATTTCCACTCCCAATACTCCGTCCTAACTAACCATCTTTGACGTACCCACCTTCTATTTTCCATCCCCACCATTCATCCTACACCTCCACAATCATGCGTCCTCGGAGAAGAGGGAAGCGAGCTTCGTTGGACCGCCTGTCGTCGGTAACCTTCGATGACATGGGGAGCGTCGACAGTAAGGAGCTAGCGACCCAGACATTCTTCGGCAAGAAGCAACAAGCACTTGCAATTGTCCCACCCCAGAACCTTTCTCATACATCCTCGGTGACATGGAAGAGCCAGGCAGTCAAAGACAAGGAGGAGTATGAACGTGTCAAACAGCGCGTCCGCCACTTTGTCCCCGAACATTTCAAGGCCAACGCGAAACTCGGTGGAAGGCCGTCGGAGATCTTCCCACAGACCGTTGCCGAATGGCTGATCCACAAGAAGGAGATACTTGCATTGGCCGAGGCTGAGCAAAAGAAGAACTGCGAAATGCTCAAGGCTCAAATCGAAGCTCGCCCAAAGATCGAAAAGTCCCAGCGTAAGATCAAATCCGTCTTTGGCGAGAGTGGCAAGATTTTCAACGACGGACTCAGCCCAGTGTTGGGTTTCCCTACCATTTGGTCAGCTGAATACCTCGGACAAGTGGCCAGGTGGCCAAGCAAGGGGGAAATGCAATGGAACGGCGACAACAGGCAAAGCATGCTCGCAAAGACAAAGTGTGGTCGCTTTCTGCCTCCCCCTCGCGCTCCTGCCGACCCTTCAGCCCCGTTCCGAGAGCCGGCCTTCTTGAGGCAGTTGCCATTTGACGAAGCCGGCCCTATCTTCTGCATGGGTCCTCGACCTGACGAGATTTATGTCAACAATGTCGACATGGATCAAGATCCGCAGTTCGAGGCACTTGGCAACGTATTTTTGGGAGCCAAGTTGATGCAGGAAGTCGGCGAGTGGAGGCCGCCTCTCGTTCCAGAATGGCAGTTGGCAACGACAGAAGGAGCTATGGTGTTCTATGAGGGAGACAGGTTTGTTGGAACTCCAGCTATTGACGGTGAGATGTGGTACGACGAAAGCATGCAGGCTGAAATGTGGCAGGAATACCCTGTGTGGTGGTGAACGGAATGCACAGGGTGCTTGGTGTTGTTGATAAATATTCTTTTTCCGACACGAGGGGCTTGGAATGGGTCATGACGACTACCACGACGACATGAATTGACGATTTTTGATTGTTTTCGATTCAAGCAATGCAAGCAACGAGGTTGGTTACAGGAGGTGGATGCTGCAGATGGCATGGTTGTGCCGACGATCTCGGGCTCTCGAGATGAGTGCAGCATCAGTACCCAGTACAGCCGTTTGGAATCAGCAGGGGAAGGAGGAATGAATGAATGCATCACAGCGCCACAGATTGATCCCCAGAGCAAGAGAGATAGCAATGAAAACACACTGGAATCAGTACTGTACCTATGTGTGTGTCGCGAAGATATGGAATGTGCTGCGTATGTACTGGGTACCCAGTAGGCCCCTCGGACCTCGGAGTGATACGCGCAATTAGGCGGGCGGCTGACATGACTTGTCGTGTCAGTATCTCGCCAGTAGACAGGCCGCGGGGGCTCCCCATCGAGCTCCCAACCCCAGACTTGCTAACCAACTTGCCCAGTTGCCCAGACCGGAGACGCCGAGCACTGGATCGGGTTTAGCTCTGTCTGTGCCAAGGACGTGGCGGCGGAGCCGTTGGTAGCTTACTCCTTCTTGCTCTCTCCAGCTCCCTCTTACCATTGACCTCGTAGGACCTCGGCAGGATCGCGGGTAATGCGGCCGTCATAGAACTCGACTCCATCTCACTCGCAGGATCGGCCTCGTTGTACGAATCAATATATCATGGCTTCTTCTCTTAGCTACCCTGTCGTCCAAGTACGATCTCTTGCTTCAGCACCTCCAGCAAAATGGGCCGTGAGTCCATCTTCAGCCCCCGACCCTTGTTTGCCCGTTCTTGCTACTGACCATGACCTCCAGTTCCCACCGTAGCAGCGGCCATTGCGGGCGGCCTGGCCACCGCTGCCTACCTCGATGCCAAATTCCTCTTCCGCCATGACCTCAATTCAGGCTCGTTGGCCGCCAGCCAGAAGAGCGCAATGGCCTTCACCTTGGAGAGGTACCAGCAGAACAAGATGCTCATCTACCACATCTTTGAGGAACACGCCGCGGGCAAGAACGCAGACAATCTCTTTCTCATCTTCGAGAACCGGTCCTGGACCTACAAGCAGTTCTTCAATGACCTGCACAGGGTCGCCAACTGGCTGATGAAAGATTTGGGTATCAAACCTCAAGAAGTCGTTGCCCTGGACGGGGGGAACAGCCCCGAATATCTCATGCTCTGGTTCGCCGTGGAAGCCATCCATGCCTGTCCCGCCTTCATCAACTGCAATCTGACCTCTGGCCCGCTCACACACTGCGTCAAGCTCTGCGACTCACGGTACCTGATCGCCGACCGCGCAACAAAAGATCTGGTACAGCCATGCGAAGAAGACCTCACGGCCTCGGGCATCCAAATCGTCTACTACGACGAACCGTTCTTCTCGTCCCTCGCCGACACCACTTTAATCCCCAAATCCCTCCATCAAGGAATTCTGCCCACCGAACTTGGGGGTCTCATCTACACCTCGGGCACAACAGGGATGCCCAAGGGTGTGATCATGCTTCGTGGCCGCGAACTCAACACCGCCCGCAACATTGCTTTGTATCTCAAACTCAAACCTCATAATCGTATGTATACCTGCTTACCACTTTACCACGGCGCCGCGCACGGTCTGTGCCTGACGCCCTCAATCTTTGCCGGATCCACCGTCGTCCTCGGCCGAAAATTCTCCCACAGGACGTTCTGGCCAGAAGTCCGCGCCTCCAAGGCTGACATCCTCCAGTACGTGGGTGAGCTCTGCCGGTATCTCATCAACGCACCGCCTAGTCCGCTGGACAAAGAACACAGCGTGAAAATGGCATGGGGCAATGGTATGCGTCCAGATGTGTGGGAAAACTTCCGGCAGCGCTTCGGAATCGAGACGATAAACGAGCTGTATGCGGCTACCGACGGGCTGGGTGCCTCTTTTAACGCGAACAAGGGCGAATTCGGCAAAAACGCAATCGCCATGCGTGGGCTATATTGGAAACTCATGAACGGTCCGAATGAGAAGAGAGTCAAGATTGACATCGACACCGAAGAGATCTTGCGTGACAAGAACGGTTTTGCCATTGTCTGCAAAGATGGAGAACCCGGCGAGGTGGTGCACAAGATGGATCCGGCCACGGCGGACACGGCGTTCGCAGGGTACTACAAGAACAAATCCGCCAGCGACAAACGAAAGATCCGGGACCTGTTTCAAAAGGGAGATCTATGGTTTCGCAGTGGGGACATGATGCGCCAAGATCCCGACGGGTGCGTATATTTCGTCGACCGCCTCGGCGACACCTTCCGGTGGCGCAGCGAAAACGTCTCGACCAACGAAGTCTCAGACGTGCTGGGTAAATTCGACCAGATCGCCGAAGCGAACGTGTACGGCGTGCAGGTGCCCCATGCGGACGGACGCGCAGGGTGCGCTGCCATCGTGCCCGTCTCGTCAATCACCTCACCCGACCAGCTCGATCTGGCGGGGTTAGCTTCGCACCTGCTCTCGACGCTGCCGCGGTACGCCGTGCCCATCTTTCTCCGCGTGGTGCCGCAGCTCGAGTACACGGGGACCATGAAGTTACAAAAGGGCCGTCTGCGCGCCGAGGGCGTCGACCTCGACAAGATCGGGGCCTCCAGGCCTGACGATCGCATGTTCTGGCTCCCTCCCGGAGGGGCAAAGTACGAGCCTTTTACTCGGAAAGAGTGGGAGGATCTCAAGGCCGGGAAGGTCAGGCTGTAGGACGATGACCATGTACATGCTATGCGGGTGGGTGCTATGTGGGTGCTATGTGGGTGCTATGTAGATGCTAGATGCTAGAGTAGACAGAACTATATACCAGATAAAGGAAACGGAGACTCCCGGCGCGACGGCGCGTGCAAGATGCTTGTCTGTTTCATCCCTTGCACTCCGTACTCCGTACTACGGTCCACCACCGTCTATCGCATGTCGAAATTCTAGACAATGAGAAAGAACGGGGCGAGGGGCACATGACTGACATTCTGCTGCTCTTGTGCTAATGCTGCTCTTGTGCTCAACAGCCGCCTCGTCGTCACGTCGTGAAGGCGGGGTGGGGTGTCATTTCAACACCGAGTTCATTTACTCCGGGTCTCTCCCGAGTCCTGACAATATCCACTCCACCAACCACTTCTACAAGGTATTTTGAACAGCCGTACCAACCACTCAATACAAGTGATATTGTTTGAACATGCATTAGTCAGTCCGTTCCTCGCCTCTTTGTGCAGAGCATCAAAAGGGGTCATCAATTCCATTCATCAATTCACAGAGTTGGATTCATGGGCCAGACATCCACACACAGCAGAGATGGCGGCGATAGAATTGGGGGGGCAGTAAAAGCGACCTGCTCAGCAAGACAGGTCGACCCAAGCCCTTTTGCAGGAGCTCGACACCTATCCGACGCTTGTTTTGCTACCTCTTCCGAACACAGGCCAAGCCTCCATTTGCAGTTGAGCATCTCCAAGACGAAACATCACTCTTGACCCATCCCTCTTAAACATCGAAAGTTACTCGGAACGATCCGAGTGCCTTACTGTCAAAGCAGTTGCAGCACACACATATATCGCCAGCGCTATGCTTGTTTCCATCATTCATGACTTTGGGGTATAGAAAGCAGAAAGGCCGCACATAAGGGTCACAAAACATCAGCGGAATGCACAGGATGGGCATTGGCCCAGCAGATCGTTTAAGCTGAAAGCGAGTTTAAGCCTGTATTGATTCGGAGGCGCCAAAGGAATTGCGGCGGAGTCTCGCAAAAGAAGTCATCGGCCGTAGGGAGACATGAAGTTGATCTCATTCAAGCGCTCGTTTTAAGTCGTTCCATTTTTGCTTGAGCGCATCGTGTTCGGCATTGAGCTATTCGTCAATGTTAGAAGTCCACGTTCGCCCCGTTTCAGAGTAGATGTCATCAAAACAGAAAAGGGCCTGCTCACCTCAGCATACTTCATCTTTATCTCCACGAGCTCCCGTTCCATTTCGGCCATTTGTTCTTCCATGTGGCGATTCTCATTCTGCACCTCGATGTTACGCTGCATGACCTGTTCTGTTCCCGCCCGTAGCCTCTCTTCGACATTTGCGGCCTCGCTTTCAGCGACCTTTTTCAGCTCGGCGACTTGTCCAGTCAAGCTCTCATTTCGGTCTTGTAATTCGGTGTTTTCAACTTTCAGGCGGACTAGCTCATTCGCAATCTCAATGTGTTCTGCGTCAGATTTCTCTGCCCTTTGCTCGAGCGAGCGGATCTGGGCGGCTTTTGTGGCACAGTCAGTCTTCAGATTTTCCAGCTCGGTCTCACGTGCTTTTTCCGCCTTGGTGGTTGTCTCCCATTCCTCCCGGTATCGATTGAGCATCTCGGGCGTCAGTTTAACCGCACATGCGTCTTGGACAAGGAGATCCGCTCGATAAACCTCGGTGTCAGAGCCGCCTGAGCTGCCGAAGAATCCCGATTCCAGGATTGATTTGGATGAAGGTGTGGCATCGATATAAACGTCGAAGATTTTTTCCTTTAGGAAGTTCGTGAGGCTTTGCATATCCTGCATTCCCAGCAGCGTGGCCACGTTGCGCTGGATGACAGCCATTCCGAATTTCAAAATCGCACCCTCGAGGCCTTCGCAGAGGACCAAGTCATACACTCGCATGACGAGTTGAAGTGGAAACCGGTATGCAAACATTGTCAGAAACCACTGTGTCGCATACAGCTTGGGGGTGACACCTCGGCGGTTGAGATGGCAATACAATGCAGGCTCCAAATCCTCCAGTAACCGCTCAAACTGATAAAGGTGTAAATGTAATCCAGGCATATCCTGGATAAAAAGATCGCGCAGTTGGTATTTGTTCATCAATCGAACAAGGAGGCAGAAAGCTTCTTCCTCTGGCATTGTGAACAAAAGAGGCATGATGATAAAGTTCAGGCCCTGCGGGTATCCGACGGCATCATCGAAGAGGGCATATGCGCGGCACACGTGGAATAATCCATCTTGGAGACCTGCTGCCGCCGCATACTTTGAGTAGCTTGTCCTTGAGCCCATGTCTCGTTTGATCATCTTTTCCAGCTTTGCTAGTGCTGCAGCATCCTCCTTGGCCTTTTTCGCTTTTTCTGCTGCCAATTGGGTCTGAAGACGAGCAGTGCTCACAGGGTCTGTTGCCTCATGGGAAGGCGAAGGGGATGCGACGCCTATATTGGAGCTGGTGGCAGGCGTTGAATGATCAGATCTTATCGATGATCTTGACGACGCGACTGATTCTTTCTCCTTGGCGCTGCCGTTGACATTTCCGTTGAGTAAAGGGGATTTAGGCATGCCCTCCTTCGTTTCTGAGTGTGGCCCTCGGGACTTGAGGTCCCAATAGACGGCTTCCAGATCCTCATTCTTGCTGCCTGCCAGCACTTGCCATATCACCGGTCTGATGGTCTGTGGAATTCCACCACTGATGGCCTGGGTGAACTCATCAGGACTTGTCCGAGCAACAGCCTGCGGACCTTCGTTGACGACGTTTTGCCAGAAGTCCCAATCAATGGGGGTAGTTGTATCTGCTGGTGCTCCCGCCACGCCCGCCACAGTCCCGGGAGCCAGGTTTGGATTGGTAGGTAGTGATTCAACCATAGGCGAGGACGGAGACATGACAGGAGTAGAGACAACATTCTCGTCCTGACCAACGCTACCTGGAGTGGCAATTCCAACACCCAGACTGGCAGACCGTCCGATGAGCCCTGCTATCGCACCTCCTTCAGATGGTTCCGTACTTTCTAGGTTTGTTATACCTGCTTCTTCCCGCAGCCGGAGCATTTTGAATTGTTCACGGAGAGACGCTCTAGAAGGTTTCTGGCCGCTTGATCCATCTTGAGACTCTTCTAGCGCCTTTAGCGTCAAATCAGCGTTGCTGCCGAGAGTGGATGCTGATGCTGCCGTATTCCGCCGCGTGTCAAGTTGTGATCTCGACGGCAAAGGGGGAGAACGAGTTTCTTTTGGAGCCGTTGTTGCTCGGCTCAGCCAGCCGAAAGGAGTGGTGACCTTGCGGCTAAAGGAGGACGTCGACTGAGGTTGAGGAGGTTGCGGAGACGGCGCTCGAGCGTCTGAGGTTTTTCTGGGAGGAGGCGGTCCCCAGGGCACCGATGGGAGGGAAGCTGAGAAGCCTTGGAATCTTGAAGGGCGAGT
Source organism: Cladophialophora psammophila CBS 110553 (assembly GCF_000585535.1). NCBI lineage: Eukaryota > Fungi > Ascomycota > Eurotiomycetes > Chaetothyriales > Herpotrichiellaceae > Cladophialophora > Cladophialophora psammophila. The sequence goes on along the minus strand of NW_006912932.1, from coordinate 949,250 downwards.
AGCAGGTTTAGGAGGGAGGGGTTTCTCAGAAGGATCGCCGGAAGTCTCAGTAGAGGATTCGGGAGGCTTCAACATAGGTGTCTGCTGGGCGTCGTGGGAGTCATCCACAGCGCTTGTATCAGTAGTTATATCAGGTATCTTGGATCCTGAGCTTCCGCTGCTTTCTCTTTGCCCGCCCTTAGATTGTTCATCGTGGTTCGACGTCGGTTGAGGATCATTGGAGTTCTTAGGATCTTGCAGTGGCTGATCCGAGTGGGAGGAATCCCGTTGCGATTCATCTTTGACATCGGTAGCATCCTCAAATCTCTAAATTTGGTCAGAAGAGATGCTCCATCTCAACGCTGAGGTGTGGAAGTCAGTCGCCTTACCTCGTCAGTGTCCGGATTGTCTGCACTGTTCGCCATGGTGATTTGCTTCAGGAGCCGACAGGCATGCTCATATCATCCTCTACCACACTATGATCGATAACTAGGTAGTAGTACTCGTGGCGTATAGCTCGGAAGAGACAGTGAGAGTATGGACTATCTGGGGAGCTGGGGAGCGCGTTGGGGGTTGTGGGCGATGAGGGAGCGTCGAACAGGTCAGGTGCGGAGTTTCAAACGAGGGTCAGATGTCACCGCAGTCAGTCAGCAACCCTGAGGAGAGGAGTGCTTGGGAGTGCTTGGGAGTCCTCGGTGATGTCGACAGATGGTGAAAACGGACAATTAAGGAACGTTCGAGTCGAGTTCTTCTGCCTCGATGCCTGCGAAACCCAATGGAGGCAGTTGGGTGAGTTGAAAAGACCGTATGACAACTTTTTCTTGGATGACGCGGAGGCCAGCAACTTTTTCAGGTTTGTAAACAGTTGGCGGAAAGAGGGACCAGTGCCCCAAACAATTGACAATGAGGATTCAAGCACCAACTGTGCTGTTCATGAGGAAATCCGGGTGACTTCAGATGAAGATCTTAGTGAAGAGAAAAAAAAGTCCTTTTTTTTTTCTCTCTCTTTTTTCCGTCGTCCGCAATTGTACCACATCACGATCCTGTCGTGCGCGTCTCCCATGCCGTCTCGTCTGCTTGAGCCCGCCTGGCGTCCATGTCAGGCCCAGGGGCCACAAGGCGTGTTTAGCATTAAGCATCAGCCCCATCAGCTCCCATTGCCAATGCCTTGCCCCTTTTTATCAAGCCCCATTACGCCGTTGTTTGACTGGGCCGTAAAAGGGCGAGAGGGGTCTGCAGCCCGCAAAGTCCTTTGCGGCTCCCTTTCCAATGGGGGGCGTGTTTCATTTGTCAAAAGGGCGACACGTATTCAATCCTTGGACAGCACTTTCTGCTGCTTTCATTTCATATTACATACCCGAGATATCATGCCAGTCGATAGCAGCCGCCATTATTGCTTGCCCAGCTGTTGCTCCATATCAATCCACCGGCCGTTCCTGAGAGGATCGAGGCTTTGGAGCTTCTGCAGCCACTGGGTTACTTTGTGCCGGTCCTCTTCGTCTAGCCCCGTTTTCAGTTTGCTTTCCAGCAGTGTACACTTGATCAATGCCTGGTACGGCCATTTGCAATCTTGGGCATCCTCCAGGACTTCCTCAATGTAGTCCCGTTCCGATGCGATGTATTTCAAACGCTGCTCATTGGACAGGTTTGGTGCCATGCTCCTCGCCGCTTGGTCGAGATCAAATGTGCACATCAGGTTTTGGTGATAAAACCAGAGGGACTGGTCGTATGGGTCGAACAGTGCTTTATGGATCAATTCAAGCTCTGCGTCGATCAGCATCTCTCGACATACTTGTGACACGAGCCACGTACCTTCGTCCAGCATCTGTTGTCGTTCATCATCCGTGGCCTTTTCCTCATCTAAAATCCTAAGGATGAGCTTAGTCCGGTTGTGCCAGGCTGAAAAGTTTGAGAGATTGGTTCCAATCATCTTCTTGGTGTACTCCAATTCCTGTCGTGCCATACTGTGTCCCTGTAAAGCCGGGCTCTCGAGACTCTGCACCACAGTTCGTCGATAGCCCCAACCGTGGAAGTTTCGGCTGTCTCGACTGAGCATCTTGCCCACCAATACGAGCTCCTCTTCCCATATCCTTCGGGCCGTTGAAGCCGGAAGAAGAGCTGTAGACTGCTCGAGGAGCCAGAGCCTGTGATTCCATATCCAATAACATTTGGGGAATTTCAGAAGAAGAGGGAACAAAAATTGCAAGTCTAGCTGAATGATATCCAGCACCTGGCTGACTCGTGTCTCTTCGTCCATTTCACCGGCGACTGTCTGTTTTCCAAGACTCTCAAATTCACTGACATAGATGCGGCGACGATGATTCCAGATGGTGTAGTACTCGGGATTCCTCTTTAGTAGTTGGGCTGTTTGTTGGAGTAATGCAGGGGTGAATTCCTTTGCAGCAACCTGCTCACAATCGACATCAGCATCGTCGGCTTGAACTGTCCGAGGCTGGCTGAGAGACCTTGGCATTGACTTCTTTCACCAGCTGTTGATATTGAGAGATTTCTTTCAGCTCCTTCTGCCGTGCTTCTGCCGTCTGTTCCTCACGGGTGGCTGTGCGAGGCACACCATGCTATCACCGAGTCAACTAGGAGCAATAGCACCTGCGTAGTTCTGCGTCTTACACTTGCCATGATTGCGAAGGAGATCAAATGCAGAGAGCCGTCTCTCTTAAATAGGCTATGCGGAAGGAAGAGCGAATGGGATGTGGTGAGGTGAAAGAACGATGGAGGTCAGAAACCAACAACGCCTCGCTGAGTCGGACCCAAATTCCAGGCACCAAACCTAACGACCTATTATTTCTTCCCTCAACCACCCAGCATCCATAACCAACCAACACAGTTACCGACAAGTGATGGCTTGTCACTAACATCGAAACAGATAGTGGGCGCATCTCTTATATTACACTTTGATCGAGTCGACGCTCTCGCTGCTGCTTGTGGCTGACGGGAAGTGAGTAGGTTCCGTCCACCGCGCGATGCACAGCGATCTACCTCGTGCTTCAACTCCTTGAGAAAAGAGGCCCGGGCTGCTTCTCCAAACCATTCTCATCTTGGGTCAATCCTCGCTGAATTTCTGCTCCTGTAAACCAGGCCTCTCTCCTCATGGACAGCGTCGCCTCCGTCACACACATGTCCAGTCCAGAACCGTCAACCAGTCCTCGCTCCTCATTTACGGACGAAGACGAAGACACGAGTATCTCTTCCGCGGCTCCTGAACCACAAGAGCATGACTCTTCAATAAGAAGACGCCCATTACTCTCCCACCTTCCCCAACACCAATCTACGTCGGGATTGTTCTCCGAGGACTATCCTGCTCAGATCCTGCCGCGAACCAGGTCTCGTCCCTAGCAAAGACGAAGCCGCAGTGTTGGTAGCCCTGTCCGCATTCGGTCTCAATTCACCTCGCCCGATCGATTCATCCCTCAAAGACCACTTCACGTGGATAAGAGACGTTCTTACCAGACCAGCAAACCTCCCGTCTTACTCCGAGGCCGAGAGAGAAACGAGCGACGGCGAGATAATACTGTGAATCCATTCCGCTCTGTGAGTGACACGCGCGCTCGGGCATTAACCAGGCAGAGAAACGCACCAAATGTCTATAGCCTACGTCCTCCACAATATGTTCCCTCCTTTGTCCACGGAAGAGATGCCACCCCCGCCCACATCGATGGAAGCATAGCAACAAGGTCTCTCCGCCAGATCAGCTCAGGATTTTGGACCGTGGGAGGCAGGTTGCCCGTTCAGCTGGGGCAGTCGCAGAGGATACCTTCTGGTTCAGGTGGGATGCTAGGCAGCCACGGCACTGCTCCATTGCATACCGCTACATTTCTGGATCATGCTACCCGCGACGACAAGGCTGTGGCTCACGAACGCCGCCTAGCACTAGCTCTCGACATCGATCAAGCAGCTCGGATCCTGCTACAGAATCCCGCTGTGGAAGAGAAGGACGTCAACGCAAAACCCGAACACAGTCCGTTTGTATGGAAAAACAGCGTGTGGACCCGAGATGCGGGATCTTGGTGTATGTGTCTCTTTCTGTTTCTCATTCGCTTCCTGACCTTGGAGCAGATATCGCGTTCAAATCTCGCGGGCTACTCGAAAGCGACAAAGCGATTCCTACCGTCCCTTTCCGGGTTCTTGACGCCCCTAATCTCAAAGACGACTATTACTGCTCCATGCTCGCCTACAGTCGAACCTGTCACTCGTTAGCTGTCGCCCTAGGTCAAAAAGTCTATCTCTGGACTGAACAGTATGGTGTGCGTTCTCCTCCGCTGCCTCCAAGCCGACCAACGAATTTTGTGACTTCTTTAGCTTTCTCGTCTGAGAAGGGAGGCAAGGCGATCTTAGCCGTCGCCAAGAACAGCGGAACCGTCACATTATGGAGTTTGCTGGAGATAAGACCTCGCTTCGATGCTCCTCACCCTTGTGCAGCATCCTGCGTGTCATTTAAACCTGTTGAGACGCAGCGACGATCTGTTACGGGAAATGATATGGCCATGTGTGAAGATTTGCTTGTCGGAGACGACTCTGGCATGATCTACTATTATTCGCTAGAGTGGCCAGAGTTTGCTCCCGGGTCCATGACACTACTGGCCAAACTCGACGCCCATACCCAGAACATTTGTGGTCTCGCGTGGTCTCTGGATGGCATGCAGTTTGTCTCTGGTGGCAATGATAATCGGGCTCTCCTTTTCGATCCATCAGACTTTCTCCATGCAGATTATCAGAGACATGTTTCCCAGAATGTCCTGGACCAAGCGTTAGCTATGTTTAATGATCTGGGCCTTCCCACGCCCCCGGTTTCGCCAGAGAGATACCGATTGGCAAGCTACCGAGAATTCTCGAACTTCAACAGAGGATCAGCCAACAACATGCAGAATTTTGGCATGGACACACCACCTCGGACTCCTCCGGGCCGGGGAAGGGCAGGCGGTCGTTCTCCTTCCACAGCCTCCTTTCAGACGCCTGGTTATTCCGATGCGTCGATCCTTCGCAATGCACTTGTGGACCCTAGCATCCCAGGACAGGCTAATGCCCATGTTCATCCTTTCTATCACACCGCAGCTGTGAAGGCTATTGCATTTGCTCCGTGGCAGCCGAATCTGCTTGCGACTGGGGGCGGAAGCAATGATCGCCAGATACACTTCTGGCACACAGGATCAGGAGCGGCTTTAGCCCGGATCAATGTCTTCTCGCAAGTCACGAGTCTGGTGTAGAGCACAACAAGACGCGAGATAGTCGCGACGTTCGGATACTCGCAACCTGAGCATGAAATCAGAATAGCCGTTTTCAGTTGGCCAACCTGTGAATGTGTGGTTAGCATTCCCTGGGAAAGGAAGCAGAACGGCGAAATCGGTCGAGCGCTGTGGGCGATACCTTACCCAGGCGGACCCAATGATCCCATACCACCTCGAACACAGAATGGGAGGGTTAACAGGGGATTTGCCTCATGGGAAGCGGTTCAAGAAACGGGGGCGGAGCGAAGAAGAACTGCAACTGTGGCAGTGGAGACGGCTGGTCCTCGAAACCGTCGCGGCCTCGCACCTAGCCCTGAGCGAATCACTGTACCTACGATACCCAGAAGACGGCCGGTACAGAACGGTGGAAGACGATTAGGGGACAGTTATGGTGGAAATCCTCGACGCGGCGAGTTACCAGCAAGCCGGACAGAAGAAGAAGGCAGTCTCATTATCGCATGCTGTGATCAAACGGTCAAGTTCTTTGAGATCTGGGCGGGAAGAAGTCAGGGAAGGAAAGTGCGTGGGTTGGGCCGCCGGCAGGGTGTCCTGGGCGGGAGTCGAGTGCTGGAAGGATGGTGTGAGGGCCTCGGTGTGGATGAGATTGGATTTGGGGAGGATGTTATTCGGTAGCTCTTGGGATCTGAAGCTGGGACATTGTTAAGACGGGCAATGGTGGAGAGCAGGGATGGAGAAGCAGATCATCCTTAACCTGTTCACGGCCGGAGATCCATTCCCTACCTAGTAATACCATCGAACAGGGTCCAATTGGGGGAGGGAGCAGGAGGGAGGAATGGGTATCTTCATTGTAGCGTTTTATAGCCCTTACGAGAACAACCAATGCTCATTCATTCATACCTGACTTTTGACGGATGCCATCTAAAAAGAAAAGAAAATATGCTCAATGCTCACTGTTCAATGCTCATGTCATGCTCGCTGGTATCCAGGTCCTCGCTATGCTGAAGCTCGCCGCGCGGTGCTGATGCTTTTGTTCGTTTTGACGATGATGATGATCCAATTCCACTCCAGCAGCTCTATTGAATTGGCATTGCATTGCGTTCATGACTTTGCGAAGGCCCCCAATTCCCTTCTTCGTTTTTGGGGGGTTCCTTTCACAACCCCCCTCCCCTCGCCCGGCTTCCTCATTAATCGGTCGGATTGTTGCTTGTAGACATGGAGATGGATGGGAATTGGTGTCGGCATAGATAGATTTGTGGAGAGAGGATGTGATGGCGATGGCGATGGCGATGCGGCGATTCGATCAGGCCAATCAGATCAGATCAACTGCAGTTCGGTTTTCTTCTCGACTTGGACTTCAACCTGAGCGTATCCTACTCGATGTGCATATCATCGTCGTCGGACTCATTGTCTTCGTCCTCGTCCTTAACGAGCGGGAGTCTTCCCCTAGCCTTCGGCCGAGCTTTATCCTTGTCCTTTCCTTTCCCCTTTTTGGCGAAGGGAGCTAGTTTCGGCGCAGGCTCAGTCTCAGGCTCCTCATCTTGATCTTCGTTTCCGGGCTCCTCGTCGTCGTCACTGGAGTCACCAGGCACACGCACCTCGTCACCAACTTCCTCTTCAAAGTCAACGGACCCGTCGTTGATAAAGCTGTCCATCTCCGAATCTTCGTCCTCTTCTTCGCCATCATCGCTCTCTTCGCCCAAGCTGCTACTGGCGTCTTCATTGTCTGAAGATGCGACGGATGAAGTATCTGAACCTGCTGGAGAGGGTCCTTCATCATCCGGGTCTGATTCTTCGGCGATGGAGACTTCGGCTTCATCATCCAGCAGGCCCCGAGCATGAGCTTTCGGTATGCCGTTAAGCGTGGGTTCATCATCATCCTCATCCTCGTCACTGTCGGACGACGTATCGTCAGCGCCGTTTTGGAGAGGCATGAGATCTTCGTCATCCTCTTCTTCTTCTTCTTCTTCTTCTTCTTCTTCTTCTTCTTCTTCTTCGTCGTCGCCGATAAGGTCATCCAGATCCCTTTGTTGCTTCGTCCTTAGTTTCTTGCTGGGCCTGGCGATTTCCTCATCCAAATCTTCATCGTCGCTATCCCAATTATCCTGCCCTTCAATGTAGATGATCCCGGGTTCATCCCTTCCTTTCCTGCTGCCCTGTGGTCTCTGAGCGAGCAGCTGTTTTCGATAATCTAACTGCGCATCCAACATATCCAACTTTCCCTTCAGCAGTAACAAATCATCCAACGTCCTCATTCTCGCGTTCAATACCTCATACAACGTCCTTACTTTAGTTGCAACACCCGGCTGGCTTGCAATCGCTCCGCCGTGACAGATACACGTCCACTGTACCCATGTTATGAGATGTCCGTACCGTCCCGGGCGAGACGCAAGACGTTCAGCGAGTTTCGACAGGAGAAGACCAGCGAGGGTGGAGTCAAGCCGTTGGATAGTAGACTTGACAATGGCCATGTCAAAAGTATGTAGGCAAGCTTCGAGAAGAGTGGTGTCATTCGTGCGGAGTGCTTGGGTGAGCACCGTGGAGAGAGACATGCCGGACGGGATTGTTGTCTGGTTGGGTTTGAGTGTAACGGTGGAGATGTCGCGTTGAGGAAGGGCTGATGCGATGGATATCTCGTGGGGGTGCTTGGATGCTAGGAGTTCGCCGAATGAAGGTACTCCTCTTTCTCCTTCAAGCTCGGCCGCTGCTTCGCCCATGGCTGCGGCATCTTCAGCTTTTTCAGCGTCTGCCATTTCTTCGTCGGAGTTCTCATCTGAAGCTTCTTCTTCATCATCATCTTCTTCTGCACCTTCGCCCTTCGACCTGGTCGCTGTTTCGTCTGCAGATTCGTCCCCCTCATCTTCGTCAGCCTCCTCATCGTCGTCGCTGTCAGAGATTTCGATAGCATTGGCCAGGGGCGCGCCTCCGGCTCCACCATTGACGACGACAGTCCTCGACTCATCCACATGTGTCTTTCCCAGATCCTTAACTCCGTTGAGGGTGGCTGTATTGAGGGTAGATGAGCTCCTCGCTTTCACAACCTCTTTTACGCCGTCAAATAGCAGTTCCCCGTTTCCTTCGTCTTGCCATCTGATTTTCTGAAAGGTTAGATCCACGCCGCCGTCGGCGGATACGACGACGACGTGGGATCCTTGGAGGAATGCTGCAAATATGGGGACATATTTAGCTTTTGACTCCGGTCTGACCAGTCGAATCGAGGCCGAGGCTTTCCTTGTGAGGTTCTTCCTGCTAGATTTCAAATCACCGTTAATTTGTTGAATATCTGTAAAGGGCTTGGGAAATAGCTCTACGCTCCCTTCTTTTGTCACGACGCTGAGGACTTGTTGTCGGAAGAACTCTGCTGTTTCGTCTGTGGGAGTCGAGAGATCGAGAGAAACAACACCACTTCCTGCGACCAAGGTGCGCACTAGTTTCTTTTGGGATATGTCATAGACGTTGATATATCTCTCCGGGTCTGCGGCGAGGAAGTATTCAGAGGTCCCTGACACCTCTGAACCCGATCGACATAAAGAGTGAATCGGGTTTTTGAAGGAATCGAAGCGACCTATCCGAAAATCATCCGACGATGTGATTTCGATAGCAAACGGCGTGGAAGAGGCACACAGGATCTGAGGGGGATTTTGAGAGGGTGAAGCGAGGATACTGGTAGCAGGGTCTGGGAGGTTGATTGTCCTGCGCTTGTTAACAGCCAAACTTGACGGGATAGACCCGCGGTATCTACTGACCTTATGGGTTGGTCCTTAGTTAGATCCCACTGTAACAGCCTCGCATCTTCACCTATGCTCCAGGCGTGCAGATAGTCCGTGCAAGAGAATTTGAAGTCTTTGACACCTCTTTCATGGGCCCCATTCAGAGTACCTACAATTCGGCCTTCCGCAGGCGAGAACATGCAAATCTGTGAGGCATTGGTTCCGTAGGCGACGACTACGCCATCATTATTCTCCTGGTCCCGCTTGCGCTTCTTCTTTGAAGCTGATTGTTGTCGTTCCCGGTATGCAGCACCATAGTAACCCCAATCAAGGCAAGATATTTTCGATCCAGCTCTGGTCTCGTGCTGGCTGCGCAAACGTCCAGAAGTAGTATCATGAATGCGCAATTGGTGAACATCGAAACTCTGGATGACTGAGGCGAAGAGATGTAACTGCAGTTGTGACGGGGCAAACGCAGATCTCAATACTGAAGATTTTTGGGTATTGACACCGGCGCCCACGGCAGGCGAAGAGGCGGAGGAAATTTTGGAGACTGAATTTTGAGGGTCCTTGCGACCCATGTTGGCGGCTAATTCGGAGAGTTGAACGGGGAGAGGGGGGGGACGGGGTGTTCAAGTAGAATGTAAATTTCCAAATGGCATTGCGGTTGTGGTTGACTGTTGGTGCCTGGAGTCGCGCACTTTGACCTACTGAGTGGTGGTTTACAGAATTTATCAGGCCGGCAGAAAAAAAGTTGACGAATATTCGGAGAATCAATCGTCGGCTGGTCCAGATGACGCCTATCCGCTCCAGGACTAGCTGAAATGCGTTTGGATGCATATCTGTTCAGCCGAAGTTTCTGCTCTCAGAGTCGCCTTGCTCTACCGGAGAGGCCTTGAACTCTTCACCAGTGCCATCGCCCAAGCATTGCCCTTACATTCGCGAATCCCTCCAGAGAAATCTTCCCTTTCACCAAAATTCTCTTTTGCGGTCATTTACCGTATGCATGAAGTTGTCATCGATGCTGTGCACAGTTCCGCTGATGGAAATGGCTTGCCCTTTGCATCAGGACCCCCTGTTCTTGCAGGCATCCGCCATGAGGAAATACCCGCTGTATCTCCAACTGAGAGACGCCTGATGTTCAATTGTGTTCCGTGGCTGTCACTCTAGGCCCCTCGAATCACCCATTTTTCGCTCGTCATCAGATGACTGTCTGTGATATCTCTTGTTCATCAACCGTGAGCGCTGCAGGAAGGCGCATTATTGACCAGATCTACAAAGGCGATGCCATGCGCAATTTTTCTTTCCACTTCCTTCACGTCCGACCTCCGGAGTAAGTGAACCTAACGAAGAAAGCAGGGCGGCACAGTGTTTCGTTCGCAAAGTTGCCTGGATCGGATATGGCCTTCTTCCTCCGGTTCGACCGGTCAAGGCGGAAAGCTGCGGAAATTACTCTCCAGGGGCAAGATGGGCCGTCACCAGTGCTCTTTTCGCGGACCAGATGACCATTTCTCTTGACAACAGCCTTCACGATGATGTTCAACCATCTTTGTTGCCTGACGGAGGCCGAGTGCTCAGGGAGACAGAGAACCGTCCACACTCTACGGTACTACGCATACTTCCTGCCCTATGCGAGCAAAATTCCCGAGTCACGTAGGTGTGATCACGTGACCCAACCTTCGGTCATCATGATGGAATTGGAGGCAGGGATGGAGCGGGTAGGCGGAGCGGGCTAAGTGTCAAAGCGAATTGTTATTGCTCAGGAAAGCTGCCAAGCGCATCAACAAACCAGAATGCGGTTCGCGTCGAGGGAATTAATGCAGCTGAAGCTGGTCGACCAGAGACCGAAAGAATTTTGAGACACCCAAAAGGAATTAACAAAAAGGGGGTCCTGCGATGAATGGGAGAGATGACGGGGAGGGATGACGGAGACAGATGATGGAAAGGTGGCCGAGGTACGCGAGGCGTCAGACCAATCCACGAGTGGGCAAAAGAGAAGGGGAGCAGAGAGGGCAGCGAGCGACAGAGGGGAAAGAGGATCACGATTTGCGGCAGAGGCAGAAGCAGAAGGCCAGGCCGGCCGTGCACAGGACTCGGAATCAGACCTTGAACTTGGGGGGCAGCAATCGATTTGCTTGGACAGAGCTAAGAGGCCAGGAAGGCGTCGGCAGAGGCCAATCAGGCCCAACAAACGAGGGCGCTGTGCATCCACTCTCTCGATTCTGCAGGGATGACCATGCCAGGATGGCCTAGCGTTGCTGCAGGGCCAGAGGGCGCAGAGGGCGTTGTGGGCCTCCGTGGTGGACGTCGCGCTGGGCTTGCACCCCTCGGTGGCTGCGAATGCCCGATCCTATTTAACAGGCTTCCGCGCAAAATTTGTTGTGTCGCTTGCACCTCAACCTGAAAATACCGCCGCTCGGCTGGCCTTCCTTCTGAGACCACGGTCCCCGTCCTTTTTCCCTCTGGTCCTCTTCAACCCGGCCCTCCCACGAACCCAACCCACGCCTCGCCTGGCCTCCCTCCTTTGGCCTCCTTTTGGCCTGCCCGCTGACGACGCGCCAAACAAACAAAAACATTCTCCAATCCCCATCCACGCGCATCACCTTTTTTTATCCATCAAACCCTCCCATCGATTATTGCGCGACAAAGGGTCCTGCGCATCGCCATTTCATCATCAATCATCCATCGTCGCCATCATCGTCATCACCGTCGCCACTTCTCCCCGGTCCAGACTGTTGCCTGTTTCTTGACCTTTGATTTGAAACAAACACCTGCTGAGGCGAGGCTTGCCCCGAGCCCTTCCCACGCTCGGCCCACGTGACGCAGCGGTGGCTGTCACATGACCCGTCGAGATTTTCGCGAGGCTGGTGTTGAAGTTGGTGTCGCCACTGGCCACACGCACCGGGCTGAGTCGATACACTTCCATTTGCTGCTCGTCTTGGACCTAGATCTGGATCTCGTCGACTATTTATTAATCGCGACCCTCCCCCATATCTGATTTCGATTCACTTTTGGCCCGCGTCTACCTACTTTGCGCGCACGCTCTTTGTCTTGTCTTCTTTCTTCACGTCATCCATTCGCCCCTTTGCGCCTTGTAAAATATCTCCATCTTAATTAATTACCATTCACCAAACACCTGTTTTTATTCGGCTGGTCCGATATCCTCCAGCCTGAGATTTGCGCATCCTCTCCTCTTGGCAACATGGACGTGGAAATGCAGATGGAGGCTCATGGGTATGTGAACTTCACCTCCCCCCGAAGTCGCGACTCGTTTCATCTGACCCTTACCAGACTGCCGACACAGTTCAGTTCAACCTCAGATCAGCCCGAGGAGTCTCATATTGCGGACAACCTGGCTGCGTCGATATCAAATTCGGAAGCGACGGTGAATCCAAGTCCACCCAAGCAGCCTGTCGTTGATGCGCCTCAATCAGATCTAGTAAAAGCAGTGCCGGAGGCAGTGTCCGAGGCGGTTCCCGAGCTAGTTCCTGAGGCAGTTCCTGAGGCAGCGCCTTCAGCTCCTTCTGAAGAAGCAGCAGCAGCAGCACTGCCTGCCACAAATGGGATTACAGACCATGACGGGGAACGCGTCCAGCAACATATAATGGTTCCCGACTCTCAACCTCAACCTCCTCTTGGCAACCCTTCTGCCACACCCCCAATAGCAACATCATCAGTATCTGACTCCAACCTGACCGAATCTTTTATCCCCTCTTCCATCCCTACCGAAATTCAGTCCTCGGCCACACCGTTGGAGCCAAGCCAGTCAGCCATGGATGTTTCGGAGCCTCCCGCAGTTCTGCCGGAGGCACCGGTATCTGATCTTCGAACTGCGCCTCATTCAGACGCGCTCACGCCTGAAGCTGTCGCCAAGGTCGAGACCCAAAAACACAATCTCGACAATTCCGCCGATCTAACTGCTCCTCTCAAACCAGAAATCGCCACTTCATTCTCAACTGCGCCGGTCGTAGTTCCAGCCGCCACAAATATTGGCCTTCCTTCCCCGCCTGCGCAATCACCCCCTCCTGCACCACAGCCGGGGCCTGCTTCATTGCCTGAGCAGAAACCCTCAGATCAACCGGCAAAGCAACCGCCACGATCCACCGAGCCAACTCCTACAGTTGCCGAGCCCAGCGAGCCCGCGCCGACGCCAGCTGTTCCTGCTCCAACTGAAACGGAGGATCAAGTAATGGCAGATGTGTCAGCTCAACCAGTCAAGCAGGTCCATGAGCGCGACGAGGACACTGAAGAGACCGAACGTACTGTCAAGCGCGTCAAGACAGACGAACCTCGGCCACAGACCGAAGAGCCACATTTCAAAGTCCCGGATGTACCTGCACCCGCTGTGTCGTCACCAGCTACGGCCAACGGTGAACCCGAGACGTCTACGGCAGTCACGGAAGATGGCGATGATTCTGTCACTCCAGCGCGCTTGGCTCATATGAAGAAGGTGATTTCAAATTTGAAGAAGAGTAATGCCTCTGGTCCTTTTAGACTTCCCGTGGACTATGTCGGGCTCAATATCCCCACGTATCCTGAGGTCATTAAGCACCCCATGGACCTGGGCACAATTGATCAGCGATTAAAGCGCAACGAGTACACATCAGTGGCTACTTTTGTGGCCGACTTTGAGCTAATCGTGAAAAACTGCTTCACCTTTAACGGTCCCGACCACGGTGTCTCACAGCAGGCCAGGAAGATGAAGGCATCGTTTGATGGCCAGATGAGGAATCTACCAAAAGCCAGCATCGAAGAGCCATCCAAAGAGGTAAAGAAAGCGGCAACAAAGAAGCAAGAGCCAACGAGAACAGCACCTCCACGACGACCGTCTGTGGGCACATCCACGACCAATGTCGGCGCAGCTAGTTCACCCAGCTCCGCAGCCCCCCCAACTCCCGCATTCGCACCCAATCCGGATGGCATGCCTCTTATTCGGCGTGATTCAAGCTTGACCGATGGCCGACCAAAGAGAGCCATTGTTCCGACTAAGCGCAATTCGGAGTTTGGAGGTGGCAGACCCAGGAAGAAGAAGTATGAGTTGCAATTGAAATTCTGCGATGAAGTTCTGAAAGAACTCATGAACAATAAACACTGGCAGGCAAATCAATACTTCATGTATCCTGTGGATCCCGTGGCTTTGAACATTCCGACGTACTTCCAGATCATCAAGAAACCGATGGACCTGTCGACGGTCAAGACCAAACTCCAAAATAACGCTTATGAGAAGGCCAAGGACTTTGAGGAGGATGTTCGTCTGATCTTCAAAAACTGCTACAAATTCAATCCCGAAGGCGACTTGGTCAACTCTTCTGGCCATCAGTTGGAAGATTTGTTCAACAAGAAATGGGCGGGCAAAGATGACTGGCTCGCTGCACGGGAGCCGCCGTCGGTGACACAGTCCGATGTGGACGAAGAGGAAGAGGAAGAAGAGGAAAGCGAAGATGAAGGCGAGGGCGATAGCGAGGAGGAGCGGAACGAGAAGATCAAAAAGCTGCAGGCCCAGATTGAGGAGATGTCGAAGCAGATGGGTGAACTGACGCAGAAGAAGGTCAAGAAATCCAAGTCACCTCCTACGAAGAAAAAGGACAAGTCGAAAGCCAAGAAGGAGAAACCGGAAGCTGCGGTCTCCAAGCCGGGCAAAGACAAGAAGGAGAAGAAGAAACCGCAGCCCAAGAAACAAGAGAAAGATCGTTACGTGACGTTCGCCGAGAAGCAGTACATCTCCAATGGCATAGCGATGCTGCCGGAGAAGCAAATGCAGGAAGCGTTGCGCATCATCCAGCAGAGCGTTCCATCCTTGGCGAATAGTGATCAGAACGAGATTGAGCTGGATATCGAGGAAGTCCCCAACAGTGCACTTCTGAAGTTGCTCGGCTTCGTCAAGAAGTACGCCGGTCCACCTCCAGATGAGCCGAAAGTGGAACACACGGAAGCCTACCATGCGCCAGTCCATCACAAGAGCAAGAAGAGCAAGCCTATGAGCAAGCATGAGCAGGAAGCTCAGATTGAGGAGCTCAAGGGCAAATTGGGAGCTTACGCGGGACCAATTTCTCCGAATGCTGTACCTTCGATAGAGACGGGCGATAGTAGCGACGATGACAACTCGGAAGAGAGCGAGGAGGAGTAGTTTTTGGACACTCAGCTCGCCCGCCAGCTTGATGGGTGATTGAGAACAAACCACGTCATTTTAGCAATGGCATTTCGAAAGACGACGAGAAATTGGTCGTGCAGCTTATGCGGCGCAACAATAGCAACCGGGTCATGCACACGTTCTGAGGCGAAAAAGAACGGCTGCAAAGAGTCGAGTCAAAACGCACACAGCAAGCCTCGTGGGTGAAATTGAGATTGGCAGTTACGTTTGTAGACAGTACGCTATTTTGCCGAGAGGATGAGCGAGCGGCGGATAGACGCAGCCCGCGGGCAGTGCTTGAACCGGAGAAAAGACGAAGATGAAATGAATGAACAAAAATCATTTAAAAAGAATCCAACCATGTGCGTTTCTCTACTTTCTTTTAGGTACCATCTCGCCGTGTCCTAGGCTCACGTGCAGACAATTACTTTGTAAGATGCCACCAAAGCCTTTCCGTTGACACTGGTCACTGTAGTAGTTGTGCAGCCAATCATTTCTGTCTCCTCCAATCCAAGCTCCACTTCTAGAGACTCCGATCGAACCCATTCTGGCGAGTCAAAATCCCCCACCATTACATCCTGTCCAGTCCAGCCCCGTCCAGTCCCGTCCAGTCCGACGGGTGATGCTAGTCAATATAATAGGCCTTTAGAGCGAGTGAGTGAGTGAGTGTGTCTCCGGCCCCGCGGTCGATATTGACAGGAAGGACGGAAGGGAGACAAAACCCGGACGCACATGAAATGATCCCATTACTCGCGGCGTCAGACCTGGAGACAAACCCCTCGTTTGCGAGGTTGTGGGAGTACGTCACGACCGAGCTGTTGGAGGACGATGGCTCGTTGAGGAACGGGGAGGAGGAGAGGGCGAGGCGGAGGGCGAGGATGAGAAGAGAAGGAAAGGGGACGGGGACGGGGAAGGGTGGTGGAGGTGGCGTGGGAGGGGAGGGCAGAATGTATAGCTACGACGATGGGGACGATGATGGAGATGGAGATGACGAGGATGACGAGGATGGAGAGGACAACGACGAGACAAAGGACACGAAAGAGCAGAAAGAGAAGCGATCGAGCTTCCGCTTTGAAGAACACCTCCGCGCCGTCAGGCTCGACAAAGTCAAGCGGCATATCCTCTGCGATGTACTCGATGGTCTGGCGGACCCTGACTTCTCCTCGCCTGAAGACCATGGCGAAGGTGAAGGTGACGGCGATGTTGCTGGCGCGGTGAGAGAGGCTCGTCAATCCAATCAGTCCCATGGTGCGGAGAAGGCGAGTCGCAGTCGTATACCCATGCGTGCGTCCCTATCCACTACGCTGGCAGGATCTAGGACCACGTCTAAGGCTGGCTCTGCGACGAGCCAGGTCTTGGACCTTGTCACGAACACGAATCCCGATCCCGATCCCGATCCCGATTCCGACTCCCAAGGCCCGACGGCGACGAATGGACGCAAGACATCAGACGAGCACGAGGACGTGGCCAATCGGTCTTCTTCTGCTGTGAGGCGCTACAGCTATCTCCCGTCGAGCTTGCGCGAGCTCGTTCGTGTCATCGCGGCGTATTTGCACCTCAGGCTTGACGGGTTGGGGACCCCGCTGTCGAATGGAGTTTCTGCACGGCGGACAGGGGTGGGAAAACAGGGCGAGGACGACGAAGATCTTCTCTACGAGGATATCCAGCGCTTCATGGCGAATATCCGTCCCATTGCTGACGCGCTCTCTTCGCGCCTCAGCGAGCTGGAGTCGTCGCTCTGCGTGTTGTCGGATATCGCACTTGAGAATGGCGATGGAGATGAACACGACCATGGGGACGAGGTCCAAGCCAAAGTTAAAAGCACCCAAGGCCACCTTCGTGCATCCCCAAATCTGCACGAAAGTATCCAGACCCAACTATCCCGCCTGTCCGATCTGCGCGACACCCTCATTCCAACATCGCTCACGACATTGACCACGACTCTCCAGCACCTCCTCACTCTCCAGCGCCAGCTCCTGCAGCTGCAGATCCAGCACCTCGAGACCTCCAAGCACGGCGTCCTTTCTCGCTACACGATGGCGAAAATTGCTTTTCTGGATACCGTCGCGCAGGCCATGGCGCTGAAGGTGCGGGTTCTGGTGCTAGAGGCCAGGAAGGAAGTTGAATTTTCTCCGCAAGCGGAGGGGAGAAAGGCCTTGATCCGGGAGAAAATGACCGATGCGGAAAAGGAAGAGGGTGAGTTGGATGACAGGATAAGTCTGTTGGAAGGGGTGTTGCGGGAGTATGAGGCCGTTGATCCCGGAGTTGGGGCCATGGGGAAGTTGGGAGGAAGGTATAGAGAGATTGAACAGGAGATGCAGAGAGTAGGGGAGGACATTGAGATATTGGAGGCGAGGGTGAAGGGCTGATGGTGAAGGGAAGGTGGAAGGATGCGGATGGAGCGAGGAGCATGGGGACCAGGCTGAGGTTCAGCCTTACATGCCACCACCATGGTTTGCTAGGCCTGATGGTCAACCCGTAATCTTGGACTCCAGCTGTATCTGGGAATTCTGGATAGTTTCAGCAAAGAGCTAATGCACTCAGACTGATCCTCCTAAATGAACAAAAGCCGAAGTCCGTGTAGCCGTGTAGCCGTGTAGCCGTGTAGCCGCGTTCTCGCCCGGGAACTGTGACTCGGTCATGTCAGTAGCATTTCTTCCTACATAGGGCTCGGCCTGCTGATCGACTTACTGTTCATTCCCCACCCTCGTTCTCAGGCCATCGAATCAGGACAGCGCCATCCTCGATATAGAAACCTTTGGAGAAAATCTTCTCTGCCCTCGACTAACTAAGCGGCTTGATCGCGAACATGCTCGGTTTTGCCAGCCTGCACGACTATCTTCACCAGCGAGACATCTCCGTCGACGTTGACGGATCCAACGACTTCCTTTTCCTCTCACTTCCTGATCAAAGTCAAGAGGGGACGACAGATATGATAGGAATTGTAGTTGGCATACTCGGTCCTTTCTGTGATCTTGTTGATAACTGGGCTGTAGCTATCTCGGAAGAGGATAGAGGGCATGAGCAAGCAGGAGAGGGAGGGCGGCGATGTAGAGACGCCGGCCACAACGACGGCCGTAATCTAGGCTCTGGAGATTAATCTTGATGGCTTGCATCTTCTGCTGATTTCTTGACCAGGTATAATCCTTGGGCAAATCGCAGGCGCGCTGCAGCAGTTGCCACCCGCCTACGATGGCATTCGACCGGCGTAGAACAAGGAATGAAAGCGGCGCCAACAACTGTAACAAGTAGGCAGGCGAAATTCTGTCTGGAGCCAATTGCTTCGCTGGTCAGTGTCGCACAGCCGCAGTCAATACAAGGGGTTGAAGGGGGCTCACTAGGCTGAGGAGTGGGCAAGAGTGGGCAAGAGTGGGCAAGAGTGGGGGTGCTTTGGGTGCCCATTGCCAATTGATCCTCCGTACCCAGTACTGGGGTACTAGGCGGCGACCTTCTGGCTAGTCAGGCCCAAACTTCTGGCAACACCAAATGAAATCCATGGCTCGGCTGTACCCATGTCACAAATACGAGACGCTTTACCAGTGCAGCATTTGCCTTCTTTATTACCATGTGACAGCCTCATCATTCAAGTTTCATGGTGCCGTGGTCGTCTCGCTCGCTGGGGCTTAAAGCCACCACGGCCGCCACCACTGCAACGAGCACCATGACCTGAGCCTTCATCTTTCTTCTTTACCGGAAACCATTTCTCCCTTGAGCTTTGTCAATCTTCCCGCTGCCATCGTCTGGTGTCTCGTCCGAATCCATCGTTGTCATCATGACCGCGCCTCACAAGATCTCCAATGCCGCCTGGCAGAAGCATAAGCAGACCATCTGTCGCCTCTATGTCGACCAAAACATGCCCATGAACCGACTGATAGAGGAAATGTCCAGGGATCATGGCTTCAGTGCAAGGTAACTACGCCCTCACAAAATTCTGCTTTCAGCTCACCCTCTCGGCAGCAAGTCTCAATACATGAGGCAGTTCGAAGCCTGGGGCATCCGGAAGAACCAGAAGCGTGACTTCTGGAAAGACATCAGCTTGACACTAAAGCGCAGGCGCCTCACCATTGACGAAGTGGACGTCTTCTTGAAAGGCGAACTTATCCCGGACAAAAAGCTGAGGAGGCAGCTTTCTCGATGCGACCTTCCCACGTTGATACAAACTGTGGCGAGACCCCCAACGCCAGACGGGATATTCATCCGCCCGAGAATCCAGATACCGCGATCTCTCATCATCTCGTTGCCGTGGCACCAGATATGCACTCAGCTCGAAATGGCCATGTCGGGTTTGTCCAGGAAAACGGACCGTTCTCCGTCGCCATTACCATCTGCTGTCTTGGATGTCACTGACGGGATGCCTGGATTGGGCTACGGGGAAGACTGGCAAGAGATATTTCTCCGTTGTCCATTCCAAACCGAGGTGATTCAAAATTATCATCCGACTCTTGAGTTTCTCGAAGATCGCACGATACGGAAGACTTCCAGAGACGGTGATGTCGTTAATGCAACCATTGCTAGCCTGTTAGATATAACGCCGGGGTGGACTAGCCAGGAAGTTCTCGCAAATACCATGGTTTGGATTGCACCATATATCCCCGAACAATATCCCGGAGAGACCGAAAGCGTCGTCAATCAACTAATCAGCCCCCACTCGATAACGAGGATGCAAGTTCTCACGTCATTTATGGCGCTCATGTTAGCCAACCACCTTCTGGACTGGGAACAAGTTGACGCTTTCGTGATTGGTCTGAACGAAATGGCCGGGCTTAATGCTTTCGATATGCTCCCTTTGAGAGAAGACCCCAGCACTCGCGCCATCGTGACAGAACTTCTGTTTGCGGCGGTGAGGATGGACCTGCTGAGTTTGGTGAAGAGCGCTGTGAAGAACAGGGTGGATGCGAATCGCAGGTCTACCGGCTACAACCCGAAGACTTTGATTCTGGAAGCGGTGCAGCGTGGGAGAGTTCGAATCGTTGAATTACTCATCGATGCTGGCGCAGACATAACCGTGAGGAGAATGAATGGCCGAAATCTACATGACGAAGTTTGTCCATTATACGAGGATTCGGCTGAGTGCACTACTTCAGAGTCCTCCCAATCTCCCAGGTTTTATTGCAACGCTGAGTTTTGGTGGGCGAGGAACGAATGTGCCATTAGCGCTGCTGCCTTTTCCCGTACTGCTGACGAAATCGTTCCCCTACTACTAAAGTCACAAGTATCAACACCGGTGGTACTGGCTGGTCCAGTGATTACACAGGCGATATGTTGCGGTGCTAGCAAGGAAACGGTTGAGATGCTCCTCCGACACGGTGCGTCAGTGGACGAATGTTGCGGATTTTTACCTGAATACTTGACTCGCCTCGACCCTGCGAGGCGGTCAACCCCTCTTTGCGCAGCAATATGTTCTCGTGATGTCGAAATGGTCAGACTCCTTCTCGACAAAGGCGCAAATCCAAATGGTTCACTAACACGCGGACACGGGGGAATCATGGAAGCCTGGACCAGCTACTTTTACAAGTCGCCTCTCGTCGTTGCTGTCGAGTGTGCGGGTCTGAACATGGTCAAATTACTGGTTGAATATGGCGCAGATCCAAATTGGTCGGCATTGGGCATCCTCGAAACAGCTAAAAGGAAACAACTTATTGAAGAGTCTGAGTTTTGGAGATTCGATTCTATCGATGAGGACTGTCAAATTCTCATCGCCTTCCCAATACAAGCCGCAGCAGGCCTTGACGATCCAGAGATGACGAAATATCTCTTGAGCAAGGGGGCAACAGCGAATCCAGTATATGGCACGCCTCCTTTGTCGATCGCAGCATGCCATGGGAGAGATGCTACTGTCGACTTATTGATCAGGCGGGGTGCAATGATCAACCCAGCAGGGGTGGAAGAAAGCGGCCTATCGCCTCTTGAGGCCGCAGTGTGTTCAGGAAGCGAGAAATTGGTGCAGCGGATGATTTCTGCTGGGGCAGACCTGGATTGGTGTTCAATGGGAAGATGGGGAGGCACAGCACTTCAACAAGCCGCCGAACGAGGATTTGGTGCCATATTTGACCTGCTGCAAAGGGCGGGTGCAAAGCTTGACTGTTCCTCTGTTCCAAATCACGCCACGATGATTCTTCAAGGGTTCGTCAAACATCACGACTATGAGCGGACACTTAGGTTGTTGCATGACGGAGTGTCTCCGAACGCAAAGTGCAGGGATGGCTCCTCGCCCTTGACAGCAGCGATTTTGAGTCAAGATTTGGCGCTCATGTCTCTCTTGCTTGAATGGGGCGCAGATGCCAACGATGCATGTCCAATGCCCGCACTGGACGAGAAGCTAAAATTCCCGTATCTTGTCTTTGATATCGATGAAATGCTAGCGACGTGCTCATTACCTCCTCTGCATTGGGCAGTTGCTGTGGGCAACCTGGATGCCGTAACCTGCCTGTGCAATGCCAGAGCTGATCTGAACAAACCTGACATTTCTAAGAACCAGCCTTGGGGGACTCGCAGTATGACTGCTCTGCATGTGGCTGTTGCATTGAAACGCAAAGACATTGTCGAATATTTATTGGCTACAGGGGCTGATGTCAACTCCATCATGCGCAGAGACATCTACTGCAGCAGTGAACCTGATGACCCGCAAAGATTATCGCCGATAATTATTTCGGTCGCAAACTCAGACCTTGAAATCACGAACATGCTGCTTCGTAATAGGGCGGATCCATATCTGGGCCAACTTGGTAACAGCGAGCTCCAGGCCGGACGGCCGCAACGGGGTGACTTGTTTGCTCTTGAGGCAGCATGTTACAGCGGAGATATCCAGATGGCCCGCCTTCTGATATCGTTTCGAGTCGATGTCTACATCGGATATCCTTTGGTTTACACTTTTTAGCGAATTTCTAGAAGACCAAACGTTTCGCGGGAGAGCTGAAATAATGGATTTACTGCCCGCCAGTGGCGTGGACGTAAACCACCGCCACCCTCGCATGGATACTCCTCTGCAGGCCGCACTCAAGCATACCGACCATGAACATCGTGCGGTAAGACTGAGTTGTGCCCGCAGACTCATCGAATTGGGTCACAAAATCAATGCCGCGCCGTCATGTGACAAGTATGGGAGGACTGCGCTTCAAGCTGCTGTTGAGACAGGCGATGTCGAATTCGTCCGGTATCTGCTAGCAGAAGGAGCAGAAGTAAACGCTCCAGCAGCTCCACTCTTTGGTGTCACAGCTCTACAAGCAGCCGCAATCAAGTCGTACTTGCGCATCGCCCAAATTCTTCTGGAACACGGCGCTCACATAGATGCCGACCCAAGTCCCTACGGAGGCAGACGAGCAATTGACGGAGCAGCAGAACGGGGACGCATCGACATGGCGAAGTTGCTCCTGGATAACTACGACGGACCCAGGCCCATTTCGGAAGTTTGCAAAAGTGCCGTGAGATACGCCAGAGAGCAGAACCAGTGGTATATGATGGAATTTTTGGAATCTTACAGGCCGCCACAAAAGTGATGAGACAAGTCCCAGCTCAGCTTGACAATATGGTCAATGAAGACCTTTCGCAGCTAAGCAAGAGACTGTGTCGGATTGTGCCGAGTTTCGAGAGCGCTGTCTCGCCGGTAGTATTTAGTGGGCTTGGGAGACCTGGGAACTTGCTACGTGGTTAAAGGACTCTAGGAAATTGCAAGCAACGAGATTCTGTGCTTCGGTCTGGGTCGGTCAGGCGCTCGCGAGGGGAGAGAGGATGGGTTCTTGACAGGCAAACAAAGTATTTATTCATTCACAATGGCAGACAAGACAGACCATTCTGCCCCCGTGTTCTATGCTCTATTCTCGATAGGATTCGTTAGAGTCGTAGCATACCATTATCATTTCTAGTCATCATGGACCATCAACATCATTTCAACGCATCACACATGCGGACATACTCTCCCTTGGATCCACCCTCCCCTCGACCTACAAGTAGCCCCCTAGCACCACCAAACGTTGATCAAATCCGCACCAGTCATTTCACCCTTCCCACACGCGCGCCGGCCGCGGCCACACCCTCTTATACAGCGCGACGGCGACGGCGTCGAGCGGCCCAATGTGCCCGTCAAACGTGGCCTTGAAGTACCCGTGTGTGCCGAGTGGCTCCTTGACGAAACCCTGGCGCCCCCGCTTGGTGAAGAGCGGCAGGGCCGCGAACCACAGCACGTCCGCCCGGTTGAAGAACATGTACCGCACCGTCACCAGCTTCTTGTGGATCTTGTAAGGGTGGCCCGTCAATACAACGCGCTTGGCGACCACGCGTGTCGAGGATGGTGGGAGCGTCGTCGCGGTACCGATTAGGCGGAGTGCTGATTGGGATGGTGTAGAGGATACTAGGGTGTTGGATCGTGAGTCGATTAGCGCTGGCGCTGCTGCTGTGTCTGGTGACAGGTGAGGTGAGCGACGTTGGAAGACGAGCACAGGAACAGAGCCCCATGTCAGCGGACCTATGAATGTCGCGATGGCGGTCCGCCCCGGGTGCAAGAAGCGGTCGAATTTGTGCACATCGTTCGGCGTCTGGCCTGCTCCTGAGAAGACCGGGTTGACGAGCAGTCGGCGATGGCCGATCTGGACGATCAGTTCGTCCTTGGATTTGATCGGCTCTTCGAGGTCTGAGCGCAGTGTCACGTTGAGATTGATGACGGCATGCTTATGTTCGTGTCTGAGGAGCGAGAACATGGACGACGGCTGCGGAGCACTCGATTGCAGTAAAATCGGCACGTCGCGCAGCTCGATCTCGACTTTCGTGCCGGCCAGCACGTCTCCCGCCAGGGACTCTTTCATCACGCTGTTGTACGACTTCCTGTACTCCGGCACTTGCAGCAGGCGCTTGTACTCTGCTGGCTCGTAGGGGGCGTCCTCGGCGTGGTTCCACTCGCTTGTCCTCAGGCTCTTCAAGCCGCGGTATTTCGCGAGTCTCTCGCGAGCGAGGACGTCCGGGTGCAGTTCGATTTCATCCGGGAACTCGAGGTCTTCTTCGGCTTCCTTCTTCCTGCGACTGGCGCGGAATTCTTCGAGTTGGCGCGCTTCTTCTTCGGCTTCGAGTGGGGCATCATCATTGTCGTCGTTGTCGATGTTCATTTCAGACTGGGGATATTCGGAAGGTGGTTTCGTTTCGATAACGCTTCCGCCGTCTTCTGCGTTGGTGAGGACCATTCCGCCACCGTTTTCAGTGTCTAGCGACCCTTGCCCGGCGTCCATCGCCACGTCTCCATCCCGATCTTCGTCATCGGTCATGTCGGATTCCGAGTCTGAGACGTCATCCAGGAACCAGGCTGCTTGGTAGTTGGAAGTCCCCGGGGGTAGCTTCTTGGGCGGAGGAGGCATGTGGGAGTTGTCGTCAGAGAAATAGTGATGATCATCGAGTAGGACGCCTTTGTGCTCGGTGGTAGCCACACTACTCGCCAAATCCTGCATTTCCGCCTGCTCAGGCGCCAATTCTGCAAGATCGTCCTGGTCCGCGGTGGGTTTCCATTCCTTGACAGGCTCATCTGCGTCCATCTCTTCTGCCTTCCTCTTTTGCCCTTGGCGGGGCACCTGTCGGACCAAAGAAATCTGAAAGTCTCCCCAGCCTGGGACATGGACCAGGCGATCCAGAATCAATGCTTTCCCTCGAATCGTCCCGATTAGCGTCACGCTGGTGGTGCTTGCCGCTTCATCCACTTGTTGACCCCAATTGGCTTGCTCAATCAGCATCCAGCTCCTGTCATCCCGCCAGCGGATTCCTCGCGTCGAAGCGGTGCAAAGTCGGCGAACCAGGTTGGTGCAATCTGATTTACTGTCCAAGCTGGACAATTTGTCAAGGGCGGGGAAATAACGACCCAGAGCGATGTTCATCTCTGTCAGATGTCGCATCTTCTTGGGCCCTGGTACTTTTTGATCCAGATTATTCACGACAGCAGTGACATTGGTGATGCCTTGGCCTTCAAGCGATCTCAGAAATAAGTCCTCCTCTTCGCCGTACTTTTGCTCCGCGTCTAGAACGAAAATCACCCAGTCCGCGAGCTTGCACATGTCCAGGGCGTTCAGCAGGTCGAACTTAGCTGGTAAATAGAGGAGATGGCGGCGAAAGCGATCGACTCGAACGGGGACCGTTCCGGAGGAGACGTTGGAGCCCGAAACATCGACACTTTCATTCAATATTCTGATGGTCGAGTACGGGTCGATGTCGGCGGAGAGTGGCACGACTGCAATGTGTTTTGCTGCTCCATCGGCGCCTTGGAATATGATCTCTTCTCCCTCTTTCTTATCCTTGTGGTGCATGCGCAGTTGCTTCGCTTGGTTACGTCTGGCCAATTTCGACATGACTTGTTGGTGGGGAGTCTTTCTCTGCCCTCTCTCTGGTCGCTGGCTCTCAATTTTGCCTGTAATGGAGTCAGTGAGAACTGTTTCTTCCCGGGAACGCCATTCACACCTTTGGCTAGATCCTTCAAGGCGCTCTTGGAGGCAAACCGCGATTTGAACGGTTTGTGGTCGACTTTTGTCGTACTTCTGTGGTGATGAACAGAAGTAGTGGTGTGTGCCATTGCAGCATTGCTTCCAGTGCCTCCTGCTTTGAATCTGTAAGGCAATGACATACCAGGTCTTATCCAGAACTGGGCTTTACAAACTGCAGCAAAATGGTTTCGAGAAATTATTTCTTTTCGTGTTGTGTGGGGTACGCGAAATTCCCCACTTTTCGTGGTTACATAAGAATGGACCCCTCATGCACTAAACCCTATCGGGCGGACGAGGCTGAGCTGCTTCAAGGATCTCACAGCTACATGTTATTCTCTGCACTACCACAATCTGAATTCGAAAGCGCAAGCTGCCCACTAACTGGCCAATCCTTGCTCGACGGTGACGTATCAGCAGCATTTCTCATCGAGGTATTATTATCGCGACAAGCAAGCCCGGAGATGGCCAAAATGAATGGATGCACCACCCGACTCTCTTAGCCATACGCCCACTCAAGCCATCTCTGCCTAGTCAACAACTGCGACAGTATGGGCCAGAAACGCAATCAACATCTGATTCTTTACATTTGATTCACGACTGAAAATATTCGGGAAATGTGGCCATGATCCACTCGAAATCATGAAGGCTAGTTTGGCTGACGAGCTACATACTGTGAAGTACACTGAGCAGTCTTATCAAGCAAGGCAAAGGTGGGTAAGCAGTTACCACATCACTACTAAGCTCCTTGAGGCTTGAGGAGTCGACTGAACCGTCAGGAGTTGTTTTATCACCCCGCATGCTTTCAACCCATGTCTGAAACAATTGCCGCAAAGATTGACAGTCGATGAAGCACTTCTTCCAAATCCAGCTGTCGCCTTCTAAACCCTGTTGGATCCTTCCCGGCTCAACAGCCATCTCATCGCTTCCATCATCTTTGGCCCCAGTCGCGGTCGAGAGTACTCTGTGGCATAAATCGTCCAAGCAGCATGGCCTAGATTAGGAAATATGTCACACCGCGTCTGCACGCCGTTATCTCTCAACGCCCTCTCGTAGACTAAGCCGTCATCCCTCAGGACATCCATGCCGCCTACATGCACGTATGTCGGTGGTAATCCCGCGTGCGGATTCCTGCTATTGAACGGTGAAAATAGGGGAGACCTGACATCCGGGCCAAGTGTGCGGATGATATGTCGAATGCTGTTCCGATTCAAGGATGGATTGTTCTTGCTGTCTTCCATCGAAGTCCATTCCTTTTTGTACTTTTCGGGAACAATCTCCTTTACGAGCAGAAGAGGGATGGACACGAATGCGCCGGTGAGTGGTGGCGTGAGACCGCGATCCTGCGCCAACTGCGTCAAAACAGCCGCCATGGTCCCTCCAGCTGAGACCCCACCGACCACGAAGCCTTGTTGAGGGTTTGCGCCAAATTCCCTGGCGTGTTGAGAAAGCCACACCAAGGTATCCCATGCATCTTGCATCGGGATAGGAAATGGATACTCGGGAGCAAGCCGATACGTCGCAGACACAACCACAGCGTTGAACTCGCTCGCAAAGTCTCGCGCTGGGCGAGTCATGTAATCGACACTGCCATTTGAGAACCCTCCTCCGTGGAAGAGGATGATGAATGGACGATGACTTTGGGATCCCAACTTGTGCCGCACAACTTTCAGCTCTCCTCTATGACCATCGGGGAGAGGTACAAAGGTGTAGAATTCTTCCAAGTCGCCGTGAAGAGGACCGAGGGTAGCGACGAGTTGTCTTTCTGCCTGTCGACGTGCAAGGCGGATTTGATCGAGGCTCTGGGGTGTAGACCGTCGGTGAAACATCGTGTGCTAACCGCCGAGCCGTGTCTATATCGCTGTCCTGGCTTGATTCTGGGATATCGTTGTGATCGGTATGTTGCTTCGTGCGCTGTCCGCTGAGGAATGAGGAAAAGAGCGTAGAAGAGCGAGGGCGAAACTAGAGGGGGCTTTTAAAGGGTATTTCTCTCTCCGAGAGCCCTTTTCAGCCTCCAATGTTTTCATTTCGCGTCATCTCGAAAGATAGTGCCAGATTGAGAAAATGCCCCCAGTTTTCTATCTGCTGGGGCGCCTAAAGCCAACCCAGGATGATGAAAGTGGTATGTCCTTTGGCTTTGCGTTGACCCCCTGATTAAATTTTACATACAACTGTGCAAAGAACAGTGTACAGTGAACAATGTTATCGAGGCCATCGGTCGGTAAAATCTACAGATCTATCCTTGTATGTACAGAGTGAGTGTGTCCAGAATAGCTCACTGATGATACCATGTCGTGCGTCGACTCAATCAGTGCCTACTAGGCGTCTCATCTCTGCGTTCACGGCTTGCATGGCCTTTTCGACAAGTCTATCGTCCACAATTCCCTTCTGCCACGAGACTCCTAGCACCAGGCACCCATCTGCCCCAGTGATTACAGACACTTGAATCGCACTTGCCGTAACACCGGCGCTCTGGGTGAATACCATCCTCCCTATTGCCACCCCTTCATCTTCCTCTGCCGGCGCCGCTGGCTTGAATAGTCCTAGATTGGACACTTCAAAGCTCGAGTCCCTGTCTTTGCCGACCTTGGATAGAAACAACTCTTGTTGATAATCATTCACATACCCTAGCAGCCCTACACCTGCATTCTGGCCTTTCGAGCTTAAGACGTGCTCAATGTTCTGGCGGGAGCGCTGGGCTTCGGTCCATGGTAAAAGATCTCGTCCTCCTTGTCCCGAGTCGCCGTGTTGGGGGAAGCGATCTCGTGTATACGTTTCGGACATGTCCAGAATCCAGACGCCCATGCTATCATCTGTAATCCTGGCATCCTCAGGCAGAAATCGACGGGCTGAAAGCGCACCGGTACATACGAGTTTGGTGGATTTCTCGGGTAGATGGGCAAAGAGCGCGCCGGCGATGAGTGTCTGAAGTGCACCGGTAATAGTCGTGCCATTCTCACGGCAGAGAGTCTTGAATGCTATTGTGCTTCGGGCCGAGAAAGCGAGATGTCGAACACATGATTGTCCAAAAGGTGCGGTACACTTGGAGCCTGTCCATAGACCGAGGTCGCGGGCGGACCAGATCTTGTTTTTGAAGAGAATAGTGAGAAGATACCAGGTTGAGACGGGTAAAGGGTGTAGTGATTCGAGGGCAGGAAGTAATGGTGTTGAAGGTGAAGGAATTACTGAGGTCGAAGGTAGGTCTGCTGGAGAGATGGAGAAGGACTTGGACAAAGCGCTATGGAAGGTTCTGTGGAATGCTATTCCCGAAGCTCCGTCACCTAGAGCATGGTGGTACAAAAAAGATGCGGTAAACTGAGAGGGATGAGCAGAGCTCGTCATGATATGTACTTGCCAAAAAGGATTTGGCGGTTCGTAAGGGACGCTGTGTTGAGTGCTAAGGAGCTCATCTAATTCAATGTCCCGCTCAACATCCGCGTCGAGATCAGAATCAAGTTGGCGTTCTCGGAAGAAGACACATTTTTGGAGTTGAATCTCTGGGAGACGAACGAAGTACGGATTCTGGGTACTCTCGTCTACAGGAATGGCCGAGAGAATAGGATGTTGAGCTATGACATCTCCCAAAGCTTTGTAGATGCAGTCTTTCAGCGGCTGAGAATGGCCCTTTGGGAGCCTGTACGAGGCAGTGACTGCTGGGCCAAGATAGAACTTCCAGTCATGGCGGGCTGTTGAGTAGCGCTCCAGCCTGCCTTACAAGGATTCGGTCAGTCTCAGAGAATCGGATATCTCATTGGACATGGTCAACGTACCAACTGCGCGCAACTTCTCAAAGCGCTCCATTTCAAGATCGTGGAACGGCAACACAGATGGTTGAATCTCTCCATGGGCGCGTTGACATCCAAACTGGGGCTTTTAGTACGAGCATTTGACTGTTGCCTGATACGTCCAGTCTGTGCGGGCAACATTGCACCGCCACATCTAATTTCAAACATTCATCTCGGCACGGGGATGTTGTGGGCTCGCTGAACAGCTCATTGGGATGCGAGGGGAAAAGGGGCTGCCACAAGGCTGGGATCCACCATGAGTTGGCGAGGCTTCTCGGATTAAGTATATATCCGAATCCCGACGATCACCTCGTTGGCCCATGTTCTTTGAATCCAGGGGTCAATCGTGAGGCTGTGTGACATGCCACTCCTTTGTCCGCTGCATCCATCTGACGACCAGAGATGACTCCTTAGCAAAAGCTGGCTATACTCGCCTCGTCGAACCATCATTCAACTCGAAAATAAACCGACATGGCCCGTGAGCGCGATGGTCTCCTGTCTGAGAAACACTACGATGCAGACGCCGTTATTGTTCCCTCCGATTCAGGATCTGACACCGAAGTGGAATTGGAGGGCGCAGGCCATGTCAAGGAGGGCGATAGAGATATTCTGAAAGAGACTGAAGAGCATGAGAGGCTTTTGCAGAAACCTTCGAGATTAGAGACAGCACGAGCCGTGTTTGGGCTCCACGAAGGAAGGCAAGATGGAGCAAGCACTGCCGCCAAAGTTCGGAGGCACAAGCGCAAGAAGTCGAGGAGAAGTGGAACGGAATCTTCAGACAAAATGTTTGAGATGGAAAGCGGGTTCAAAGACACCAGCTCTCAGTCCTCCACGGACACCGAGTTCGAGGGTACAAAGTGGGACAGACATGCTCCCAGAAAATCCCATCGTGGACGCCTGACAATGATATATCTGGCCATCGTTGGACTCTTCGTCGCCCTGCTGTTCGGCGCCTACAAGGCCTCTACGAAGAAACACCCTCTCGCGCCCACGGCTCACCGACTTACCAGATACAGCAACGGGACGCATATCTTCAGACCCACAACAATACTTGTATCTCTTGATGGCTTCCGCGCTGATTTTCTCAATCGCAACATTACCCCAGCGCTTCACGCCTTTATCGCGAGCGGTGTGTCCCCTAAATACATGCTCCCATCATTCCCATCTGTGACCTTTCCCAACCATTTCACCCTGGTGACCGGCCTGTACCCTGAAAGTCACGGCGTTGTCAGCAACCAATTTTGGGATCCCGTGTTGCAGGAGGAGTTCTGGTACACCAACATCAAAGTCTCGATGCAACCTAAGTGGTGGAATGCAGAGCCACTGTGGGTGACGGCCGAGCATCAGGGCGTCCGTTCTGCGATTCACATGTGGCCGGGTTCTGAGGCCCATATACCTGACGTGGAGCCGACATATGTGGACAAGTACAACGGCAGTGAAGCATTGTCTCGTAAAGTCGAGAGGGTTCTACAGTGGCTCGATCTCCCTGGTGATGATGACGAGGCTGCCGCCGCGCATGAGGACTTGCGACCACAGTTCATCGCTGCATACGTGCCGAACGTTGACGCAGATGGACATCTCTACGGTCCGAACAGCACAGAGATCAGGGCCACCATTGCCGATGTCGACAGCATGTTGACCTTACTAGTTGAGGGCCTTCTTGCGCGCAATCTGACCGAAATCGTCAATCTTGTAATCGTCTCTGACCATGGAATGGCTACGACTTCCACAAATCGACTTATTCAACTTGACGATCTCATGGACATGTCCTTAGTTGATCATATCGATGGCTGGCCTCTTCGAGGCCTGCGTCTCAAGAACCCAGCCCGCGATCTCCCCATACTCTACGAGCAGCTCTCTAAAGAAGCAGCAAAAGCAGGCAATTTTGAAGTCTATACCCTCGAAACCATGCCGGAGCGCTATCATTTCACCCAAAACGCCCGCATCGCCCCTTTGTGGATCATTCCAAAAACCGGCTGGGCAGTTGTGGAAAAATCTGACTTCGACGTCGCCGAAGCATTGAGCACGGGCAAAGAATATGCACCGAAAGGTCTGCACGGGTATGATCACGAGCACCCGCTTATGAGAGCTATCTTTGTGGCTAGGGGCCCTGCATTCCCACATGCACCCAACAGCCGAGTGCCGGTTTTTCAGAACATCGAGGTGTATAATATCATGTGTGATTCGTTGGGGGTTGTCCCGCAGGCGAATAATGGGACTTTAAGGCTTCCCTTGCAGACCGAGGGGTTGCATTCCGAAGGTGATACACCAGGATCGGAGGTAATTGCGGATCCAGTCGACGAGGAGAAACATCAAGAGGAAGACAGTCCTGATGGCGATCCGAATTTTCCAGTTGACCCTCCAACGGAACCTGAAAATGGAGACGAGGCTTCAGTTGACGTTCCAACTGAACCTGAAGTAGACGAGACGCCAGAAGATGAGACGCCAGAAGATGAGACGCCAGAAGATGAGACGCCAGAAGATGAGACGCCAGAAGACGAGACGCCAGGAAATGGGACAACCCCCAATGAAGACGAGGGAGCAAAGAAAGGAAGCTGGTGGAACTTTCTCCACGAAGAGCTCGAAAAAGCGAAAGAATGGGCCAAAGAGTTCATCGAATCGATCAAAGGTAACAAGAAAGGAGAAGGCGATCCGCCCGTATGAATAAGACTGTGGCACGAGTGAGCGTTAAAAGTGCATTTTCCCTTGTAAAGAAAGGAAGGAGGATGTCGGTTCCAAGCATGAACTGGGAAAGAAGCAAAGGATAAGCATGGTGGCCTATTATTGGCGCCTCAAGGCGACGGTCTTGCACACTGCAGCCAGCCACGCTTTGCTTCGCCGAAAACATCTGTCAATGAACCGTCAAAAGATGTTGACAGTCATACCGAGACAACTGTCTGTGCGACACGTGCCTTGCGCTTGCCTCCGTTGCCTGCCAAAGCAGTGGGCACAAAGGAAGCGGAAAACTCCAGAAAGGCATTGTCACTAGCTAGCTACAGGGTACAATCGCCAGCAAACCTCAGCGCACAATGCTCAGACTCATAGGGTCCAGGAAGTCGTCCCCTCGGCGAAGCTTGACCTCGACCTCGAACAACAATGCCCTGGGACGGAAAGAAGCCTACATGACGGGACGGGTGGTCTACTCGGGCCTTCTGAACTGCACTGGTGGCACGGCTATCAATAGACTGCGAGGCCGACCACGAACGAGCCGATACGGTGGTAGGTGCATGGTGGCGGCACAGTGCAGTGCGTTGCACAACCGCCTGCCCATGTGGCCTGAAGTGAAAGTGCCGAGATCGAGAATCACCCATCCATCCATGTGCTGTCTCATGTACGAATGCATGTATTTCTGAACCATTCTTCGATGTTATATCCCATGGCTCATAGATCAGGGGAAGGGAACAAGGGGCCGCTGGAGTGGTTGGGTTCAACCTCAGCACGTTAGCGTTTAGAAGGCAATTTTTGTTTTTTGTTTTTTTTTTCACGAACCATTTATTCTATCTCGCTCGATTGGACTGGAATAAATTGGACTGGGAGGCTCTATCTAGATGTAGTTGTTGAGAACATTGCCGGGTATAGAGATAGAAGTTCTCTTCATGCATAATGAATGGTCTTGCGAAATGGTATGTTCATTCTTGAAGACATTTCTAGAGTATTTGCTATCGTGTAAGGGATAAGCCATATATCAAATCCTTGTCAGGGGCTTCTTATATTCGAGTCTCTAAACTCTAGATTTGGAACCTCGTCTGGACACCCCGAGACCTTCCAGACGGAAACAGAATACGGAGTACACAGTTAGGCATCTTGGCCATCATCAATGCAGTCTCGCCTCATACAAAACTGTTCCCTATTCTTTTCATTCGCCCTTTCCATTCCCTGCTCGTCTTCTTCCCTTCTTTCTCCATCCTCACCTTCTTCTTCCTCTCATAAACGGCCCTCACAGTGCTCCTCACCCTTTCCTCGCCTTCCCTAAAATTCCTCCTCGCGAGCTCTACCACACTATCAACCTGATCGGGCGTATATATGAAATTCCATGTACTCATGAAGTCCGATTTATCGGGATCGACGTTTGGGACATCGGGATGCGGAAGGAGAGGGAAGTAGATTACGGCAATGCCGGCATTCGGCTGCATCAGGTGAAAAGAAGCGGAGTCTTCACTGTCACCGGCGTCCCAATTGAGGCTTTTTGAGGGCGGGGGTTCTTCGTCGCTGGATCTTTCGGCTGTGCTGCCTACCCAGACGGTGCAGGCGCCCAGTGTGCTCGCCGCGTCTGGATCAGAACCTGTCGTAGGGCTCTCCGGAGCGTTGTCCTTGTTCACAACTTTATTCTCGCGATCTCGCTCCCTCGCTTCGGCGAGTTTCGTGGCTGCTTCTTGCGAGGAGGTTGCTTGTGCTTCTTCAAGTGCTTTGGCATTCTCCTGAGGGTTCGGCAATTTCTTCGGCCATCCTGCACCGACGGGCCATCCTTTGATGCCTCGCTGTTTGGCGTACCCGTCGACCACGGAAAGCCAATTTTCCTTCTGGATATCTGCGGATGCATCGAACGCTATCAAGACATCGACGTCCCGGCCAGGCCGTAAGAGAGGGTAGATGGGCAGATTATTGCTCATTCCAGCGTCCATCAGCTGGAGGTGATCACTTTTGAAGACAGAGTCTGGACAAGTCGGGGGGAGTTGGCCTTCCATGCCGTACACGAAATTCGGAATAGTAGCCGGATCGATGGGGTGAATCTTGATGAGGTCTTCGTTCTTCTCTTCAACCAGGAGATTCACCCCCTCGAACCCCACCATCCCGATCAAAGCGGGCTTGATCTCTTTGTAGTAGTGCGCCAATGTAGCGCAAAAGGCCGACCCCCAAATCCCAAGAAGAAGACTTTGCCGGATTTCTGGCAGGGCGGCACCGGTGTCGAGCAATAGATTTCGCCCATATTTGAAAGGCCGACCTAAGCTCCAAGTTGGTATGCCAGCGCCAAACTCTTCACACCACACCTCCCATGGGTGCATCTCTATCCATTGAAACCATGCCTCCTTCTTGGCTTTCTCCTTGATCTTTTGCTTGAGAGCCAGGTTGTCTCCGGATTCCTTCTCCTCCTCCACGTCCACAGGTATTTCATGTCGGACGGCAGTGTATATGGGCATAGGGAATTCGCCATTCTCAATGTATATTCGTTGATTTGACAATTTCAGATCTTGATCATTAACGTCGAGATCGCCATGTGGTACCAGAAGCCTCGCGGCGAGCAAGAGACTGTAGACATCCACGAGACCAAAAGAAGCACCAGGATCACCTTTTAGCTTCTCGACGAAGCCACTGAGGATGAACTTGTTGGTCGGAGCACTCGTGACGAGCTTCAATGCTGGCGGCGGAAAAGCAATATGGGTCCCAATTCGCGACTTTATGTGCTTCAGGAGTTGCCTGTGGTCTTGCTTACCCAGGGAGGAATAGAATAGTGTCTGCAGCCAGCAGCTGCCGCTGACTCCGGCGGTGTATGTGACACAATCAAACAGACCGGCCTCTTGAGCGGACAGGTAGCTGCTTGTGCCGGCCACCATCGCCCGCAGGCCACCACCACTCCCACAGATCGCAATAGTCGGCACGTCATCGGGGTGGATTTCGCTCTCGTCGAGACCGAGATATTTTGCCAATGCCTTTACTACGTGCTGCCTCCTTTTGCGCCGAAACTCCAATTCATCCTTGCCAAGAGTGTCTCCAACACGAACGGTAGCATTCCACTCGATTTCCGGATTGATGCTAGGGTCATGCGCCTCCTGCCAGATCTGATCTGCCAGCGTTCCTGGCTGCATCGAGAGTTCGAATTGAAGCTTTTGAAATCCGTCAGGGAGGGCCTTGGCCCAGTTTGGCACAACCCGGTCTGTGATCTTGTCGCCGACGGTGCTCCAGTCTATCCTTGCAATACCTTCTTTGACATTGTGGAAGTTCCTCGAGAAGGAGGCCCAAGCATTTTCGTCATCGCTTTCAAAGGCGGGGGCATAGTGATCAGGGTCGTTTGTTCTGTCAATGATGGTTGAGTCCCCTCTTTTGGTGGCCCGTTTGGGGTTGTCAGCTTGCGCATAGTGGCTTTGCACACGGCGAGCGTAGGCTATGAGAGAGGCATCTTGAGGGACATGGGCGCCTGGAGGGCTGTCGAGCTTGATCGGATTGGACCTGCGCGTTGAGCTGTGAACCGCGGCGCAAGCGACTGCGGCCAAGGCGGAGTAGTGCAGGTAGCTCGAATTGAGGAAAAGCCTCGCAGCGCTCATATTCAGAAGAGCGCTGCATGAAAAGGGGATTAGCAGATGTCAAATTCCATGCTTGTGTGTATGAGAGAGAGAGCGAGAGGGACTAAGCTTGGGGGTTTAGACGACAAGCCTCATGAGGTTTGGTGGTGTTGGTGGTGTTGGTGGTGTTTCTACGGAGTGCTCGGTATTTTGTTGGGATGATCAGGTCACAATGACGTCGCGGCGCAGTTACCGCCAAGAAACTTGTAGGCGGTTCCTGGACTAAACCGGGACTGGCAACCGCCAAATCAAACTTCAAGCAGCCTGGTAATTAGCCCTGGTGGCCCAAACTCGAAATCCGTTCGCCGTGCTGCCCGTCTCACATCTTTACTACTATCATCTCACGAATATCCTTATCACTTTTTGGTATAGCCCAAACAGACGACTAGAGAACGCACTTTGTCGAGCCTGCTCCAGCGCCGATCACCATCTTAACGCAACCGGGGCCCCCGCAAAGATGTAAAGCTGTGCAGCACAGACTGACACCGCTTGACGCTGTTTCAGACCAGAGTACATGGGCACAGGTGCCCACCGGACATTTTGTGTGGCGTGCGTTCGTGCTTGAACCCTTGAACATGGTGGGACCAAGAAATGCCGCCTTCGCCGAGGAGAGCGCCGAGGTTGAAGTTCTCCTGGCTTCCTTAGGAAAGACGAAAGATATCACCAAGCGCATAGCGGCCAGTCTGGCGCGGCTCGATGTCAGCGGTAAGATTGTCAAGGATGCCATCGGGCCCATCTATAGCAACACGCAGCAACTTCAGATCACCAGTCGGAATATCGACAAGGTCAATGAAGCCATCGAAAAGCTCAAGCAGCCGCTCGACTCCAGAGGCCGCGAGGAGAGCATCATCCGAGCAGGGCCCAAAGCTTCGGGACTGCCGCAATATCTCAGCGCCTTGAAGCGTATCGACAAGGCTCTCACTGATCTAAGCTCGACAAACATGAGGGCCAACCAGCAGGCTGTTTCCGATTTCCACAGCCTCTTGTCCACCGGCGTCAACCAGTTGAACGACATGTACCGGCAAATGCTGCAGGAGGACGCTCAACCGGTCGAGCCTCTGCATCACATCACCAAACAAATACCGTTCCCCACGTTCTCCCAAGAAAAAGCCCAGTCTCTCAGTCAAATAGCTATGGCAATGGCTTCAGCTGGAGCGCATTCGGCTAGACTGGGTCAACGGGATGATGACGCGGCAACTCTGATTTACGTCGAAGTGAGGGGAGACTACCTTCAAAACAGCCTCCAAAACCTAGCCACGGCCTCAATCATGACCTCGAAGCGGCGAGGAAATGATTCGGGCATCTACCGAGAAGGTTCGAGTGGCGTGGGGGCGTACGCAAATGGTATCGAAGGTATGTTTCTCGCAGAAGCAGAGAATACGTCCCGGATATTCCGCAACGATCCTGGGCGGGTCTTCACCGTGACTTGCGGCAAAGCCCTAGCGACCTTCACGCGTACTCTGTCAGAGTTGAACAACGGGATCAAGCCACGCATCTTGAGCGATTGTTTCCTCGCCTACGAAATCCTAGATCTCTTCACGCCTCTTAGCTACCGGCTCGAATCACGAACGGGTCAGCTGCGATCACAATTTGCGGATGCACTTCGCCCAATACGAGACACTGCTCGCTCATCGTTCAGCGACATACTGAGTCAAACCAAGAAACAAGCCGAGTCGATTTCAACCCTCCCGCCAGACGGTAACACAATCCCACTGGTCTCACAAACAGCCTCCCGCCTTCAAAACCTCGCTATATTCGAGCGGCCCCTGCTTGCCCTGCTCTCGTCCATCGGTGACGGGAACTGGAAGTCCACCCCTGGAATGGCCTCCCAATCTACCCTAAATCTCGAACTAACCCCTTCCACCGAAAACCCAACTCTACTCTCGCACTACCTCATCGACATCGTCGACGCTCTCCTCTCGACCCTCAACGCGCGCTCTCAAGTTCTCCACCCTAAGAAACCCATTCAGGGAATCTTTCAACTCAACAGCGTCGCCGTGCTCACTCGGGCAGTCCAATCCTCACCAGACCTCGCTCGCTATCTAGGGATCTCCCCACACAACGCCAAACTTGACGCCTACCGCAAGGCGGGTTCGTCGCTGTACTTGACGGCGTGGCGCGACCCTTGCAACCAGCTCTTCGACCAAATCCAGACTTCCTCCGGCTCGCGCCCCTTATCCGGACAGGCCATCGATTCGACGTCGATAATAAAATCCCTCTCCTCCAAGGACAAGGACAAGATCAAGGAAAAGTTCAAACTCTTTAACAGCAGTTTTGATGAGTTGATCACCAGGCACAAAAGTCTGCACATGGAAGCCGAGGTTCGGTCGCAATTGGGAAGGGAGATTCAGGGCATGATCGAGCCGCTTTACACCAGGTTTTGGGACCGGTATCATGAGGTGGACAAGGGCAAGGGCAAAGTCGTCAAGTATGACAAGGGCACCTTGAGTCAGATGCTGGCCGGTCTTTAGGAGAGAATGCGGACAAACAGGGTGATGGTCGTGTCGGTGGTTGTGGCCGGCAAGAGCAGGAGAGATGGAAACGGCGGCGGTTGGATGAAATTGTCGGAGTGAATTTGATGGATTGCTTTTGAGATGCAGTTGACGTTTTGTTGGAAGATTGCTAATAAACACGCAAGACGAAAATGTCAAATGTCAAAGACAAAGTCGCTTCTGGGAATTTTTTTGGGTCGCGTGGAAAGAAAGAAAGGACGGGACAGTGGACATGTCATGTCATGTTGGGTGCAGCGGCTGACGAGCGAGCCTTGAGATACATATGTACGGTATTTACAAAGATGACCTCCATGTTGGATAATCACATGTCGCTCTCCCTTCTCCCTTCTCCCTTCTCCCTTCTCTGTTCTCTGTTCTTCGAACAGTGTCCTGTGTAGCGTGTAGCGCTTCTCGATTTCCTGCCTTGCGCCTTTTCATAATCCTACTGGGTATTGATGAACCCCCATCCATGCCCATCGCAGTCGAGTAACCAACCCGCCCTTCATATCTTGAGCTTTCAACCTTTGCAAAACGCCAGACGCCAGCCGTTGAACGACATATCCAGAACAATGCAGCTCCCGCATGCAATAATGACAACGATAGAATGGTGACTATTATGATGCCGGAGTGACAGCTCCAGCTCCAGCGCAGCCGTCTTGCCTTGCCCTGCCCAGCCAGGCCGGTCCGTCGAGCATGTTTGTTCGTTCAATCAATTAGTCGAATACACCGTACTCCGCACAATAGCCTCGCTCGCTGCCGCGGTAGTCAATAGTCAAACCGTCCTCAGTGTTGGTCCACTTGCTCGCTTGTTTTTTTCGCAGTCTGAATAGAATTCATCAACATCGCACAGGACCGAATCCTCTTTTAAAGAAGGACGGAAAGAATACAAAAAGGGCCGGATGGATGGGCTGGGATGAGATGAGAAGGGCCTGTCCTTTCCAGCCCTGCAGCCCGCGTCCTGTTCCAAGTTGTTTAAGTCCGCGGCTGCCTGCCTGTCGTATCATCTCGATCTGATTTCCCCTTTCTTTTTTGATTTCTGGTTGTTTTTTTTCTTGGCCAATATTTTTGGGGTATCTCAGGGCTTGCGAAATAACTCGACAATGCTCTTCTCCTCCCTTTCCCTATCCGGGTTAAGAATGAAGCGCACCGTTCCTTCGCGCCCCCTCTCGCCGACGCGCTGCTTTATCCCGGCGACAGAGCCGGACCCAGACCCAGATCCAGACGCCGCGCCTGTGCTGCTGCCGCCGCCGCCGCCAGAAGCAGCATTCGTGCTCGCGCTGCCTCTGCGCGGACTCGTCACGTCGCGCGGACTTACGTTCTTGCTCGACGAGCCGGACTTGGAGCCATTCATGGCGCTTATGCCGTTGACGCTGTGCCCGTGGTGGCTGCCCTTCGCATGGTCCGCTGCGGATCCGCCCGTTTCCACCCAAGCCGTGTAGCGTGGGATCTTCTTCTCCTCGGACTCGACGTTCAGCGGGATGCGCACTTCGAGGAACGTGTCGACGGGGAAGGATGTCCCGGTTGCCGTCAAGTTGCGATGGTGGGTGTAGAGTTCGAGGAGGTCAAGAAGAGTTTCTAGAGACAGAGGCAAAAAATGATTGTCAGTACGCACTAAGTCTTGCGAAGACTTTTTTCTTTTTTCTCGGAGTTGCTTTAGGGTGATATTGTCGAGGAGGACTTACCCATCACCATCCCTCGCTCGACCTTCCATTCCCTGTAATCCGACCCCTTCCAGATCCTCTCGTGTTCTTCCCCAAGCAACCGTCCTGCAAGCTCGAGACAAGCAAACGCCATCGTCGCCGTTGTCTGCTTCAGTGGCGCCCAAGTCCTGTACAGGTCTAGCGAAATCGAATATGCTGTCTTGACCACGGGCGAAGTTTTGGGGAAAGAGTAATGTTTAGCAAACTTGATGAGGAGGTCTTGCGGGTGGCGGTTGCGGAAGTCGAAGCCAGCAGCTTCAAGTATGAGTCTTTCAAGGCCGATTATTGTGCGGGAGTGGTGTTCGAAGACCTGGAATAGACCAAAAATTCGGGTAAGCAACAGGGGGGAGGAAGGGAGCAAGCAAACTATGGATGAGGAATAAAGGGGACAGCGTACCTGATCATCCGGTGACAAATGCTCCGTTCTGGGGACTTTCACGTTATGTGCCGCACATAGAATATCTCGCGATTTCTTGAGTGTGTCTTCGACCTTGCACGCCGTGAAAAGTGCCGCTGCTGAGGCGTCCTGATAGTAGCGTGGGTGTCAGCAACCCAGGTGGTTCAGTGGGCGGACAATTCTTCAGAATTTGCAAATTTGTAGCGCGGGCTTACCACAAAGCTGTACTCTCCATCTGAATGCTGTAACCGGAACTTGTGATAGTATACAACGGCTGTGTTGAATGTCCTGACTGGCCTGGATGTGGACAAGACACATTAGTCATGTACCCTCTTATGTTCCTGAGGAGCACCGGTGCGATTCTGAAATGACTTCGGGCTACGTGGCAGATCCATTCTGAATACCAAAGAGACGGAGGAGATACCCACAATTTCAATGCTCTCCTCACATTATCAATCCATTGCACTCCCGCCAATCTCAAGTTATCCTCTCTCGCCTGGCTGACCCCGTTCTCCTTAAGACACTTTTGGATCTCCTGCTCAAAGACGTAGCATTTGGCGACTTGGACGTAATTTGGGAGCGGACCATAGCGCCTAGACGGTCCTCCCGTTGCTGCAAACGTATTGGTCGAAGTTGATGACGTGGCCCCTTCACCACTGGGAGCAGGACCAGCAGCTCCGTTCATTGTGCTGTGACGACGATGGTGATAAGGGGAGATGCCACCACATTCGCACTGAGTATCCCAAGTCTGCGCGTGTGGCGAGGGAAGGGTGTACTAAATTGCGGCACTGAAATACCCTGGTGTCGATGGCGGTGAAGGCGAATGTTGGATTTGGAGGTCTTGGTCTTTATTTCGAAGATTTCGATTAGCAAGACTTGCCGGCTTTGAGGTTGGACGTGTTCATTCGAGGCTCGAAATTGAAGATGCTGAGAAACTTTCGAGGGTGACAGGGCAGGCCAGCTCTGATTCGCCAGCCTTATATGGTCACGTGCTCAGCCTCGTCAGGATGTCCAGATGTTGCGACTGCTTTTGCTTTGTACTGGATGCACGGCATCTCGTTGTACAAGTTGGATACAAAGTCGCCTTGGATTAAGAACAACAAGCAAACATGAAGTAGCAGCAAATAACAATCAGCGTGCAGAGTCTTGTATGCCGGCCGGAGATCACAGTGAGTGGGTGCAAACATTGAACGGCGCAATCTATTTCAAGACGAGGCTTTGGAGATCTCGGGGTTTTAATTCATATTCATTACTTTTTCTTAGGTGTCAACATTTCATGATAACAGAGTACATGAAGCCGCCCAATTTTGGTTCTTGCTGTTTGCCGCTAGATAAGAACGCCCTTCTATAGCAACGCTCACAACACCTCGATGGTAATGCGCAATGGTACATACCCAGGAGGATTTGGGCAGTGATCAGGACTGCAGCTCCTCCTATCCGAATTCCGTAATGATATCAGTCATTCTGACAAAGTTGCCGGGTCGTTCATGGCTATGAATCGCCATTGACCCGCGGAGCCTCAGACTTCACATCCACTTTTTTAGTCTCTCGCTCAGCGTCAGCCTCGTCACCATCGTCTTCTCGGGCTCGCTTCTTTCCAGCGGGAGCTTTGGTGTCGGCTTGGACTGAAGAAGCATCGGCGTCGCCATCTAGCTTGGTCGACTCAACATCATCAACCGCTTTCTGCTCCTTCTTGTTCTCGGCTTCAACCGCGGCTTTGGCCTTCGCGAGAGCTTCTTCACGACCGCTGTCGTTCTTGACCGCAGTAGACTTGACCATCGGAATGCCCCTGATCAACAGTTCATTAGTCCTTGTAGATCTTCCAGAACAACAACAGGGATCGACTTACCTATCATCAGTCTCAGGTCCTTTGGTTCGATCACCTCTGTTATCGCGACCACCTCGGTCACCTCGTCTCTTATCATCTCTGAACCCACGCTTCTGGTCTTCGTCCCGACGTGTTCTCCAGTCCCTAGTATCTTCGTCACGCTTGCGCTTGCCTCCATCTCGGCCACCGCGATGGTTGTGACGATCTCGTCTGCCTCCCCTCTCATATTTGTTGTTCGACGTGATCTTGCCTGCCTTGAGATCCGCCGTCTTCTTACTAGTGTACTCTGTCTTGCTCATGATGAGGAGGTCATTTCCATTGAATTTCGGCTTAGGTTCCAGTGCTAGGAATGACTGTGCCAGCTCCTCCGTGTCAAACTCCACAAAGACACTGCCCTTGAAAAATTTCTCGTTGTTTCGTCTCAGACGGACTGCTCGAGTAGGACCGTATGGGTCAAAGAATGCCTCAATGTCAAATTGGGTACTTGAACTCTCTTCACCGAATCCCTTCACGTACACGGTTCGGGGGTCAGCTGCTTGCGGAAGGGCTTCAAAGAAGTTTTCTGGCAATGGCTCTTTTCGGCGCACGTGGGTGTCATCATCAGTGAGTTCGAGTGTTTTGGAGTCCCGCAGGGCCTCGACGATGGCCTCAAAGGGCTGAAAGCGGCGCATGCGCTTGAATTTGTGGATTTCTCTAAGATCGACAGGCTTGTTCGCGACGCCACCAGTCTGCTCGAAGAGGAATTTGTCTTTGGGGAGGTTCGAATCCGAGAAGTAGAATTCCACCTATCCGACTGATAAGCCTCTCGCCCCGTTTGCAAGGCTTTTGGGGTGCACATACCTGTTTCCGAATAGCAACCGGGTCATCGGTAACCTCTAGCGTCGTGAGGTCGGACTTGATGTTGTCGCGATAGGTTCGAGAGTCGTGGTTGTTGTGACCGCCTCGACCTCGACCTCGACCCCGACTGTTGTAGTCTGATCGACCACGATCGCGGCGCTCACCATTCTTCTCGGTAGCATCATTCCCCTCATCTGCCGTCTCCTTCGTTGCAATACTCTCGGGCTCTTTGAGAGCTTCTTCCTCGGAAGGTTTTGACTCCGCAACGCCATTTGTTTTCTCGGGCTTATCTTCGAAGGCAGCTTCGCCTTCCAGCTCAGCTAGCATCTTCTTTGCCTCCTCAGCGGCCTGCGTATTCTGGTCTACTGGCGTCTGGAGCGCCTCCGTCACTGCTTCCTCTGTAGACATCTTCACACGCTTGCGGCGAAGGCGCCGGAAGTAGGGTAAAATGGAACCTTGGGGTTGGACGCAG
The DNA here is from genome assembly GCF_000585535.1 of Cladophialophora psammophila CBS 110553. NCBI lineage: Eukaryota > Fungi > Ascomycota > Eurotiomycetes > Chaetothyriales > Herpotrichiellaceae > Cladophialophora > Cladophialophora psammophila. The sequence continues at coordinate 905,993 of NW_006912932.1, read as the reverse complement.
GTGGGCGACTGTTCAATGGTGCGGGGAGCGCAGCAAATAAGGGAATACAGGTGACACAGGTGACTCAGTTGGACTCGGAGTGATCTGTGAGTCAAAAGCCGTCAACCAAGCAAGCGCAGGACGCAGATCCAGCCTGGAGAATGTATTGGAGGAGCTACAAAGACAAGAGGCAGTGCATGCGAGTGTGTTGAATTTTGGCGGATCCAAAAGGCACCAAAAGACATTTTCACCGGGAAAAATTCAAGGGACTGCGGGGATGTCTTGGCGGCCAGGCTTTGGCCCAGCCTCGCGAATTGTTTACTTCATACCTCGTATTCATCTATTCACCTATGGTCATTCAAGCCGCATTGGGCTATTAATATCGCGGACGACATTATTCACATAATGAATGTTACTGTGTGATATTCATTTCCGCTGTTGTGCTGAGGCTGCCCTCTCGATGACGCCGACTATGACGCTCCCCCAAAATTGAATATTACTCACAGTGCTCGCTGCACCGCCATGCAAGTCATGAGGCTCCAAGTCGAAACTTTACCAGGTACAAGCAGGTCAGGTTGTCGGTACGCTTTATTGATGCCACGGCCTCAATCTTTCGGGACGGCCGCCACATTTTCTGCGACTCTTACCATGCTAGAGTGAAAAACTCTCAGAATCGTGACTTGCGTTGCATAAGAGGCTAAAGAGCTAACTGCATAGGTTGTCACTCTCGAAAGGAGGCCCATTGCCCGGATGCTATTTAATGTATAAACAGCAAGAGAGAACACAAGCACAAGTACTAACCATTATAACCATCATCGTCGTAATCGTCGTTATCATGATAACTCCCACGCCAGACCGTATTAACCTATTCCACAAGGCAAAAAAGGAAGAGCCATTCCCAAGCGCCGTCAATTAGGTATGATTTCCCATTCCCCCGGCTCCTCCTGGCGATAGGTCATGTCTCCAGCCAGCGACGACGCCAGCCTTGCTCCCTTTGGTGTTCCGGTTCATCTCCGGCTTGAAGAGCTTTCTTCATGGGCGAAAGTTTTGCTATTTATTTTTTTGGTGCGTGTTAAAAAAAAAGAAGCAGAAAAAAAAGGAGGGTCTAACTAGCGGGGGCCACCTGGAGGCAGGAGCGGCTGATCCGCGGCAGACGGCGTGACGACGCTGGCGATCTGCGTCTGCATGCCGGTCCCTGGCTTCTCGGTCACCGCTTCGCTCTGAGGCTGTAGTCCGAAGTATCCGTTCGTACCGTTGGTCGCGGGGACGTCGACGTTTTGCATCGTGCCGCGCGGCGACAGCGGTGTTGGCCCGATTCCGACAGTCACTTCCCTGTGTCTGTGGAGAGGTCAGTCACTTGATTCCAAAGGTTCGTTCGTGTATGTAGGTATGCACGTCGAAACCAGAAAGGGGGTTAATAAAATTGACGTACTCTGCTCCTCCCCAACTGAGGGTTCTACTCCCTCTGTCGAACCGTGGCCTGAACATGCCCTGTTCGAGGTCTCCTTTCTTGACCCAAGGTCGATCGTCGCGGCGGTTGCATTCAACGTCATTGATCCCCGTGGCCTTCTCGTGCAGGCAACTGTACAGCACCGTCGCTTGCAGGGCCTGGATGCGGTACCAGGAGAAGGGCAGGTCTGTGAGAGCCCAGACGATCACCTTCATGGCTACTGTCATGACAGGGACGATGATGAGGGCAAGGATCGACAGCGTTGACACGTTGCTGCTCCAGATGACGAACTCGTCGACTCCAGGGCTTGGCTTACCGTCGGATTCGATAGCTAGGTTCGGTATGCCGTAGTTGTTGGTGGAGAATAGGGTGGTGTCCGTGAGCGTGTTCATGGTCGCGATATATGAGGCGAACACCAGGCGCTCTAGATCGCCACGGAAACTGGACGAGCCGGCGTCGAACTTTTCGCCCAGTGAGGTATCGGTAGACGCGAGTGCGGAGGCGCCCAAGCGAGTAGCTAAAGTCACGATCTTCGGCAGCGACAGAAAGCGGGCCAAGACATTTTGCAGGCCCGTTGAGAGGTCCAGACCGGGAAGGGAGGTCGAATCAAGGGCGATAGCGGTACTCTGGTGACCTCGGTATGACCAGACGTCGTTCTGCCAGCATGAAAGTGCCGGTCGCCCCCCTTTGACGACGAAGCCTACATCGTTGCCACCATCAGGGACAGTTAGATACCAGGGATCTGTGCCGGCCGTGATGCTCTCTCGCTGCACAGAGGAGACTAATGCACCCCAGGTCCAGTTTCCTGCTGGTCCCACGGGGGACGGCAGGCCCTGGAAGAAATACCCAAGGGGCCTGGCGCTGTCGTAGAACGAGACGTTTTGTGTCCCTTGGCTGGGGTCATTGAAAAGCAAGTATTCGTCACGGATGATGTTGGAGTCGTCTGTAGATTCGGCAAGCAGCCAGGAATAGTCGGTCTGGCATGAGCCTTCGACGCTCAGGACGAGGTCGGGATAGTGTTGCAGGCCAAAGTCCACGCCCGTGATGTTGTAATGATATGCCACGCGTATGATGGCCTCGCCGTCACCGAGGTCTTGTATCGTCTCAGGCGGATCGATTGAAACGTGGGTATTGCCCGTGGAGTTCGCTACCAGGACGCTCCCCGATGCGCGGAATGCCGACGGTGCTTCGAGCGCATTGATCTGCACTTGGTTCTTCTCGTTGAAGGTGTCACTCAGGGCTGGAACGTAGATGGCAGCGGCTGAAACTGGAGCGGCATTGTCGATGATGATGTATGGGGCGACTTTGATGGGGATGGCATAAATAGCGACCACAAAGCCAGCTGCCAGCAGCGTCCACCAAAACAAATGCACCCGTCGTCGGTCTTTGATCTTGAAGAAATAGGAGCCGGTAAGTTTGCAGATGACGCTCGGAGAGTCCTTTGCGTTCCAAATGCCCGTGGCAATCACCCCGCTGTTATGGCTGTGTTTCTCCTTCCCCAAGAAGAGGACGACGCCAAAAAGGATGAGAATGACCCAGAAGTCGATTATTATCAACTGCACCATGAAGGTGTATGCGGAATTGAGTTGGTTGGCGACATTGGCAGGAACCGAAATGGCGTCTCTGGACCCGTGGTCCGTGGGCATAGAGAAGCGACGCCATAAGTGATAGGTCTGCCGCCCGGGATTGAGACTGGAGAAAACCATGGCTGCTTCAGCTAGTCCTTCTACAGTTGAGAGGTTATGACTGCTGACGAAGACGGATGAGTCCCAAACGGAGCGTGCAAGGCTGGCAAGGTATTAGCTATTCCCATGTATAGGATCTTTTTTTGCGACGAGGGAGACGGGTTCTGAGGGTTTGGCTTCACTGGTGTCTAAATGCATCCAAGCCGGGACTTGCGGCTGCAATTGAGGCTGCTACTGTACCTCTCTAATGGCCACATGCGCGGGTCAGCAGAAGCCTTTACTCAAAATGGAGCGAGCGATGCATTTTTGGGGTCCAGAAGGGAGATGGATTCCCTCAAGCCCCAGCGCTTCGTCCAGGCTCTAGCAGATGCCCATGCAGTTGGGTGACTCGTCTGTCCATTCGGACAAATCATCAGCAACCGAAGCTTCGCCGCGACAACGGTTCGACATGATGGTGGTTGTGTGTGCCCGATATCTGTTCGTGTCTGCGAGGGTTCCGACTGGTACTAAGGAACCAGTTGACTGAAGATCGACGGCCAACAGTCGCAGTTCGAGAGGGCGCAACCTTGGTTGGACCGGAGCATGTCAATACTTACTTAGGGTGGATATGGTGGTGTGCCAGCGTGTCTTTGCAAGCCACCATCGTGGACATTTTGGGAGAAGGGAGGGATGGGGACGAGGAAAGGGACGTCGACGGTTCCAGGCTCAGGGCGGGACCCATCGGCATGGCGAGCTCGCTTGTGTAATTGGCGGAGAGATGCCTTGTGCTGTGGGGCCTCTGGCCAATGACAATGCAATAGACGAGTATGGGTGGATCCTCATTATCTCCTATTGGCCACATCGAACATGCAGGGCGAACAAGAAGTCGGCGACTCGGGCACTTCCGTTTGTTTGAAAGCTTTCAATGACGATGACCCCGGATTTCGGGGTCCCCATCAGCCTACCAGTTCGGTGCCAGTCTGTGGCAGCCCTCCTGACAAAGCAATTGCAGCAGCCTCACTAGTCCTAGCTACAGCAGACACCCCGATGGCCGTTCCTATTTACGTCAAATATAGGCCTAAAACTACAGGGCTCCTTCCTAACTCGCGTCCACCGATACGAGACTGGACAACAGTGCGGACCACGCCCAGCCAAGCAATGTGGAATGCCCCTGCAGGCGACTGTTTTGGGCAGGTTTTCGAGCCTCACCTCGACCCTGAATCTACAACTATTGCCGAGTTCACCGGGTACCCTTGCCCTCACTAATCAGGTACGGTACTGTACTGCGCTACCGCTGCGTGTCCAGCACCACACCGCACTGCACCACTCCCTCGCAGATGGCACCATCTGCGCCGTTGCGGCGTTGTAGCTCGGCAGAGGGGCATCCGGCGAAGGCAAGCAGAGACATTCCTCGATATGGAAGAGCGAAACTTGGTCTCCGCCCGGCCTTCATCGACGATCCCAATTCCGAGTTAGCAACGCAAGACGGACTTTTGAAGCAAGCTTCGTCCGCTCTGGCTCGACTCCGACTGAGCTTATATACTGTACATATAGGTGAGTCGCGCCCTTTCCCTCGTTGAGATTGAAGACTTGAGGCTCTGCCGGATCTACGCTCGCTTGAGGCGACGCTGTTGGGAAGAAAACCGAGTACCAGAACAGGCTCGACATCGTGCACATTCGCTCACACAGTCTCTCCCCACCTGTCACCTGTCACCCGCCACCCGCCACCCTCAGCCTGATCATGTCGTTCCACTTCATTATCGTGTTATCTGCCCTGGGAATTGGCCCGGTCGCTACTCAGCATTTCCAGCCATCTGATACTCGGCCATCCTGGTCCTGGGCCTGGTCGCCGTCTGCCGTCCACTATACTCAGCCCTCTTGGTCTGCCGAAACTCCCACGTGGACGCCAACCGTTTATACTTCGGAAGCTTGGACGTCCGTTGCTGCATACACCCCCTCTGTTTCAATCCCTACTTGGCCTGAAGACTCTAGCTCTTGGTCCCCAATTAGTTATTCCTCACATACCTGGTCTTCAGAGACTTCCGTGTGGTCCTCATGGCCGACAACCATCTACCCTCCACACTCTTGGCCTTCGAAGACTGCCACCTGGCCGTCGTGGCCAACGAGTAAATCTTGGTCCTCGGTCGCCTGGCCTTCTCCTTCGCCTTCTCCGAGTCTTCCTTCTTTGAACGATGCGCTTATAGCGGCAGGTGCGGCCAAGTTTGCTGCTCTGATTGCATCCGACCCTGTCGTCTCCGCTGCCTTCGCTGCTAATGTACCCACTGTCTTTGCTCCAACGGACCAGTTCATTGATAGCACGGTTAACGTAACACGGTTCGGAAAGCGCGCCACTCTCACCCCGGCTCAGCAGCAGCAACTGCTTCTTCATGCCACTCAGAGTCAGAGTGAGATCAACGGCCTACGCACCCCTCCGGGCGCTGTGGTCCCGACCAAAGACACCAAAGCAAATCTCAAAGGCTCGACCCAGAAAGTCGTCTCTAAGCCGAAGAACAATACCAAGACAACATCCAGCAAACGATGGGCTCCATTCATCCTACCGAGACAGGACAACACCAGTACCGTGGATACTCTGGTGGATGTCTATTCAGGGCTAGGTGATTCGGTCGGTATCATCACCGCTGACATTCCTTTCGATGGCGGTCTGATCCATACAACCGACGGGTAAGCGAAACCTTCGATCCCACGTCCTAGCCAGCTGTGTATTCGAGCGTTCGAATGGGTTCACAACCATACATGAGCTAACTTCTGACATTTAAAGTCTTTTTACCCTGCCCCTCAATTTGTCCTCGACCGCCCAAACCACCGGCCAAACGTCCTTCGTCTCCCTCGCCAGCGCCTCGAACCAGACGTCGATCCTGGACGCAACTCCTCTCATCACCGTCTTCATCCCTACCAACGAAGCCTTCGCCGCCGCAAACATATCACCCTCGTCCAGCGGTATCTCGTCCATCCTAGCAGGACATGTTGTGCAGGACTTTGCAGGCTACCTTCCTAGCCTAGCCGACGGCAGCAGTTATGTTACGCAATCTGGCGCAACTATCACCGTCACCATCCAGGGTGGTGATTACTTCATCAACAACGCAAAGATTGTCTCCTCGAACCTGATCCTTGAAAACGGAGTTGCTCACGTGATTGACGCGGTAGGTTCACACTTGTCCCCATCGTTGACGTTGAACTTTCTCAGACGTTGGTCTGCGACGCACTGAAACATCCCTGGCTGACGTCGCCGTTCACCATCGCGCTATTTTCTAGGTCCTCACCCCACCTATCGCGCCTTACACAGGAGGCAGCACGTCAATTAAAGACACAGGTCTCGCAAAATCCCTCGTTCTAGCCTTGGGCGTCGTCATGGCTCTGGCGTGGACTTTGTGAGTTCCATCATCTTGGCCCTAATAATGGTATCGGCAAAGACGGAATGGAGCAACCTGGGACGTGAAATGGTCTTATCAAACCTTCCCTTTTTCATGTCCGAGGCAGTATCCTTCAGTTTTCACACCCACCATGCATCACAGCACAGCACAGCGCCGCTGTATTGCTTAATGATTAATAAGATGATTAGGAATAATGAATGATGAATGAAGAATGAAGAATAAGTCGGTCACAATAAAATCCTTGATCTTGCTAATCCCATCCCGCCCACCTAGTCGTGATATATAGAGGTGACTAAATGGGCGGACATGTCTCTGGAACGAAAAGGGGGGGGGGGGGGGGGGGGTCAGACACATTGAGGGTGACGGAATATTCATGTGGCGCTTTCTATCGGTAGCTGCATCTTTCTCGCTGCCAAATCAGAACGTCTCGTCTTCGATATTCATCGCCTTGCGGACCACACTTGGACTGGTCGGCTCCCCACTGGCATCCAGTTCAAATCCCAGGGTTTCCAATTCTTGAGTAAAATCAAGTTCCTCCTCCCCGTAATCAATTCCGGCATTAGTAAGAATGTCCTCGACTATCCGCTTCGATGCTTCCTTCGCTGGAGTTTTTAAGAGGCGACTCTGGGGGACGTGGAATTGCATGGTCTTCGGCGGTGATTGGTCGAAGAGCACATCGTCATCAAGATCGTCGTCATCACTGTCCCAAATCCCCGGTGTCCGGGCTGGTGCCTTCAACGGCTGGGTTTTTGATCGTGCTCGTGATGGTGTTAGGACGCTGACACCCGGGACCGGTCTCCTGCGTTCAGGAGAGGAGAAGATCTCTGGGTGGAGCTCTGGGGGAGGCGCTTCTGGACTCGATGATAGAGTTGAGTCGTTGAGTGTTGCAGACCTCGCACATTTTGCGGTAGATGGCGGAGCGCGGGCTCTCGATGGGAGGTGCGCATAACGCTGACTTGTGAGTGGTGTGGCCTGGACTCGGTAGTTTCTGTCTAGCATCCGGTGGAGAAGGGGATCCGTCCTTTTGCGGGCGGTAGATGGGCGGGAAATGGAGGTCGGTGGAGGCGGCAGAAACGGGGAGGATTGTGGTGTTCCTACGGCAATGTTGTCCATGGGGAATACTGGTCGGCCGCCCGGGGTTTGGGGCATGGCCGATTGGGTGACTGACGTGGTATCAACAACCGTATTGTGGACTTCTTGTCGCAGCGTCTCGTACGGTGATGGATAGTCCGCAAAGGTGGCATTATTTTGCGTCTGAAGCTTTTGTGTGATATTAGGCCGTGGGGTGCTGCTCTTGGAGGGGGAGATGGTCATATTTGAAAGGTCCAGGTCCTGTATTGAGTCTGTTGAGATGTGCTGGGCGGAAGGGGTTTCGTAGGACTCCGATGTCTCTAGCGTTGTATGCGTTGTGGTGTTGGTGTCTTCGGTAATTGTAGTGTCCGCATTCTGGAGTTGAGATTGCTGTTCCTCGTAGCCTGACAGGGACACATTGGCACTCGATTCAAAGAATTGCTTCCAGAACTGTGCTAAGTCTCAGTATTGCCTCTATGAGTTTGCCCAAGTATCTCACTCTTGACCCCTCCCAGACTTCCTTGGAATGCGCAGCATATTGTTCGACAATGGGCAGGATGCTTGAAGTCACTATCCGGTGGGCTCGACTGAAATTGTGATCGATTTCTGTAGGGCAACTGGAGTCAATAGATATTCGTGCCTGAGACGGGCCTTTCTTTGGGCCAACCTTGCAATGTCAATGTAATGGACTGCTCGAGTTTCTCAAGCTCCTCGGTCAGAGTCAAGGCTCTTGGTTGGGCGGTGGAAGCGGGGCGAGACATCCTGGGGTGGTTGACTCTGAAGCGTGGTTTACATGCTTGTATTGAGTATGGAGTACGCACTCGCTCAGTATGGAAAATCAATTTGAGTCGCGTGTGCGCCAATGCGTGTGCTGTACCAAGGAGACGCGCCGAGGCTGGTCAAGGCTGGTCAAGGCTGCCATCTACTGATAGTAACTGCGGGTGCGGGGCTCAACTGTGGCATGTACCTCGTATTTGCTCGTACCCACTACACCGCACTGGTCTTCCTCTTCTGCCTCTTCTCCAAAAATGGCGTGTGTGGCGCAGCTCAGCGCAGTCGTAATCTGCCCTCTTCCGTTGTCCCTCTTCCCTCTCCCCCCTCCGAACCGCTTTGCCGCCTTCTCTGCTGGCCTCGTATGATCTTTGATGCTACCATCATCAGGCTGACAGGTTTCAGGACCCCCGTGGGTTGTCTTCAACCACGGTGTTCTCCCGCCTGCAACCTTCACCTCTCTCCCATCATAAGACTTTCAATCAGACAGATACCGCCAGGGTTATTCTCAAAATGCCAGCTCCGCTCGCGAGAGGTAAGTGCCCCCGTGCCTCCTCGCATGCCGCCATTCTCCCCTTACATCATCAGTCCATGCTCATACCATGCCCTTGGGGCACTGAAAATGAGACGTCTCCCTGAGACTGTTCCTACCGTTGTTTTCAATCAATACACTGACACACTATGCCTCCGGTAGGAATCATAATTACTGTCACCGTCCTGGTGGCAGCCAGTATAGCCGCATATGAGAATCCTCAAGTACGAGCATGGATAGACCGTACAAGGCACAGGATCGCTATGGGTTTGTACTCCCTCGGCGATGAAATTGGCCCCAGACCCCGTCCGCGACGCACATCGACAGATGCCTCCATGCATGAGGAGAAGGGTGAGTTGGCCGAAGAGCGACGACGTCAAGCGATCGCCGAGATCATGGAGCGTGGACGGATCATGGAGGAGCGAAGGAAGAGAAGAAGGCTCGCTGAGCAAGAGAAAGAAATACCGTCAAGCCCGACCTTCGATAACCTAGTGGACAAAGACGGGGTTTTGCTACAACCCGCACAAGATGAGCAGTCAATTCCAGCAGCACACTCGTCCGGAGTCGACCCATTGGCGCAGCCAGCGGCTTTGCGGCAGAGGCCATTCCCTTCATACCAAGAGCAGCTCCCGTCCCTTCCCCCTCAGTCGATGGACGCACCTTGTTCTGTGAGGCAGTTCAATGAGAGCCAGCCAAACCAATTCGAGTCAAGATACGAGCGGGAAATGCGTGAAGCATGGAATTTACCTTTGTCCGGCAGAGCTATTGAAATCTTGTCCAGCCATGCTTCAGAGAGCCTGATTGAGCTTACACCCACGACAGAAGGTGTCCCTGATCCAGACTTCTCCATTCCGTCTGCCGAGTATTTCAACCGCCCATTAGAACGGTCAGAATATTTTTCTGCGGCGGGTTCGGATTCGACGCACACTCTCTCTGACCACGAGTCGCAAGCGTCGCTTCCGGTCCAGAGCACATATCTAGACGTGCCTCAAAATGTTATTGCCAATCGATTCCCCCTCGATGCAACACCACCGGCTTCATTGACACCCAGCATTGCTGGCAGCGCAAGCAGCATTCACGCCAGCGAAGCGGAGGAGAGTTCCGATGATATCCTCAGCGACTTTGCAGATGCTATACGTACCCCTTCAAGTGCTTGGACCGACGTCGACAGCACCGTCAGCGGGGACTTCCATTTGTAAATATACGTGCATTGCGGAGTCGTAGTTTCCATCTGGTTGAAAGACATGGCTCCGGAGTATGAATATCGAACGCGGATATGACGGATGCCACTTGTGGTGAAACGCTGCTCCAGAGATGAATTATGCATTGTATCCGCGAACTTGGATTTTTACTCTAACATCGCTCATAGTGCGTTCTCTCTTTTCTCTTCGCCTCGCTTCATCTCAGCTCGATCTCCCTTCAGTTTCAGACTGCGAAAATATCTCTGCCTCTTTTGTGGGCCAGGAGCTGCAACCAGCCATCATGCATATTCTACCTCTTCTCCCAGACTTGGTCTGGGCATCTGTCCCTTACCGACATGATCAACGTGGAAATCACCACCATGTCAGGCAAAATGAGAGGCAGCTGGCACCTCGAACGCAACTGCCTTTTCCCCATCTCTTTCTTTGGCCTTGTTTCCTCATTATCATTCACTTTCTGGGCTGCCCTCTCACTGCCCGTCTTTATCCACCACTCCGACTCATAGCACTTTCTGGCGCCGCCTTCACTACCCCGTTTGAGTATCTTCATGAAATGACTATCATTCACTGATTCTGGGTTCAACACTTTCTCGCCGTGCTCGAGTCAAGCGACTCCTTTTAGACACTCTCAGGTTGCTTTCACAGTTGTCAGCGCACACTCCGACCCCCATAAGTCTATCGCTCATTTGCCTCGACACGCGGTTCCATCACTTGAGACCTTGAAGCTTTGGCAGCCTTGATATCCCGGCGTGCTGCTCACATCCTCCACTCCTCGACAACCGACTGCTCCTAGTCGACAAATATTCTCCGTCCGTCCGTGCAACAGCAGAAGACCAAGCAAAGGCTCTTCCACTATCCATCTATTCCGGACGGTGCATCACCAGTGCGAGCGACATGGCTGAGCGCGAATCTCTTGGTGGCCCCTGGGCTATACCTGATGTGAGTACGTCGTGCCACGCAGCATGGTCTTCTGCTGATGGCATAGATCATTTCTCTCGCGCTTATTGGACCTATCGTTCTCGCGGCCTTCCTCGAGTCTTTTTTGTGGGTGGCAGCCTTTTGTTATTGCCTTGCAAAGGCATACATGAAGGCGGATCACTGGTCGCAAAAGGTGCTGGCTGTGCTTTTGACGGTTGCGTTCACCCTCCTCAGGCAAGTCTGTTGCTCTTTTCTCCCAGAGTGTACGACACTAATGGACAGAATGCAGGGGCATATTCTTGCCAGTTATGGTTGCCACGCTGCCTCTACCGAGGCACCTCGTACAATATTTCCCTACTCTGCTAATATCCATCCTCCAGCAGTTCGCGTTCTACTCCTTCGCTGCGATGCTGGTGATACCTTGGCTTTTCTGCGTCTATCGGCTAGTTGTCGTCCCCCTTGGACGTCAGAAGCGGGTCAAGTATACCCTTAATGAGTTGACCGCCCCGAAGGTAGTTGTGGTCATGCCGGTCTACAAGGAGCCACCGGACTCCCTGTGGAGAGCTCTAAATTCCGTAGTAAACTGCGATTACCCTGCCGCTTGCATTCACGTGTTTGTCTCTTTCGATGGCGATGACATTGATGAGCTTTACCTGAAGACAATCGATCGGCTCGGCATGCCTGTTACCTTGAAGGACTTTCCAAAATCGATCGACGTGGCATTCAACGGGGCGCGGGTCACAGTCTCGAGGTTTCCACATGGAGGGAAGCGACATTGCCAGAAGGCGACATTCCTCCTCATCGACAAGATCTACAAACGGTATCTCCAGGAGAAAGACGACCTCTTCATCTTGTTCATCGACTCCGACTGTATCTTGGATCCTGTGTGCATCCAGAACTTTATGTACGACATGGAATTGAGGCCTGGCAGCAAACATAATATGCTGGCGATGACTGGTATTATCACATCATCCACGAAGAAGCACTCCTTCATCACCTTGTTGCAGGATATGGAATACGTGCACGGCCAGCTGTTCGAAAGATCAGTTGAATCAGGCTGTGGCGCCGTCACATGTTTGCCTGGGGCCTTGACCTTGCTTCGGTTCTCAGCATTTCGAAACATGGCGCGATTCTACTTCTCTGACAAGGCGGAAGAATGCGAGGACCTCTTTGATTATGCTAAAACGCATCTCGGCGAAGACCGATGGTTGACACATCTGTTCATGCTCGGTGCCAAACAGCGGTATCAGATCCAACTGAGCACCAGTGCCTTTTGCAAGACTGAAGCGGTGCAAACATTTCGGTCCTTGCTCAAGCAGAGGCGTCGGTGGTTCTTAGGATTCATCACCAACGAGGTTTGCATGTTGACGGATGGCCGACTTTGGAGGAAGTACCCCATGCTCTGCCTTCTTCGATTTGCCACTATTACCATCCGGACGACGGCACTCCTCCTTTTGATCACCATCATCTCGATATCGAGCACCTCAACTCGTGTAGATTCCTTGCCCTGGGAGTTCATGTGCATCTCCTGCGGTTTGAACTGGTTGCTCATGTTTTACTTTGCAATCAGGCTCCACCGGTGGAAGGCTGCCCTGTATCCGATGATGTTTATGTTGAACCCGTTCTTGAACTGGGTCTATATGGTGTATGGCGTCTTCACAGCTGGGCAAAGAACGTGGGGCGGGCCGAGAGCAGACGCAGGGGCAGCAGATGCTAAGGTGACACCACAGCAGGCCATCGAACACGCCATTGCCACCGGAGACGACTTGAATATTGTCCCCGAAACATTCAAGCCAGCCATTGAATTTCGACGGCGCCGTACCCGACCGTCGGCACTCCAACCATCGTCAAGTGTCGAGGGTCGATTCTTTTCCGCAGAACAAGAACCCGGCCAGTTGCCTGACAATGATGTAGCCTCGACAACCCCAACAAATGTCAATTTTAGCTCGCAGCAGCACCGATATGAGCACGAATCTCTTGACATGAGCGATTCAGATAGTTTATCTGTCCATACGCCAAAATGGATCAACAACTTCAGCGAAGACGAGGAGAGAGGGAGCCGTCAAAGTCGGGAAGCTCACATGGAGCCAAGGCCGAGGAGCATGGTCACAGACCTTCAGCAACGCATGAGAGAAAGCCACTCCGCAGCGCGAAACACAGTGGCCGTCATTCCAGCCTTACAGGATCAGAGGGACCTGTATACACCTGCCGAACCACGTGATGTTCGGCAAGGGATGATAAGAATTCAACACATTGACAATCGAAGTCCCTTGGGGCGAAACAGTCCGCTGATGGCCGTCTCTGTGGAGGAAGATGTCCCTGCTCTGGAAATGGAAGAGAAAGAGGATCGGGACATGGCGGATATCAAGAAGGTCAAGAGAAGGTCATTGAAGAAGCACCAGCGGCTGCGGAAGAGAAGCCCGAGTCCGGGCAAAATGGTGTAAGGCACCCCAAGGCAATGAAGGGGATAGATGGAGGGGAATGAGGACAAGATGTATCATCATTATCACTGAATCCATGATGGAAGACGTAGTATATACCCATAGACACCCAGCCAATGTATTATTGTTCATCCGCCGATCCCCTGCAACAAGCATACTCATTGTTCTCACCTCACGCCACCGAGCCGCGACTCGATAGACAGGCTGACTCCCTGGCATTGGGGTGTCGACTTTGGACTCGCAGGGCGTTGTTGAGACAAGCATTCTGCCTTGCGTCGTGGAAGCAGTCATGATGGACCAACAATTGCTGCCCAGTTGGTGTCGTGTCTGAGGATGATTTGAAGGCCCGAGTGGTTGGGAGACAAGGATAGGGCAGGCTTGGGCAGGCAAAGGGTGAACAGCCTGATGGTTTGCTGGACTGCTGTTTGGTGGGTTGGTGGGCTGGTGGGCTTTGGTGGTGGTCAAGTGGTGGTGTGGTGGCTGCTGCAGGTTGCGGGTGGAGAGTGAGGAGTGACGTCCAGGGCTTGGCTGCGCAAACAGACGACGATCGAAACTGCGCGAAGGTACTGGCTGGTGTTGGCTGTTGGCGGTTGGCGGTTGGCCCTTTACCCTGTCAAAGGCCCTTTGGTGAAATTTTTGGTCGAATCTGTATCTTTCTTCCAAGTCATTGCCGTCGCGGTCCTCTGCCTGCGCTGACATTTCTCCTAAAAGACTTAGACTCATCAACTCTCCCTCCTCTTGCTGTGTCGCTCCCGTTTCATCTTCACCATTTCACCCCTGCTTCAATTCCCCATCACACCACCGCAACTAAAAAAAAAACCCCCCCCACGAGATTTTTTTACTTGAGCGCCATTGACAATGAGCGTCGTCGGCGTTGACTTTGGTGCCCAGAGCACCAAGATCGGTGTCGCGCGCAACAAGGGCATCGACATTGTAAGTCCTCCTTTCCGAGAGAAAGCGACCTCATTTCAACAATACTGACCATTTTCAGATCACAAATGAGACGTCCAACCGATCTACACCGTAAGTGACCCAATGCAGCCTTACTTCGAACACGGATTGCAGAGACTAACTCAGTCTTCACAGGTCCTTGGTTGGCTTTGGTCCGAAAAGCCGATACCTGGGTGAAGCTGCGAAGACCCAGGAGATCTCGAATCTCAAGAATACCATCTCCTCGTTGAAGCGCCTCGCCGGCCGAACCATAAATGACCCCGAAATCGCCATCGAGCAGCAGTACATTACTGCACCTCTGGTGGATGTCAATGGCCAAGTGGGCGCTGAGGTTACGTACCGCGGGGAGAAGCAGAAGTTCACCGCCGTTCAATTGATTGCCATGTATCTGGGGAAAATTAGAGACACGGCCAGCAAGGAACTGAAACTCCCCGTCTCGGACGTGGTCATCAGCTGCCCACCTTGGTTCACGGACGCCCAGCGAAGAGCAATGCTTGATGCTGCCGAGGTTGCCAACCTGAAACTCCTGCGGCTCATCAACGACAACACTGCCATTGCCCTGGGTTACGGCATCACCAAATCCGACCTTCCCGAAGCTGATGCTAAGCCGCGTCGGGTGTGCTTTGTGGACATTGGGTACAGCGACTACACCTGCTCCATCGTCGAGTTCCGCAAGGGTGAGTTGGCTGTCAAGGCCACCACCTTCGACCGACATTTCGGTGGACGTAATATCGACAAGGCTCTCGTCGACCATTTTGCAGCAGAATTCAAAGAGAAGTTCAAGCTTGACATTAGCAGCAACCCAAAAGCTATAACTCGGGTCGCCGCAGCTGCGGAGAAGCTCAAAAAGATTCTCTCCGCCAATGCTTCGGCGCCTCTGAGCATCGAGTCCTTGATGGATGACAAGGATGTTCGAGCGATGTTGAAGCGCGACGAAATGGAAGAACTCATTAAACCTCTGCTCGATCGGGTCACCGCTCCGCTCGAACAAGCCCTCGCCGAAGCCAAGGCCAAGATTGAGGACATTGACGCCATTGAGATGGTCGGTGGTTGCACTCGCGTGCCGGCTGTCAAGGACCGCATCAGCAAGTTCTTTGGCAAACCTCTCTCATTCACACTCAACCAGGACGAAGCCGTTGCTCGGGGATGCGCATTCAGCTGCGCAATTCTCTCACCCGTCTTCCGAGTTCGAGATTTCTCGGTCCACGACATCGTCACCTACCCGATCGAGTTTACTTGGGAGCAATCACCGGACATTCCCGATGAGGATACTAGCTTGACCGTCTTTAACAAGGGCAACGTCATGCCTTCCACCAAGATCCTCACCTTCTACCGGAAACAGGCTTTCGACCTCGAAGCCCGGTATGCCAAGCCGGAAATGCTACCTGGAAAGATCAACCCTTGGATCGGGCGGTTCTCTGTCAAAGGAGTCAAGGCCGACGAGAAGGACGATTTCATGGTGTGCAAGCTCAAGGCGCGGTTAAATCTCCACGGCATTCTCAATCTCGAGAGCGGCTACTACGTGGAGGATGTCGAGGTGGAGGAACCTGAGCCAGAAGCGAAGAAAGATGGGGATGCCATGGAGACAGACCAACCAAACGGCTCTGCCGAACCAGCCAAGCCCAAGATGCGCAAGGTCAAGAAGCAAGTGCGCAAGGGAGAGTTGCAGCTGGTTTCTGGGACTTCATCCATGGACGAGAGCGCCAAGACTCAAATGAGCGAACTGGAAAATGCCATGTACATGGAAGACAAGCTCGTGACAGACACTGAAGACAAGAAGAACGAGCTCGAGGCGTTCATCTACGAGCTCCGGGGCAAGATCGAAGACCAATTCGCCGAATTCGCGAGCCAGGAAGAGAAGGACAAGATCCGTGACAAGCTGGAGAAGACCGAGGTAAGCAATCCCCCATGTAAAACAACCAAAGGAAGGGTCTCGCTAACTCATGACAGGATTGGTTGTACGACGAAGGAGACGACGCCACAAAGGCCCAGTACGTGGCCAAGATGGAGGAAATCCGATTCGTTGCAGGTCCCGTAAGCCAGCGATATCAAGACAAACTCGAAGAGGAACGACAAGCAGTGCTCAAAGCACAAGAAGAGGAAGCCGCGAAAAAGAGAGCAGAGGCTGAAGCCAAGAAGAAGGGAGAAGAGGACGGGAAGAAAGGAGCGGAACCTCAGTCGGCCGATGAGCCCAAAGATATCGAGATGAAGGATGCCCCCGATGGCGAGGCTATCAAGCCTGACAGTGTGGAGGAGAAGTAGATTCTCGACAACTAATGGGCGGGAGCATGGCCTCATGTTTACAAGCACCTCGGGCTTGAGGTATTCATAGATGGGTGCTCATCCACGTCTACGGGCATGGACAATCCCCGGGTTTCATGATGGATGGGTGGATGAAAGGATGGACGTATGTGCAACGTGTCATGCATAGCGAATGGAAAAACGATCTTCTTTCGGGCGTTGGAGGGGAGAGTGTCTCAGGTCGAGTCCATACTAGATAGCGTGTCAACTGGAGATGCTTCTTGTTTGCCAGGTGTGTGTGTGTGTGTGTGTGTGTGTGCCTTTTCCCCCCCCCCTTTTTTTGGAATGAGGCAAGACTCTCTGAACTAGAATGAAACACGGACGATAGATTACAATGAGATTCATATTGAAGACCGAAACATGGTCCCGGGCTTTTGAGGGCCAGGGAGAAATTGCCGAGCAGTAGCCAGGAGACCCAGACGCAGCAACTAACTAGAAACTCGGCACAGGTGACTTGGCAGGCCGAAATGTAGACAAGACAAGAAGAGAAGGCGAAGAGGAAATGTGCTCGGCACATAATACCCGAACGGGCATGGAGGAAGAGGAGGTGGTGTGTTTTACGCACGAAGACTTGTTTTGTGGTGGTGGTAGCAGCGGTAGCAGTGGTACTGTAGCAGCAAAGAGATTTGTGATCAGAAAAACATCCTCCATACCTTCCACCGGAAACGAGGCGTCGAAGAAAATAAAGCGGCGATGATGGAGCACGGAACAGCTAGGCCTGGCGAGCCTGATATCCAGTGGACGGACGCATCACTAGCCTACAGACATATTACCTAGACCCTAAGACCTCCCAAGGACCTCCTTGGACCTCCCTACAAAATGAGCCAAATGCCGAGGTAAGTCTGCAGCGAAGCGGCGATAATCTGGTGGCGGCAGCACGGCGAGCATCAATAAGTTCACCTTTTCCACTGCTGCTCCTCTGCTCCTCTGCTCCTCTGCTCCTGCTGCTGCGTCCTCTGTTCACCTCATCCCACTCACCCTCGACTGCTTCTTTCGCCTCCAGGTTGTTTTGTGCTCACTTTTTGGTTGTCGTTCCAAACTTCTTCTGTAGCAATAGGCGGGACACCTTCAATCGGACCAAACAGGCACCATGGCTACCCAGCGACTCGGCTCCATCTTCTCCCACCTCTCGTCCTCCAAGACCGGCGTGGCTGCCATGTATGTCTAATTCATCCCAGTCCGCAGCTAGATTTGCTGTAGCTCCGACCCTTTCCCGCAACAAGTCCCGGTGCTCGGTAGATGCTGACAATTGACCTTTTGCCGGCATGTAGCACCCAGAAGCACCCCGATGACATTGTCATCACCCTCGCCATTCGAACGCCCCTCGCAAAGGGCAAGAAGGGCGGTTTCAAGGACACCGATCTCGACTACATGGTCTGGGCCCTGTTGAAGGAGGTCATCGCGAAGAGCAAAATCGATCCTGCCCTCGTCGAGGATATTTGCTTGGGAAATGTAAGATATGATCCGCCGACATCCTCCCCTCCAGCGAAGCTGTGAAGAACACAAGACTGACATGCCTTGTCGTTGGGCTGGATAGGTCGGTGACCCGCGCGCCGCATACAAGGTCCGCGCCGCCATGCTGGCTGCAGGCTTCCCCCACACCGCCGCTGCGTCGAGCGTCAACCGGTTCTGCTCCTCGGGCCTCAAGGCCGTGCAAGACATCGCCAACCAGATCTCCAATGGATCCATCGACATTGGCATCGCCATGGGCGGCGAGTCCATGACCAACAGCGGCGGCAAGGATACCCCTTTCTCCCCGGAGATCATGGCGAACCAAGAATCCGCAGACTGCACACAACCCATGATCCAAACGTCCGAAAATGTCGGCAACGACTTCAATATCACCCGCAGAATGCAGGATGAGTATGCCTGCGAGAGTTTCCGGAGGGCCGAGGTCGCGCAGAAGGCCGGCTGGTTTGAAGATGAAATCGTGCCCATCACCACCAAAGTCAAGGACCCCAAGACGGGAGAGGTCCACGAGGTCACCCTTACCAAGGACGAGGGCCCCAGATATGGGACCACGCTGGACAGTCTGTTGAAGATTCGTCCCGCTATGCCGCAATTTGGCGACAAGACAACTGGCGGGAATGCCAGTCAGGTCACGGATGGAGGTAAGCAAATCTACCCATGTCCCGTCGTCCTCCCCACTCACCAACGTGGACAATCATGGGCCAGATACTAACATGATTGGTGTGAAGCTGCCGCCATCCTCCTCATGAAACGGTCCAAAGCCCTCGAATTGGGTCAACCCATCATGGCCAAATTCTGCGGCGCCACCGTCGCCGGTGTCCCCCCACGGATCATGGGCATTGGCCCCACCGCCGCCATCCCCAAGCTTCTCGGCAAATTCCACCTGACCAAGGATGACATTGACATCTTCGAAATCAACGAGGCCTTTGCCTCAATGGCCGTGTATTGTCTCAACACACTCGGACTTGAGCACGAGAAGATGAACCCCAGGGGAGGCGCGATTGCCTTGGGTCATCCCCTGGGAGCGACCGGAGCGAGACAGATTTGCACCATTTTGAGCGAGGCCAGGAGGACGAAGAAGAAGATCCTCGTCACCAGCATGTGTATCGGCACGGGCCAGGGCATGGCTGGCCTGTTTGTGAATGAGCAGTTGTAGGTTGTAAGATGCAAGCAAGAAGTTTTGGCTGAGATTGAGATCGATTGAATTGTCCCTTCCGGCCCAGGACATGGGCGGATTAAAGGGAGGGACAGTCGGAATGGATGAATAGCTAACTAACTCGATGTGTCCAAGACCATGATGATCAATTCCGTGTGGGCAGATTTTGTGAAAAAGGAGGTGGGCTTCAAGATGTGAAGTGCAACAATCTTGTCATTGAAACTTCGAATGTTGTCTTCGTGGCGTGGCGGCGCGGCCCTTGTTTTTTTTGTTTTTTTTTTTTTGTGAAAAAAAAAAGCAAGCACATATCATATCGTATGGCACCATATTACAAGGTATATGTTGTCTGGAATGAAGAACCATGCACCATGAACGGAGAATTATAAAGATGGACACAAGAATCTATTCACGAGGCCGACACTAAAATCGATGCTAATGCCAATGCGGTTGTCCTATCCTGACTCGTCTCGTCTCGTCCCGTCCCGTTATATATCAGCTCGACTGGCAAAGAGGAAACTTTGGGGTGGAGGAGGGGTTGAGTCTAAGAGAGTCTGAGCGTGAGTGAGAGACAAAGGGGGGGATATAGTTCTGGGAAGCTGGTGAACGTTACCGACTTTGGCAGGCAATATCAAAGAAGCTGGACTCGCATTCTAAAGGGAGATGCATATGAGGTACATATATAGGTTACTGTCCCCCTCCTTCTCTTTCCCTGTGATCCATATACGCGCACACAAGTTCAATCCCGGGAATCTTTTCCGGATTTTCATCCTGGTTGGGCGCCAGTACAAGTGCATGGTCAATCGTCCGGGAGGATCTCGTGCGATTCCTGACAAGAGGTACAAGGCGGCGGGACGAACTCGCTGGCTCGGTCACAAACTAGCTACCTTGATAAGTCGGGGTTGTACGAGCTCCTGCTGGGAGCGTTGGGAGAGCGATGGGCTTCGCGTGCCCCCGCCTTTCTTTCGTCCCTTATGCTGTCTGTCTGCTTAGCTGCCTGCCTGCGTGTCTGCCTCTGGAGTGAACACTCGCGGTAAAATTTGATAGAGCCAGAATCGACGTCCTAAGCTGTTAGGCATATGCTGGTATTTTCTGAGCTGTATTGGTCCTGTCTTGGGGGTGGCAGGTAATGAAAGCGCCAATTGTTCGTGCCGGGGAGGTCGTTGAGCCTCGTATGCAGCCTGCTGCGAATGAGGGAGTGCTAGAAATTCATCACTATAGCGAGACGGATGTCTCCTTGTCCACGCCTCAACGGGTAAGAGAAGCCGAAAATCCACGGCTGGATTTGACGCAGCGGGAGACCTATTCCCGACACACCCTGTTGTTCTCGTCATGACTCGCGTGGAGAGACCAAGTAAGATACCCTGCGACTACCTGTGCCCACGGAACAGACTCCTTCTTGGGTTGAACGCATCGTGCAAAACCAGCTGGTCATGACATGCATGGGTCATGCTCGCGAATTTTGAGTTTTCGCCTCGATGTACTGTAGGCAGTGTGGATCCTCGGAACCAGATCAATCCTTCACATTGGCGAGTCTGCTACAGTAGGGGCAAGGAGACGAAGATGGTTTGGATGTGGGGCACGGTAAGGGGTGTTCAGCCTCGCCTTGTCATAGTTTCCAGTTGTCAACTGGCGTGAAATGATGGCGATTGACCGCAACGTATTCTTGCTGTTCAGGTCACGACAAATTAGACGTGCGGATTGGCTGGTAGAGGCAGTTGCGATTGTGCTTGTTAGCCGTAGACTACCCCAGTCGACCTCGAGCTATTCGAGGAGACAACTTCTACTCACCAACCTGACTCGATTGTGATCGAGCGTGGCGAGAGTCCCATATAGTTGAAGCAACCAACTCAGCGGTAAGACGAAGATTGTCGACTTATTCCATATCCGCCCTTCCAGGCCAAGTGTCATTCTGGAGGCATATAATACCGGAAGCACCGTGGGGCTCAAGAAGTCCTTGTAAATGCCATTCTCATTTATGAAGCCAACCTCGAGCACCTCAATTTTGATATGTTGCCATCGATCTCTGTGGAGGGTACGAGGTAGTTTCGTCCTGTTACGCTCAGTGGTAAGCATACAGGCTGCAATTATGCACACATTTGTCGACATAGATCTTCGGCGAAAGTCTTGGTCGAGAAGGAATTATATAATTTGGTGGGCGAGAACTGGTCCTGCTGTGATGTGAATGGACAACGTAACCTCGCGTCCGAACAATCTACTTCTGTAATTGTGTAAAGTACATTATACCTCCATGTTTTCTCTTCAATCAGATCTTCAGCCTCTTCTCTTTGTACCTCGTAAAGTGCTTGAGACCAATATTGGGACGACAAATCGAGCACTGTCCGGACAATCTCCTGTCGCGACATGTTTTGGGAGGTTTCTTGGCGGCCGTGCGCGATGTGGGAAGGATTTGTGTTATGAAGGGCATTATTGATCCCTGCAATTTATCCTGGAGTGACATGAAAGGCTTGTTGGCAGATCATCTGGCAGGGAGGAAAGCAATATGGTTACACTGGCATCTCTCTGGACACATCTACATGAGCCAAGTTGGCGGTTCCCGCTGGATTGAGTTGACTGTCGTACTCGGACATGAACTCTGACATGCTGATGGTGCTTGGATTCATGACTGGTGTTCTAGGATCGGCTGTTCTTGCCCTCCTGCGTTGCATCCATTGCGGAATTAAACTCACCGCGAACACAAGCACGGCAATGAGGTTATGGGGATTGCTGTTGGGAGAACTCACCGATAGTTAGCTATATCCAAATTGGCACAGTTTCCGATGCCACATCGGCCGCATGGAAATGCTGATGTATCCGCTTTCAATGGTTGTGACCCAGCCTCCGGGCTTTTGGCTGGCGATGGACTGTTTGGGAACTCATATGGATTATTGGACCGATACTGAGCTGGCTCTCCTCCGGTTGTAGGACAATGACGAATGGACATCGTCTGCCCATGTTACGAAGCCGACACAGTATCATTCCAGGAGATCCAGATAGGCCACCCGAAACACCTAGCAGTAATGGGCATTGGCCGTGGTCTATGCCACCTTCGGGATGGTGCAATAAGAAGGGAGAGGTACGGTCAATGCCAACAACGGCAAACTTCGCAAAGGGCGATGCAATGAAACGGTCGAGTCCCCGTATTTTGGG
This sequence comes from Cladophialophora psammophila CBS 110553, assembly GCF_000585535.1. Lineage (NCBI taxonomy): Eukaryota > Fungi > Ascomycota > Eurotiomycetes > Chaetothyriales > Herpotrichiellaceae > Cladophialophora > Cladophialophora psammophila. The sequence continues at coordinate 883,551 of NW_006912932.1, read as the reverse complement.
CCATAAGACATATCGAGTACAAGAAGACCACGTCAGTTACGATTGGCGAGAAAGAAATATTCAAGTACCAAAGCTGCACGAGGTAGTTTGTGTAGAATGCAGAGTGTAGGAGACTATGTACTACCCGGTACAAGTACTCGGTACATACATACCGCCAAGATACCTCGTACAGCTCGTATTGTCGAGCTCTTTCCTGCAGTGGATTTCTCCGCACTCCTTCGCCGCACCTTCCGCAACTGTCACTGCAACTTTTGTTGGAGAAAATTATTTTTCTGCCGAGTGCGATCCGTCAACACTTGTGTTGGTACTCGGTACATCTCCTCTCACTCTTCCTTGACATCCTCATTTGATAGTCCGGGCACTGCTGGGCCCCGAGCACTGGGCTTTGTGTTTTTCACCTTTGAAGGCGCCTTGCCGCTGCCCAAGTTGCAGCTCGGCTTCGCACTTGCTTTTCGAAGATGAAGGCCACAACAACCGAACCGTCTTCGCAGGTCCTTTCCCTGGTGTCCTCGTTCCTCGCCGACCATGGCTTTCACTCGACCATCAAGACTCTCAAGAAAGAACTCAAACGGATGAATCAGTCGGTCGAGGTTCTCGCACTCGGAGATTCGCAAGACGGCGCCAATCTACAAGACATTGTCGAGAATTGGAACAAACAAGAGCTATTACAACCTTCACAGTCTACCTCGGACGGCAGCACGTCGGACCAGAGCGAGGGCACGACGTCAGAGTCGGTATCAGAGTCCAGCAGTGCAAGCAGCGGTGAAGAGAGTGACGCGGGTGCTAACAGCGAGCTATCTACACCCGAGTCCGAGTCCGAGTCCGGGTCAGGGACCGATGAGGAGAAAGTGAACACAAAGCAACGCTCAAAAGCGAAGAGAGTCAAGGTCAACAAGAGAGAAACGTCGCCGTCCACATCTTCATCAGCGTCCTCCGACAGCGATGCTGATGACGAGCGAGAGACTAGTGCCAAAGCAAAACCCAAGGCTACACGGAAGAAATCTCCAACGACTTCGAAAGTAGCTGGACCAGTCCGCATTCTCAAGCGGAAAGCATCATCCAGCTCATCAGAATCGTCTTCTTCAGACTCAGACTCGGACTCGGACTCAGACTCGTCAGAGGATGATCGGCCGGCAAAGCGAGCAAAGATAGATGCCAACGATGACACAGACAAGACGTCGTCAAGTGAGATGTCTTCTTCAAGCTCGGCGGAAGAGTCAGATGACGCCGGAGATTCATCGGTTGAAGAGGAAGAGGAGGATCAAGCAAGACCGGATGGTGTGACCGAGCCCATGTCTGATTCATCCTCAGGCACAGTCACGGGAGATGTTATTGAGCCCGCAAGATCTGAGCCTGAAGTACTTGCCAACAAAAGCGACAAGCAATCGGTGGCCACCAAGAAGAAGCATGTGGGTGCAAGACCAACTCCGCTGGCGCAACTATCAGCCCAGGCAACCCCGGACTCTCATATTAGCAACGCCTATCGAAGCTATGACTACGCCGATCGAGCATACAATGACTTGTCTGTCACCCGAGGCAAGGGGTTTACAAAGGAGAAGAACAAGAAGAAGCGGGGAAGCTATCGTGGAGGAGCCATTGACATTAGTGGTGGAAAGAGCTTCAAATTCGATGACTGAAAGACTCGACTCTAGGACTGGAACACCCCTAGCAATGAAGCACACCTAGAACTATTCTTGTGCGAAGCATGGAGTTTGGAGGGGGCTCATATTATGGATACGACGGCCAAGGAGAAGAGAGAAGACTGATGATAGATCAAAAGAACCAAAAGCATCGATCGTAGCCATCCGCGTTTCGAACTTGCAGAGGGCAGTAATGAGACCATGATTACACCTGGAGTCACATACAGATTTTCCCTAGCTGGAGGAGGTATTTTGCCGACAGTGCCTCCGGACACCAGACAGCACTCACTGCCCAGAGCCTTGCAGAGGATGGAGGATGATAACCGGCCAAGGCTTGATGTTGGACTTGATGCTAGACTTCTTTCAGCTCAAGCCTCGGACTGGCTCAACTCACTCCCGGTCGCCGGGCAAGACGGCGAGGCCTTCAACCTTGATCTTATCACCATTTGATCGTCGTCTTGTCTACACCACGTTCCTCTCTCTCTCTCCCTCTTCCTGCTCGGTGCCCATGATCAATTTTATCAGATCCCAACCTGTTCCTGTGTCTCATCTTTGGGCGATTTGCTCTGCCATGCCTCAGACAAGAAGCAACAAGCGTACACAGGCCCACATGCCTTGGGAAGCTTGAACAAAAGCCTTTTGCCCGTTGCATCCTGCTGGAGGACCGCAAGCTGCCATTTCGAGGCCCTCTGATGCTGGTCATACTCCCATCTTCCCATCCCTCGAGCACGAGCAAGGGATGCCGAGCCACCCTTCCATCCCTGCTTGGCAGTATGCGATTTGACCGGACCGGTCGACATGCTGGGTGCGTGAGGACTAAGAAACCATCTCTATGCGCGCGAAGTGGCAAGGTAAGGTTGGTTCTGTATGATAGGGTACTTCAGGTGAAGCGCTCAAGGTGGGAGCTGCCGGGAGTTGGGGAACGCCAAAGCACAGAGACGTACCTACACTACAAAGACTACCTGTTGTCCGACCCCGTCATCTGTGCTCTATGTGAGCATCATTTAGCTGCTGTAACCTGCTCAGTGCCTTGCCAGTCAGTTCCAAGCCCTGCCAGACATCATGGTGAGCTGTACACTTCTCGTCCTCCCTGCCAGTGTGGTGAGTGCCGCTGTGCTGGATTTGAGGTAGGTGATCATAGCCACAGCGGCATCTCCCACCGAGCCATGGTACTATCAAACCACTCCTGAACTCTTCGCTGGGTTGATTGCACCTTTTCTGGCACAGACCAACCCGGCTCCATTCGCCCAGGAGGCCTCGTTCGTTACCAATGCGCCTCTCGAAACCAACATCCCCATTCAAGGAAACACTAGGAAACCAGAGCATCTTCCAGCTTCACGAGCAACTAAGCTCGTATTTTCTCCATTCAGTGGGCTTCGGCTCCAACGAGTATCCCCTTCCTCCAGGAGCGAACATTTCGATTGTCCATGTGCTGCACCGCGATGGGCCCCACTACCCGACTGGAACCTCTTCGGTCGCGAGCTTCGGCAGCATGATTCACCACCTCACCACAAATGGTACGGCGCATATGATCTAGAAATCTGAGCTTCCTCAGGCCAAATGCTGTCATAATCGACATGGTGTTGGTGCCGTGGGAGATGTCAAGGTAGATGTTCTCCCACTCCAAAGATGAATTGTTGCCACCAGTCGACAGAAAGTTATTGCTGTTGTTGCAATTCTCATACCCGTCGAGGGTAATGTTGTAATACAGCTGCTCGATGGTCGGCACCAAGCTGGCATTCCGTGTCCAGTCGAGGCCAAAGAACGCAGCCATGAAATACTCGGCCGATTTGAGCATTCGGTCCTGTGTGATCGTGCGAGCGACAATCTTGGTCGACATGTTATAAAGCCCGCCCACCGTCCCTCAGCGCTCAAACACTCACCCAGCATAACTCCCACAAAGCTTGCAGAAGTCACTTAGCCGTAGTTGTAGTAGTAGTGGTAGAAGAGAACTCCACTGTCAAACAACTCTCGGCGACCACGAGCGACCAGGATCTTGGCTCCCAGGTTGTATCTCCAGGTGTTCACTTTCCCGGGCACTTCCACCAACTGGTCCCCCTGCAAACCAACAGCTGATTGTGTCTCACACCACACCATTTGGTGCTCGAATGGCAAGTCTCGTTGGCCATGCGGAGAGAGTTGTCGTTGAACCGAACTGACAAAACAGCAGGTCTGGGAAATTATCCTTGCGCCTGATCCGGTGCAAGCGACGGGCCCAACGAACCCCCCATGCCACCATGGCCAATTATTACAGCGGCGGCAATGCCACGACGTATGTGCATTTGGCCTTCAATCAACGCACGGTGCCGCTGTACAAGAGCTATGTACCCAGAATGTTGGGGGGGGGACGATGGCTGGTGCGAACTCTCGACGATTATGCAGGTGTGTAGTGCATTGCTTCAGCAAGCGCGGTATGACTATAGCTGCTTCGCCGACTATTGTGCAGTCCCGTCCGGGAACATCACGAACGGGGTGCCGATTAATTACCACGAGGGATCTGGGTGCCCGGTTTGGGAGTAGGCTGGAGATGTACGAGTATAGCTATCGGTGGGTGATGTGAGGCCGAAGATGTGAAGACACTGTGTCCTTAAGTAGAAGGAGAGTTAGTACCCAGTAGCTCCCTGTAGCTTCCCTGTAGCTCCCAACTGTTTTAACCGTATCTCGTATTCTTGTGTAAAGCCGGGGCTAGGGGGGCTCCCTGGGCTCTCTAAGTAGATTAGGGGCCCGGGTGACGACCTCGGTAGCCCTCAATGGATAATTCTGGGGAAGAGAAAATAAGTTGTTGGGGATCTGACTTGGCGCGTCCCAACCAAACTGCATGAGCCATCAGCCCGATTGTCTTTTGCCAATCAATGGCCACGGGGCAGAGCCACCAGAGCTCGGGGAGACACGAATGACCCTTCGATCACCAACAATGAACATCCTGAAGCCTGAATACTTTTTTTGCCTCGTTCGTCACCGACTCTTTTCTCTTACTCACTGAAGATCATCTTGATTTGTCCCCTCGTCGCTGCTCATCCTCCTAGCCACGCGCCCCAAACTAGGTAGGCCGTCGGTCCTCCCATCATCCGGCCACAACTCACACACCCATCTCCCCCAAACCAAAACCAATTGGGCCAATTGATCTGGGGGAGAGAGAGAGAGACGTCGAGTACCGGTGCCTGGAATGCTAGTCGTCAAGACTCAAGCCTCCGAGTGCAAGGCGAGAGTGATCGTGACCACCGACTTCCATCCGACCTGACCAAGTGCTCCCTAGCGTCAGGGCCACGGGGCAATTTCACCAGAACCACACAAGTCGCCAGTGACAAGCGACAAGCCATCAAGGCACCAGCAGAGTACAAATTCCTTGGATCATCCGCCACATCCGCCTCCACAAAATTTCAATTCCCTCTTCTCATCTTTTTTATTTCCCCGAGATCTCGAATCGAGTTCTTTGTGTGGCCTGAACTTTTTGCGGGGAGAGTTCGTGAGGCTCTGTTGGGTCTATCTTGGCTGTCTACGCTCTTGGTGCTTGGGCACGACTACGCAGTACCTCTGACGGAACCTTCGTTGAGATCCAAGGCTGAGTCAGAGTCAGTCCAAAAAAAAAAAAGCACGTCGTGGGGAAATATTTTTCCCTTTTCGCAAATTGCCAGAGCTCCGGGTTTGCCATTGACCATCAGCGTAAACCCAAGGAAGGATCTTTGGTTTCTAGGCTTCCTCCTGTGCGAATTGGCGACAGTCGTAAAAGAAACCACTCCCTAGTGTTTGATCCATTACATGACCAGCCGGATGATCATCCTGGCGGGCGCTCCAGAGCCAGCGAAGCTCGACTGGAGCGAGAAATCGCTCCTGCCGGACTCTGCCCACGTCGAGTCTCTCACCAACAATACCACTATTCCAAACTCATCAACTCCGCCGACACCGTTATCGCCCTCGTCCAAGGTCTTCGGCGCCCAATGGCGACAAATCACCACGCAGAGGCTCCAAATGCGACCGATTCTACCCAAACTCAATATTGACGCACGCCCAACGGCACTAGGCAGCACGCTACCACCACAGGATCGCCAACAGAATAAGAACGATGAGATCGACCGCGGCGGCGCTGAATTCTTTTCCTTCTCCGAATTACTCGGCGCCTCCACACCAAGCAGCGACGTCAGTGAATCTCAATCACAACCCTCATTGTCCGGCGGTTCGTCGTCCATTCCCGACACCACTTCCAACAGTACGGGGGCGTTCAATACCTCCGAGGGAGGGCCGCTCTCCGAGTACTACGACCATTCGTTTTCCATTTACGAAGCGATCCCTTCCTCGCACCTTCCGCACTTCTCGGACTCGATCACCCCCGGGACGCCAACCTATGAATCCAACGAGGAGATGTTTTCGCCGCAACAGACGACCCCGGGCACGCCAGGCGGGATCATTAGAACCCCCTCGCAGAGACGATTAAGTCAAGCGCCGCGGCCGAAAACGCTGAGCGAGTTGCAGGATATCCCGAACGCCAGATATCTGCAACACATCTCGCCGCAGACCATGACGGTAAACTTGATAGTGGGCATCATCTCGATCGCGCCGCCAAGGACGGTCATCACGGGAGCGAAATACGGCAGACCGAAGGATGTGGACCTGGTAGAGATGATTGTGGGTGACGACACGAAATCCGGGTTTCCCATCTCCATGTGGTTACCAAAAGAAATGCGGGTGAACTGGAAAGACGGAGCCAACGCGAACCCCGAAGGCAGTCGAAGTGTGCTACGTCGAGGTTTGCGGTTTATGAAACCGCGCGACGTGGTGTTGCTCCAGAACGTGGCGCTCAGCTCCTTCCGAGGGAAAGTGCACGGCCAGAGTTTGAAGGGCGACGTCACCAAGATTGATCTGCTATTTCGGAAGAAAGTGGACGACGACGATCTGAGTGGAATCTACTCAGTGAGTAACCTGCGTACGGCCAACGTGGGCAAGGACCCGCAGGTGCTGAAGGTGAAGAAAGTGAGGGATTGGCTGGTGGAGTTTGTGGGTGAGCGAGAGGGAGCTGTGGGGGGTGGTGGCGGTGGACTAGCCCTTCCGGGAGGGAGGAGAGGGAGGAAGAACAAGGCTGGATACGGCTATGCATTTTTACCTGATGATACCCAATGAGTTGGCGGAGCGAACGAGAAGGACGATCTACGTGACGGGGAAATGCTTGCCTGGAGATCTGCGACGATCTTTCGGGGTGGAAATGTGGAAATGCCCGAATTCTGAGGATGTAATAACAGCAACAAAGAAGGATGGAGGTGGACACGGGACGGGAGGAAGGCGAGGAGGAGCCACCCCTCGCCCTTCTTCCCTTGTATTGTAGTATAGTCACGAGACATGCCTGCATTGGATGAGTTTTGTTCATCATGGTAGCGAGCACTCATAGTAGTAGTGCATTTTCACGCATCAAAAGCGATGTGTGAGATGGATTAATCTAGGTCCCATAAACCGAGACAAATGATTCGCGAAGAAACACAAGTACCAAAGAAAAAGAAAGAGAAACAGGGAAAAGAAAAAGGAAAATTAATCGCCTCACAGCATTATGAGAAGTGGTCAGGGAGGCACGGAGTACACTGTATATAGTACCTACCAAGTAGGGAGGTAGCGAGCCGGATATAAAAATGAGTGGTACAGTCTCTCCCAGAATATATTTCTCAAGAATGCTCAATCACGTCAAAGCAGCCGCTCTATCGAATATAATTGCAGCATAAGATGAATGGCAGAGAGCCACTATTGCTCGAGGTAAAACGTACTTATATTGTGAATGAAGGGCGTCTTCGATCTACCCGTGAATCACTCTACTCCTGTCAGACTGCCACTTCTTTTTTGATCCGGATTGGTAGGTATTATGTATGGTAAGCTGGGGAAAAGCGGCACAGAATAGCTGGCGCACGAATCGCATGGCAGTGTCCGAGACAAACAGGGCAAGCACAGGTGACATTGCAACATTATGTACTTGTCAGTATGTGTGAGTGTGCGTGGCACGGTGTCAGTGTCAGAGTCAGTTGTCACTAAATTTGGAAGATGGAGGAATACGTAACTCCAACACGGACCAGTCCATTATTGTCTAGAAGGGTATGGAGGTGGAGGTTCTGTGGCTGTGCTGTTGAAACATTGTGGCCATTTGGAATTTGGGTATTTCTTTCTTCTCTGCGGCACAACACGGCGTGGACATGCCCAAAAAGGCGACACGAGAAAGGGAGGGACTTCTCCGTGCTTGAGAGCATCTAATAACCGCCTCATTGGCAACAGGTACACCACATCACGGGGTCAATCAACGCAGCGGTGAGGTGAAGGCAAAACTCGACAAAAACCCGACATATGGAGGAAGACCAATCGTACGAGTGGTAGAGTCGGCGTGTAGGTTATCTTGCGTGATGAGTGGACTGATTCAAAGGCGGTAGTTAGCCACGGAGGAAAAGGGACCGAATAGACCTTGTGCCTGTAAAGAAAGGGGAAAGAGAAGAGATGAGGAAGAAAAAGGGGGGAGACTGCGAAATTGGATACTACAAGCAGGGGATTCCCATCTCGGTGCATCTGTCCAATGTCCACCAAAGAGCAGACTCAGGGGTGGCTTGTGGAAGCTCCGTACGAGGTACCTACGAGGATTCTCAAAAGGGTCTCTCGCTCTGCCCGCTAAGATTGACGACGCCTGCTGCCGAACTGGCTTTATCGATAATGGAGAAGCGGGAAGAAAAAGAAAAAAAAAGAACAGAGATCCCCGTGACAAGTACGAGGTAACCTTGAGCCACCCGAGCTCTAACAAAATCACTCGGCGGCGGTGGCTCTAGCCAAGCACAAGCTGGGGCTAGGGAGCCTCACGACCCAAACGGCCTAGACCCAGGCACTAGCCCAGCAGCCAGCAGCCCGGGTGACCCTAGTAGTAACCAACCTAAACCCTAGACCGTAGTGGCCCTGGTGACCCTGCGCCCCGCCTTCTCTTTCGCTGTCCAAATCGAACACAGTGGCTGCTTCAAACAATTAATTGAGTGCCAACTGACGACGCCCGCACAAACGTCCGTGATTCATATAACACCACCTCCCCCAGCTCCTGTGCTCTGCTGACCTGATCCCTTCCCCTTCTGCTCGTTGAACCAGTCCACCCTTTTGACACCACTCCTAACAACTTCATCTCACCGCTCACAGTAGTCCTTGAACTACGTTTCACTCGTTCTTGGCCAGGAACCACCCAGTCTAATCGCTACCTGCGCTCCTTGTCGACGACCAGTTCTCCCAAGTGTCCTCAGACTACCACTCATCCCAAAGCAAGATGAAGGGTGAGTTATACCAGTCCCGCCTTCTGCACACTGATGACTGACTGCTCGTCCAACAGCCCTCATTCTGTACGACCACGCCACCTCCCACCCCCCTTTTCTCCCACTAACCCATGCCTTTCCAGCGTTGGTGGCTTCGGCACCAGACTGCGTCCTCTGACCCTCACTCTCCCCAAGCCTCTGGTCGAGTTTGCCAACCGTCCCATGATCGAGCACCAAGTCGAGGCTCTCGCTGCTGCCGGTGTCACAGACATTGTGCTGGCCGTCAACTACAGACCCGATGTGATGACGGGTGCTTTGAAGAAGTACGAGGATATGTACCATGTCAAAATCACATTCTCGGTTGAGTCGGAACCCCTGGGCACGGCTGGTCCTCTGAAGCTCGCCGAGAAGATTCTGGGCAAGGATGACTCGAATTTCTTCGTCCTCAACTCGGACGTCATTTGCAACTACCCTTTCAAGGAACTGGCTGCTTTCCACGACTCCCACGGCGAGGAGGGCACCATTGTCGTCACAAAGGTCGAAGAGCCCAGCAAATATGGTGTCATTGTGCACAAGCCCAACCACCCCTCCCGCATCGACCGATTCGTCGAGAAGCCTGTCGAGTTCGTGGGCAACCGCATCAACGCCGGTATCTACATCTTCAAGCCTTCAATTCTCAACAGAATTGAGCTTCGCCCCACCTCCATCGAGCAAGAGACTTTCCCTGCCATCTGCAAAGACGGCCAACTGCACTCGTTTGATCTCGACGGGTTCTGGATGGACGTTGGTCAGCCCAAAGATTTCTTGAGCGGGACCTGCCTGTACCTCTCTTCGCTGGCCAAGAACAACTCCAAGAAACTCGTGCCACATTCCGAACCCTATGTCTACGGTGGAAATGTCATGGTGGACCCTACAGCCAAGATTGGCAAGAACTGCCGCATCGGTCCCAATGTCGTCATCGGACCTGGCTGCGTGGTTGGCGACGGTGTCCGACTGCAGCGGTGCGTGCTGTTGGAGGACAGCAAAGTGAAGGACCATGCCTGGGTCAAGTCTACCATCGTTGGTACGTGTTCGCGCGGGAAGAGGTGAAGCTTGCATCACAGACTAACTGGATTTTCAGGCTGGAGATCAACGGTCGGCCGCTGGGCTCGTCTGGAGAATGTCACTGTTCTCGGTGACGACGTTTCCATCGGTGACGAGATCTATGTCAATGGTGGCAGCGTCCTGCCTCACAAGAGCATCAAGGCCAACGTTGAGGGTAAGTGCACGATGGACTCGAACAGGACAAAGCTAACTGAGTTTCCAGTGCCTCAAATCATCATGTAATGTGCCCTTTGGGGCAGTTCATGTCATGTGACTTGTGACTTTTTGGACTCCTCATTCTGTTGTTTGAACTTGATATTTCTGCCCTTTTCCAACCATGTTTTTACTACCGAATGGAATTTCAGAGCATGGCGAAATTGATCAGATCAAGCCGAAAAAGAAGCCCGGGCGTTACGGAGCGAGCGGGAGGTTCCAGATTTACCACATTTCTGTCGAGCAGACAGTGGGACTTGAGATTTGCAGAAAATTGGGACCATGCGCGGGATACTTGTTATATCACATTAGAGGACCATGCACGATACGAGCGGAAGAAGAGTTGACGGTTGAATTGGTTGCGAGGGCGACATGCGCAAACGGCGCCGCCAGTCTATGAGAGCCTTCCCATTGCAGGGTAATGGAATATCGATTGTAATAGTATTCAGACCAAGCGTCCTTCATCGTTACGAAATGATTGGGGATGGTATGAGAAGATCTTGAACCTCTTTGCGTCGACTGGTCCTTTTTAGCCTGGTTGTAGTATCACTTGCACGAGTACTCGGTACTCTGTATAGTTTACCTTGCACTAGCTTGTATACCCCTTACCGAGTTGCTCGCTGACAAGAGAAGAACTAGTGGTGTTGTCTCATTGGTTAGGACAGGCAGTGTCGCTTAGTGCTGCACCCCAAGTCGTCACCCAGCCTTGCCGAGTAAGGCTTAGCGGTACCCAGGAATGGAGGTCAATTCCATACCTACAGTACCTACAGTACCTCGTACCTCGTACTTGTATTTACTTATGAGGCTTTGGGGACCGTGTTACCTGCGTGTCCTCGGCAAGGACTCGTACGGAACGTGATAATAAGCTTGACATCACCCTGGACTCGCTACAGGGAATTTATTACTTATGTAGCACTCGTACGAGGTATTCGCCACCGATACGCACACCATACTCTGTTCTCGGTTCTCGGTTCTATACATACATACATCCATCCATACATCCATCCATACATCCATCCATACATACACATTTACTCCGTACTCTGTGCTCCGTACTCCGTGCATTATCAGGACTTAGGACTGAGCCTCATATAGCCCCATGATGTGTCAAAAATGTCTCCCAAGCACTCGAATGACAATGACGTGCATGCAATACCATGTGTAACGAATAAGGAGCCAAAAAAAAAAAAGAACCTATCTGTTAACCAAGCACGCAACGTAGGTATGTTGGGTTCAACCTTGGAGATGAGAGTGATGACCATGATGGCCATGATGATGAAGGGCGAATTTAAATACCCCCTGGACACTCCACCGTCTTTTGTCTCTTTTGCGCCTAACTACCTAGATTGCCCCGTACAAGGGGACCTGGACATGCTGCTGCTGCTGCCGCTGTTGTGGCCGAAATCCGCGCATGCTGGTTGGGACGGTGACCATTGGAGGCGGCGGTGGTTGTGGTGGCTTTACTCTGGCAGTTGGTATTTCCATCGTTGCCTGTGTTTGTGTTGGTGTTGCCATGGTCATGGCTAGTCCCGTTGCTGGCGCCGTGGCAGTGGCAGCCAAGGAGGCATCAAAGTCAAGGTCCGAAGCGTAGCCCAGCACCAGACTGATGTTCGTTGCCGCCGCCGCCGCCGCCGCCGTCAGAGGAAAGGGTGGGGAGGGGTATACATGGACGTTGTTATTGACGTCTGCGCTCATAATATTGTACACCTCCTCGTCTTCGGACCCGGAGGAGGAGCTTGACTCGGGCGTCGCGATCCCAAGCAGTTCCACAACCTCCTGCCTGCGCAGACTCACCCGCGTGATTCGTCGACTTGATGCTTCAAAGTATTGACGCGCCTCGTCCTCAGCCTCCTTGAAGTAAATGTGCGCGCGTCTGAGGTGTTGCAGGCGCCTGTGCGAGGGAGAGTCGTGGTGGTGTGGGCTGCGGGATTTATATTGGTGGTGCTCCTGCTTCTGGTTTGGGCCGTGGGGTTTCTTGTTTCCACATGGTTTCAATGTCGTGCTTGAGAACGAGGACCCCGATGATGTCGGCGTCGATGTTCCCGTGTTGTCAGTACTGCCGCGTGATGAGCCCGGTTTCGAATCGGCGGCATAATGGCAATGACATGAACAACAAGCCGAGCTCGGGCTTCGACTCTGTTCCTGTTGCCAGAGTGCTTCCGCTTCTGCCTCTCCGGCCTTGCGCACCCAGCACCTTCCCAACCCTTCTCGGGCCGCAAAGCTCGTCTTCGCCCGCCCGTAGCCTTCCGTCAAAGCCTCTGTTCTATTAAGGGCTTCTTGGAAGTGGCCGATCGCTTGATCGATTTCGCCGTTTGCCAGACAGTCGTCCGCTACATTGGTCAACGTCCACAATACGTTCCTGGCAGTAGGCCCGTATCTTGCTTCCTGATCATAAAAGAGCTGGCTCCGCATCCTCGATCGGATGACTTGGTAAGTCGGGCCGCAGTAATAGAGAGCGTCGCAGAGGCGTTCACGAAGGTAGAGTTGTTTCCAATCCTGTATTCTCTGCAAATTGTCGGCGGGGATGGAAGTGGAAGAAATGTTGAACTGAGCGACTGCTAGCTTGAGAGAGGCGAGAATGAGTTCCACCAGAGGTAGCGATCCAGAAGAAGGCAAGACTGTTGGGCAGATGTACTCCCCTTCCAAGATGCCAAAGAATACGGTCAATGGGTGACCAGAGCCTAAAACAGTCGCCGCCATGTCATGTGTGTAGGTGAGGAGTTTGGCCAGAAGGATCCCGACAGCCGAAGTCTTCATCCCGGTTTTGACAGCACGATTGGCCAGTTCGCAAACTATGCTGAGCATCAGTGCAAGAGACATGGGGCTATGGTCGGTGAGGATTTTGTGGATTAGTTGGAAGCCGTATTCGAAGCTGGTAAACGCTTGTGCGGCATTTGGCTCGGGTCCTCTTAACTTTGTCTTTGCTGTATTTGGGGAAACGTTGGCCAGAAGAGAAATCCCATCCTGCATCTTGGACGCAAAGATCGCGTGGACGGTGTGAGCGTGGACTTCTGGTTCCCGGTGTTTCTTTGAGACGGGAGACACAAGATATGACCTCATGTAAGTCATCATGCTGTAATTTAGTTGCTCGAGAGCGTAGGATGTCTGTGGCCGAAGGAATGCTGGCACTGAGAGGGAGGGGCTCCTGATCTCGGCGTGATGCACGGCTCCCATCAATGTGGAGTATTGGTCGTCGAGGCAGCGCACATTCGAAATCTGGTGAGTAATGTGGGAGGTGTCCGAGGAGACATCTTCTAGGCCTGTTAGATCCGCCGCCATCAGACGTTGAATCTCTCTGTGGTCGCGCTCAGAGGTGTCTCCATCATCCTCGGAGGATCTGGCTTCACCTTCAGCAGTAGGGTCAGCATCTACGACGACGACGTCCTCGCTCAAGTCCAATTCGTCCTGGTGCTCCTTGACCCAGCTCACGGGATCGCTGATCTTCTTCCGCCGGAAGTAGCGCATTAATTCCATGTAGTTAACACGCTCGCCACGGATTTCGAAGCTCGGCATGGTCACCCGCTTGCTTGCTGCGACGGTGGGACTGGATCCTGATGAGTTCGAACGCTGTTGCTGCCGATCAAGATACTCCGCGAGGCGATAAGCGGCCATTCTCATTTCGCTAAATTTGTGGTTGCGACCAATTTTCCACTTGCGAATGCGCGTATGCAGCATGCGCTCGCTGTGCAAGACGAAGGTCAGCTTCCTAGTTGTCGAGCATGGGGACGTACAACGAAGTGTCCTTATAGAGAAGACTCAAGTAAAGGAACAAAGAGTTGAACCCCATATTTATAATAAATCGGAGTCGAGCTCGAGCTCAAGCTCTATAGGAGGATCACAGGGCTAAGTTACGGCTGATAAGGTGAATCGAATCCTCCAGGCGGAGGCTAAGGAATAGGTGCCCATACTTAACTTCAAACCCCATTCCATGTAAGCGGCGGAGCAGTTCAGCCACCGTAACTCGCTCTACGCAGTAAAGTTGCGTGATGATGTCCCGCATCCTCTTCCATTCTGAGCTGCTGTATTGTTTGGCAGGAAGGTTGGGCTTCTGGCGGTCTGTTGCCCCCCTTCTGCCTTGGTCGAGATCCGACGACGACGAACGAGATCTCGACAGCTTGTCGACTCGTTGGGATTTTGCAACTGCCGCCATCCCAAGCTGCGAGTCAGCAGAGAACTGATCTTGCAAATTTGCGGGCTCTCGTGATGCTGCTCCGGTCAAAAAGATAAACAACAAGGAAGATAGGATCAGAGTGGGGCTGCTTGGGCTGGTTCGAGGGCCAGCTAAACGAGTGCGCCAGTGACCTCTTGTGTGTCTCTGCTCGTCTCAATAGAAATTGGAGAATGCTTGTCGCCGGCGGATTGCCAGACTCAAATCAAGCGAACTTTAATGTTGTCGACGAGGTTCAAAAGGACAGCCTTGCGTGGCAGGATCGCCTTCATGATTAAATTGTGGGGGAAAGCGGTAGAGCCACTTTGACGCCGGCATTGCGGTCCCCATCTGGCGAGGCATAGTCCTGATTTGGCCGCTCCTGTGGCCGGGACGCAAGGTTGTTTTGTTGGACTTGCATAAGTGTGAGCTGGTCTTGTCCAATGGAAAGGTTAGCGTGTGGCTCAGTTGACCGTTGTTGCCTGGCCTTATTGGCGCACGCCGGATGCCCCATGTCGGCCGCTCCAAAGTTTGAGGAGGCTGCTTTACAAAACTTCCCACAACCTTCTGAGACACGGTATTGTCCGACGTCCCGGTTGGGTATAATATACTGTCAGTAAAGCCACCTCGCATGCCTTTGTTGGCTGTCTGGGTAGACTTGACCTCAACAGTCAAGGCCTTTTCAAGAATGTGATAGAACACGAAGCTGAAAAATAAAAGCGCTTAGAGAAGGTGATCCTCAGTCAAGCTTGCAACGACCAGCATGGACACTCTGAGACTTGTGCAGAAATGTATGCCCCCTGATGAGATCCCGGCGACCTAAGAAGAGGCCGATGAAGGCAGCGACAGACCGCTTTGTCAAGCACTAGATTTGGTTTAACAACCTTAAGGTTTGGAGACGACAGGTGTACAAACACGGCGGCTAAAGGATACCAGGAGTCCAAATGATGAAGCAACTCCGTACAGTGTATGACATTAAAGCATCTCGCCGGAAGTGTTTGTCGAAGGCGAAAGGCAAAGATTCATGAAAGAGGACGTACCTTGGGTGATGCGTTTATCATTGCCTTGTCTGCAGGAGACAGCTTGCGTTTGATTCAATCTTGATCGCGGATTGAAGTCTCCCAGGCTTTATCCTGCCCAAAAAGACATCTGGGCCTTGCCGTACGGCATCATCTGCCTTATCTGGGACTGTCAAACGTCTGACTCGGTTAGTAGAGTGGTTGAAGAAACGATCAAACCGCTCGAATCAAAAGTGACGAGGCATATTGTGGATCGATAGCTTGTGCGCGTTCAACAACTGCCGCCGTGTGCATCGGTATGGTAGGTTCTCGTTTATTGCAAGACCTGCGGTCGAGAAGTGGCTCGTCCATCTTCGTTGTTATTGTTTTTTCTGTCTGCTTCAAGCAGATGGTATGCCAGGCCAGGCTGGACGATGCAGGAGGCAGTGCCTGACACAAGGATCTATGGAGTAATGTTCCTGCTCAGCGAACTTTTCAGATTGTTTGAAAATGCACTTTCTGTGTGAATGCTCCGCACGAGGATAAGAGTGACCGCAAAGATCCGCCGTAGGTGACGTCACCGGGCTCACTTACTTTTTCAGCCTTGTCCTTGCCTTCGAGGCCTTGTCGCAGTCGGTTCTGTCTGCCCTCCCGAACTTCTCACTTTCTATCCACAGACCCCCGAAATACGGATCACCACACAACAACTCGCTAATACCTCAGCCGCGGCTGCCTTCATTTGGACACGTATATCTGCTGGAAGCGAATACGGGGACAGAACACAACAAGAGCAGGCCGGATTGGAAGGTGAGTAAAAGGGCCAAGCAGCCCCCAAGAAGATCCAAGATATTGCCATGCCTTGGACAGCCTTGGTACCTTGTTGAATATCGGAAGTAATTGGCCGCCTTATCCACCCGACTCGATTTTTCAAGGTCTGTCCTTGCCTCACAAAACGCTTCATCACTTGGCGGTGCTCGAGGAACCCTCGCCGCCCCTAGACTCGTTCTCGACTCAACGTTCTGGTATGGCAGCTGCGTCCGCCATGGTGCACTGCCTGCCTTGGCCCCAATGTTCTGGTCTTGCTGCAGTGCTTGGGCGTAATGATCCGATCTGAAGCTTTGACTTCTATCTAGGTATGTGAGAGAATAGCGAATCTGCAATGAAAAAAAAATAATAACGGGACTCGCTGGAAGCACAAAAGTGAATGGTTGTATACTTCATGGCCACAGGGATACAGTCTTTGTCGAATTCACTTCTCTTGAGGGCCAGCCTCGGTGCGAACACAGTTCCTCTCAACCTCGTGTCCTCTCAACCACGCTGGTCTAATGGGGGCCAGTTGTTCTTGACCATGCCTACTTCTCTGCTCGTGTGCGCGGTATGTCGCCCAATTCGACGTTCCACCACCCATGTCGAACCTCGCGAAAAAATTCCAAGAACACTCCAGGCGTGGTGTGCGCGCTTCATGGCTTCCTGGCCCCTCTTGAGAACGCCAATTCGAAGGAGGCTCTAAACCCCTCAGACGCACGTCGAGCTCTCTTAAACTCGAAATGGACGCCTATACCCCATTGTGTCAGCCTTCTTCATTCCTTATCAGCGGCTTGGAGGCTGCAGATATATTGTCGTCCCCTGTCCATCCCGACAGCACACGTTTCTAAAGCTACTTCTTGTTGACAACAGTCGGCTTAATTCTGCCTTGGTTGCGTCAGCCCCTGAAGATGGCATTGGCCACTTGCCAAAACTTCGCTGAGCCCCTGCTTTTGAACTTGGGGTACCACAACCTGAGTTCAGAGGGATCTGCTGCCCCAGCATGGGGTATTGAGGTTGAGATTGGTACGCCGCCACAGCGATTCTCACTTCGGCCCTCAATCTACGATGTCACAATTTTGTCATATGAGGCCCATTGCTCGTCGCAAAATGACTACGGATGTCTAGCTGCACAGGGTGGAGTATATGATCCAGAATTGTCAAGCACTGAGAGCGTATCAGTCGGCACAGCCTGGAACGGCACACTTGGTGGGGAGACCAATGCGGCGGACCTTTCATACTACTTTTTCTACAATGATGTCCTTAGATTTGGGTACAATGAAACTGTGGTCTGGGGGTTCCCCTTTGTGACCGATGATGGACAAGAATGGGGTAAGTTGACATTGTCATTATGCTAGTCTGTGTGTAGGCTCACTTTCTCTTAGCATCTTATAGTACCCTTGGCCTTGGCTCGAACTCAAGTTTTCTTCAAGCTGCAGTCGAGAGCGAAGCTGCACCATCCAAGTCGTGGGGCCTCTGGGTTGGAAGTCGTTCGATTGGGAATGAGCAAGATGGAGACCTGGTGATTGGAGGTTACAACGATGCCCGAAAAGCAACCGAATTCTCTACATTTGACAACATTCCCGAATGCGTGACTTGCATCCAGATACAGAATCTAGTCTGGGTCTCGGATGCGGGAGTTATCCCTTTGATGGACGACACCATCACAGATTTCCAAGTCTCACTCAATCCAATGCTCGGCTTTATTGAGTTTCCGCAAATCCCTTGGGACCTAATTGGTGCCGCCACAAACGGCTTCTATGACGAAATTCTGGGCACGTACACATATGCCACATCACCAGTTGGAAGTCTCAACTTCACCATCAAGGATGGCTATAGCACGTCGATCCCCGCCAGTGAGCTATTCCAGTTTCAGTACGACTACGATGATTACGGAAATAGAGTCATCGCTGATGACCCAGAGATAGTCGCCCTCGCCAGGAACTATTCTAATGAAAACAGCGACGAGGGCAACTACGTTTTCAGCTGGGGAATCCCTTTCTTGACAATGAATTATCTCGTTCTGGACGTCGAGGAGCAGCAATTCCGGCTGTCCGAGGCCATCCGTCAGGACTTTGGAGACGAAGGCGGTGTAATGCCTAGGAAACTATGCAGTGGCCCTCCCCCAATCGATCCGGAGTCTTCTGGAGGGACCAACATCGGTGCAATTGTGGGAGGAGTGGTTGGAGGGATTGTCTTTTTGCTGATCCTAGCTCTGGCAATCTTCTTCTTCTGCTACCGCCGCCGGAACAGAAAAAACCGCAGCAAAGAGGCCACAGCCCAGAACAGTGCAGCGAGGGATCAAACCTATCAACCTGTTTCGCCAACTGGACCACACTTCTATCCGCCTTCCAGTCCTATGATGTACCAGAGCCCACCTGGAGGAAACTATCCTGTACAGGCACCAATAGGTTACCCGTGCCAACCTGCTGCCGGATATGCCCCCATGACCCAATACGAGGCCCCTCAACCTCACCAGGGATCGTATCCAATGTATACGTCCCCAGCCTCGCCCCCGGCACCATCGGCGTCAGTTGTATATTCCGACACAGCCAGCACTGCTGTCCAGGAACTCCCTTCCACCGACAGCAACGCAGGGGAATGGCGAGGTTCCCAGTTCAGTAGCGACACAGGCGCGACCGTGAGTTCTTTGAATCTTGCCCTCCCCTGTCACCGAGTTTGCTAACCGCGTATTCTGTTCAGAAGGGATTCTCGGAGATTCTCACCACGGAGGCTCCGCACAGGCAGCGCTGAGTGATCGGTAGTGCTGCGAGTAAACTTTGCTCACACCAGGCCGGTCCTTTCGTCTCAAGACGTTCGTGACATCGTCGCTATAGTGGCACTTCAGGTGGGTCAGGGACGACAACGTGTTCCATCTAGGAGTTAAAGGTTAAGGTAGTTACGGCAGTTGATCTAGATGATGACGAATGTATCTAATTGTCTGCCTCTGACATTGTGCTCGTACTCTGTTCCCTAATGCTCGCCGTGTTCGCTTGCTCGCTTGCTCACTTCCCTTAAACACGCCGTGCAGGTTGAGAGATCAGTCAGAACAGAAGTAGCAGTAGAAAGACGAATAAAAATAAGAATAGGGATGGAAAGAGGGAGGGGAGGAGTAGAAGACGTAGAAACTCGAACAGAAGCAGCGAGAAAGAGTGGGGAGGGAGAGAAATCCATCTGTTCTCCCTTCGCCCCCAAGCTTTGCAGGCCAGGTCAAAAATGGGGGGATTGAGCTGGTTTGATTGATTGCCGGACCATTCCCACCTCATCTGCTTCCTTCCTTCTGCACAATGTTGCAATATCATCCGAGAAACAGGACGGCGCGCAGAAGGAAAAGCCCCGTGCCATACCATGCCATACCATACCATATCATCACCCCAGAGCCCAGCATTTGCGACAACATTCCCTCAAGCCTTGTACAACGTATCCAAATACGCCACGACTAATTTCTCCACGATGCTCTTGTCAGGCAAACTGCCCGCCACACCATATAATTGCGCACTGGTGCCTGTTCCCTTGTCCTTCTTCACCACTGGACCTCCTACGACGCCGCTGCTCGTGACTTGTTGGCTCACGATCTTCTCTTTCTCCTCCTTGACCACCGCGACAAGATCGTCAATTAATTCGTCCACGGCCCCGGGCCTGGTCATGGGTAAAGTAACGGCGACGTGCACGCCAGGGGGATCTTGGAGGGAGTTGAGATGCCACTGCCTCTTGGACATGGCGTCGGCGATGTCATAGATGGATATTTGTGGGTCGAGCGACTCAAACGCCACGACGCTGACCATCGGGTTGCCCAGTATCCCCAGCGTCGATTTCAGGATCGGGTGCTCCTTGACGGCGTTTTCGATCGTCTGTTTCGTGGTGACGATTTTGTTCGTGGCGTCAACATAGCCCTTTTCGCCCACGGCCATCATGCTGGCCCAGCATCCCGCTATCAGCGCTCCAGGTCTTGAGCCGGCTATGGAGGGACTCCCATAGACACCGCCGGACCAGTCGGGACATATGAAGTACTGATACTCCCGTAGCTGTCTGTCCCTGTACAGAACGCACGAGTTTCCCTTGGGCGCGAAACCGTACTTGTGTGTATCCACGGAGATGGATGTTACGCCGGAGAGACGGAAATCGAATCCTCCTTCGTCGACAAAAGGGGAGGGAAATCCGGCTTTGGAGAGGTGAGGCATGAGAAAAGATCCCAGGCAGCAGTCCACATGCAAGGGGATTTTATACGTCACGGCCAGTTTTGA
This sequence comes from Cladophialophora psammophila CBS 110553, assembly GCF_000585535.1. Lineage (NCBI taxonomy): Eukaryota > Fungi > Ascomycota > Eurotiomycetes > Chaetothyriales > Herpotrichiellaceae > Cladophialophora > Cladophialophora psammophila. Next base: position 863,172 of record NW_006912932.1, on the reverse strand, counting down.
GAGGGCCGGGATGTTATCCACAATGCCGTGCGGGTAGTTCGGGGCACTGCCCACAAGGAGGATCGTATTGGGGTTGATCAGACGGCGAACGCGGGATACATCGACCATATATTCGGGTGCCGGGCAACGGACCGCATGTAGCTTAATCTTGAAATATGATGCCGCTTTGTAGAAGGCAGCATGTGCGGTATGCGGAACGATCATCTCCGGCTCTGTGATTCCCCTTTCTGCGTACCCTTTCTGTCGGGCCGATAGGCAGGCCATCAGTATCGACTCGGTCCCTCCCGAGGTGGTCACTCCAGCACCTGTATCGGGCGCATTGAACATGGCGAGGACCATGGCCACGATTTCAGCTTCCATCTTGCGGACGGCGGGGAATACATCCGCGTGGATGGGGTTGGCCACGCTGAAGTAACGCATCGCCTGGAACTGAATGTCCAACAGCTCTTGTTCCCCGTGGTAGACTGCGCCCGAGACCTTACCTTCCTCCCAACGCGTGCGTTTCATTGACGCCAAGGTCTCCAGCTCGGAGTGTAATTGATCTTTTGTCCATGGCTCCTTGGGGAGATGTAAGTACCGGTTCACGCCGGGACCGGTCGGGGCAAGTTTATCTTCTAAATCTTTTCGCGCTGCCGCAAGTTGCTTGGAGACCTTCGACCGTACACCCGGGAGGTTGAGGAAGATCCTGTACAGGGTTTTGTGTGTGGTGTGGTAGAGGAGAGCGAGGGAACCAAGTAGGCCGTGGCCGCGAAGGAAGTAAAACGATCTGCGGAGGATGCGGAGGACGAAGAAGATGAAGATTATATCACGAAGTCTGCAATGGGTGTTTAGAACTGAGCTGACTGAACATCACAGCAAGCCGGGCAGGGCCGTCTCGAGCAGACGTTCACATGGCAGAGCCGGGGCAAGACGTACATGTTGAAGTTAGCCTGGTAGTCCCTCAAGCGAGCCAAATGGCCAGCTCGAGCTCGCTGGAACTTGCTCTGCAAGCTGAGGGGAAGGGGAGAAGAGCCGCCCATGATGGGACTATGTTTCTGGGTCATCGACGAGACATAGAAAAGATGAATTGGCCTCGAAAGGAAGAGAGGGGATGGAGACGGGTATTTTTCTACCTGTCACCAAATGTGACGACAGGCATGGTGGATTTTCATATGCGCGCTTCAAACGAGTCAACGACCTTCTCCGCAGTTTTGACGTATTGCTGGTTCGTTTTTCGTATACCACGCGTCGGCAAATTGATATTCCGAAGGAAGGCTCTCGTATTTCGTTCAGGCACTGGTGGATGGACTCCTCGTCTTTACAAGAGCCTCTGGTTGATCAAAGCATCTGTATCATTGACGTACACACTCATCTATGGACCTCCTCGCCCTTTTGGTCCTATTCTTGCTTTTGTTTCCCGGATCGGGCCCCAGATGACCTTTGGGCCGTGGCTATGTGCAAATCCAGCTGGGGCCACAGATTTCAAAATGCAGAGGTTTCCTGATTTCGGAGAACATCTCAGGCCGTATCTCAGATAACCTATTAAACTCCGGCTCAAATGCATGCATATCTTCTTTTGGATGGAATGTTTGCCGCCGTCTATGCCGTGACACCGGCCGTGACACCGGCCGTTCTGGCCTTCTTAACCGCCTGTTCGGTCGTGACTTGGTCATCAACAGTCTCTTCTAGGCGTCTCTTCTCTGGAACTGATTGCTCCTCTTGCTGCTTCTCCGCCAGCAGTCTCTTCTCCTTCTCCGTCATGTTGGGTAGTTCCACCTCACTGCCGGGGTTCTTCTTGCCCAACTTGACATTGCGATGGTATGCGTGGATGATTGAGTCTGCGTCATCAATTGCAATGGGTCTGATATCAGCCAGTCTCTTGATGGCTGCCGTGACTTCCTTGTACTGCGCGTCCGTCATCTCAATCTTGAGTTGTTGTGCTCTTGACTTGATGGCGTTCCATCCGGTTAAGCGAGAAGCGAAATGAATGTATCGTCCAATACCGAAATCAGCGGGATCGATGATTTCGTATGTGCTCGGGTTGGCCAAGATGGCCTTGGCGTGAATACCGGCCTTGTGGGTGAAAGCACAGAAACCGGTGATGGGATTGTTGAAGGGGATGTTGACGGCAACAGCTTCGGCCACCAACTCCTCGATATCCTTGATCTTCTCCAGCTTGTACTTACTCTTGACATAATCGCGATCGGCCGTGATCATCCGGGCCATGAGCCCGCCCAGCGTGGTGATACCATTTCGCTCGCCGATCCCGAGAACCGAGGTGTCAATGTGAGTAGCACCGGCTTCTAGAGCGCAGTACGCGTTTGCGATAGCACAACCCGTATCATTGTGGAAATGGGTTTCAATGTCGCAGCTGACAACACCGCGCAGTGTTCGTACGAGGTCGTAGACTTGTCTAGGAGAAGCGCATCCCACAGTGTCTGCAATGCCCACGCGGTCCACACCGACCTTGTCAACGGCTTGATAGAGCGACAACAGGTCGACAAGATCAGATCGGAAAGAGTCTTCGCTAGAAAATCGAATCTCGATGCCCTTGGACTTGACAAAATTAATTACTTCGATGGCAGTGTTCTTGATATAAGTCATGTCCTTGCCGTGAGAATGCTCTCTGAGGAAGGATGATGTCCCGATCACGACGTCAACGCCGTCGACACCGGTTTCAACTGCTATTCTCGCATCGTCCATGTGACATCGAATGTGGGTGAGGATCTTGGACTTCAAGCCGAGCTTGCAGATAGCTTCGCAGTCCTTGCGAGATTGCTCTGAGGCGGCAGGGCTGGTGAGTTCGATATAGTCTGCGCCGAATTCGTCCAGTGCCTTTGCGATTTCAATCTTCTTAGCGGTGTCAAAATAGGCATTTGCGAACCTATTAGCAATAGACGTCAGCGTCTTCCCAGCTTGGGGGGGGATGTCGCAACATACTGCTCGCCTTCTCTTAATGTGCTCTCAATGATCTTAAATCTGCTAACGTTGCTGAGGAAATCGCCCACGGGCATGTAGGGGTTTCTGGCATTTCGCGGAGTTGGGGTGGTTTTAATCCCAGTATAACCAGGGTGACCTAAACCTTTGTTAGTGAGAGGCACCACAACTAGGTCAGCAGGTCGTCATACTGGCATTCCCATTCACTCCATTTGAATGGCCGTTGGTGCCGTTGGTCTGTCCGTTGACGCCGTTCGTGTCAACCTCGTCGGCTGAAGGACACATTTTGAGCGGTGAGAGAAGAGAAGGGAGTGAGCTGGTAGAGGAGGGACGAAGTACCCGGATAAATATAAGGTATCAGGGTAGAAAGAGAGACAGAGAGGAAGTGAGCGGTGAGGTGAGGTGAGGGGGGGGAGTAAATGTAGGTCTGGGGCAGCAGAGTAATGAGTCAAAATGGCGAGTCGGTGATTTGACGGGACGGTGGCAGGGAAGATGATGCCAGAGCGAGAGCTTGTAGCAGAAAAAGTGGGAGTGAATTGTGGATGCGGCTTGAGTCTTGGACTTTGGAGGGGGAAAAGTTAGCAGGGAGAAGCGAGATGGTTGCGGGGAGGTGCATATTTTTTTTTCAGCGTCTTCTCCTCCGGTCTCGGTGTCTCACGCCCAGAAAATTTTCTCGCTCTCTTTAACTCTTTTTCAATGGGCTCCTCCATTTTTCTTTGCACTCGTCAAACCCTTTGATATCTTCACATTTCCACCTCGCAAGTCGGGTGCCGCCTTATTTGTCCATCACACGTCCGACACGCCAGAACATTTGACTAACTCTTGCTATCTCAAGCTGTGGAGGCCCTCCTGCTGTGCCCACATGCTCGACGTCATCGATCGCTGGAGCTGGATCACGTGAATCGCCTTAACCTCGGGACTTTTGACGAGGCTGAGATGCAGCCTTGTTCTACCGAGCTCATGAGCCCTTTCAATCACGCCTCACACATTTATCAATGCAGTGCACCTAGATCGTTCAGTTTATCCCATGTGGTCCTCCTGCTGGTCATCCTCTGTAGGTAGGAAGACATTGAGACTTCCTGTCAAGCCACAGCCCTGAGTTCAGAGAATTTCCAACCGATCATCTAAAAGTCTCTGTCGTCTGTGCTGGCGGTGCAACTGCTATGGCAAATCGATCATGCAACATGAGGCTAGGAGGGGTTGTACATGCGTATCCTTGTTATATGTATTTAGAATTGGTCGCCTTAGCCCCCAGAGGGCCTGACCCGGTTCCACTCCGGTATATAACTCGATCCCAGCTGGGTGCCCGCGATACCCCTCAAACTTCAATCAGAACCTCAACTGTAGCTCCAAAGCGAGAAATGACAAAGCCCACACTTCTTTTCCTGCCTGGTGCATGGCATTCGCCTCCCACTACGAGGCACTGATGAAAGCCCTCGAGCAGCACGGATATCGATGTGAAGCTTTGGCCTTGCCCACAATCGATCCCAAGGATCCCCCAAATACCGATGCCGACACTGACGCAAATGCCATTTCCGTTGCAATTAGGAACATCTTGTCCTCAGAGAACGACGTTGTCCTCATTACTCATTCATACAGTGGCATTCCAGGTCAGAGCGCAGCCTATTCGTTCGTTGGCCAGAACCAGAACGGACCCCGTCTCACCTCCATCGCAATGATGTGTTCATTCCTGTATCCGCCGCAAACAGCTCTTCTCGCACCCCTCGGGGGTAAACCCCATCCAATCCATGTCGTCTCGGCGGATGGAAATCTGGTTGACGTCGGCGGACCTGGTCCGGACTTCGTTTTCTACAACGATGTGTCGGCCGAAGAAGCAGATCGCTGCAAAGCCATGATCAAGACGCACTCCTGGCGCTGTAAGGTGCTGCCGCCGAGTGCTGAAGGGGCTGGGTGGTGGGAAATCCCAACGAGCTATTTGATCTGTGAGAAGGACAACGCCATCCCGGCGGATTTGCAGAGGAAGATGGTTGCGGACGCAAACGAAGTGTTGGCCCAGAGAGGTTCTGATTTGAAAATTCGCGAGGAAACGGTAGACAGCGGGCACAGTCCATTCGTGAGCATGACAGAGAGGACGGCAGACTTCATCCGGCGCAGTGCCGGAGAACAGGTGCCGTTCAAGTGATGAATGCAGGGAAAGTAGCTGAGGAGCTCGAAGCATTGAATCCCTAGCTAGGAGAACAGCCCGGCTAGGTCTATAACTTGTCTAAGTGTTGGTCTATGGCCGACAAGATCATTGGGTGACTTCTCTATTCTGCTCGCGCACCAAGGCGTCAAATCTTGCTTTGGCCAATGCGTACAGCATCTCTGTCAGAGGCATCTCGACTCCCCATTGACGCCCTAGACGAGCAGTGTTGCCCACGATTGCTTCCACCTCGAACAGTCGGCCTTGCTTGACATCCTGCAGCATACTCACCTCTCTTCCCTGCCTGGTTTCCGCTCGCCGTTTGCCAATAGCCAGCTTCTGCTCCGCGACTTTCTCGTTCACATTTGGAATGCCCATCTTCTTGGCCAGCTCTATAATTTCCTTCATGATTGACCACACCAGGTCGTAAGCATAAGGGGTTGATGAGAGTAAGAAATCCGCGTCGGTGGACATTGAAAGAGCGCAGATGGGATTCCAAGCACAATTCATCATGATCTTGCCCCAACGAGCGACTTGAATATCGTCATGGACTTCGGCTTGGCCACCACCGGCGATCATTAGTTCTGCCAACTTGGTCGCAGCCGCCTTGTGGGATTCCGGGGCGGTAGAGGGAAAGGTGCCAATCTCGAGGAGATTCAGCATCTCGGGATACTCAATCACGCCTTGCTCTGTTTGCGTCGCAGGCAGGTAGACGACACAGCTGAGAAGTGGATTATCTGGATATGCCCTGGACACCTCGTCCTCAATGGCAATACCATTCTGAGCGAGCACAATGGCAGTCTGAGGTCGACCGCGGACAACAGGCCGGATCAAGTCGCTCAACGACGGCGTCGATCCAGGGAACGATTTGGTCGCAATGAAGACAAAATCATAGGTGATATCCTCTGGACACTCTGCTGCACTTCTGACAACCAGGTCCGGACGGAACTGCACATTGCCATATCGCTTGCTCAGCAGCCTAAAGCCATTCTGCTTTACAGCTTCATAGTTCGACCGGCACACCGCTGTGACTTGACATCCAGCGCGCTGCAACTGGAGCACATAGACGGCGCCAATACTCCCAGCTCCAAAGAGGAGGATTCGCGGTGAGTTGTCCATTGTCCCTACAGAGATATCTCGGGAAGACTGCTGGCGTCCCCCAACATAGAGGGAGAGGATAAACGCCTGCCGACACAGCCCGGAGTTTGACCGGTATAGCCTAAGGGTAAACTCGGGCAGTCCATATCGCCTACATACACAAACCCACCAGGCCACGTTTGACGGATATGACGGCCGAATGGGATGCCTGATCCGGGTGTTCGAGAAACGTGCTGACAGGTGAATAAAAGGTTATATCAAGCAACACCCTCTGCACAAGGCTGAGGGTGTTCCATTCTGTTCGGTTGAGCCGCCAACATACGACAGAACCAAACGTGGAGCGGAACGTTTAGATTCCGAACTCTCGCTGACTTACCACAGGCACAAATGCCCAGATCGAGACACAGGTAAAAGACGTACAGACTACTAATCGGTGAATCCTGTCGTTGAGTCTCGTTTTCGACGACGCTCGGCTCAAGCAGAGGCCCGAACTGCGATCTGCCCCACTAGCTAACTAATGCCAGGGCTTGGAACGCCTTCCCAAGACACATGCTAACTGTGATAGAAGCACAAAGACCACTCCGAACTTCGTACCACAGCTGTGGTAACGGGGAAGAGGCAATCTGACGGTCCTCGGTCAGTGGCACGTCCGTGTTCGTTTCACTTTTGTCCTAAATGGGCATCTTTGAGGCCGGTGAGGAAGCAGACATCCACAGGGGCTGGACCTTTTCCAAATTCACACTGGGCGGTCGATCTACCGAAATATGCATGGGATAAAATCATGCAAAACTTCGTCGTTGAAAAGGAGGCGCTGGAAGATCCGCCCGCCAATGGTGCCCGTCCAGCCTCGTACCTCTTCCGGAGTCTGCGAATCAACAAAGGCCCAACAGAAGATTCATGACGTGCTAGACCGATCAAGCTTTTCGTCCGTGGTTTAGGGGACATGGAATGGACGTCGACACGCAATCGCTGCGCCAAAAGGTGCCGTATACCCGAGATCGCGGACCACCCACTCAACACCCACACCGGCATGAACATTACCAATCAGTGGGCATGTTGCATGGCATGATCTATGAAAAATATGCTACGAAGGGGCTAAGGTCCGTACCTTGAAATACCTTTCGTCATGGCAAGTTCCTCGTCATATATACCCTTCAAAACGTCGCTGGCCGTCAAGACCACCACCACAGCAGCAACAGCCATGGAGACGATCGAGAGGATTCTGTCAAGACCTGTCGCTAAACCCTACCGTTCTCGCAAGATCGACCCCGCCATCAGACCATATCTGAACCGGTACGGCCATGTCGACTTTGCACCTGGCGATATCGAAAACCCCAGAGAATGGTCGACGGGCCGCCGGTGGTACTGCACACTCGTGGGCGTCGTTCTAGTCTGCAATGCCACCTTTGCTTCGTCCAGCCCCTCGGGGTGTCTACGCGGTATCTCTAAAGAATTCCACGTTTCCGAGGTCGCAGCCGGTCTCGTTATCACTCTCTTTCTGCTTGGATACGTCGCAGGGCCTTTAATATTTGCACCTTTGTCAGAATTCTACGGACGGAGATACGTCTTCTATACCACTTTCACCCTCTATGTGGCCTTCAACTTCCTCTGTGCCTTTGCACCCAATTTTGCGTCCCTGCTCATTGGACGCCTGTTGACCGGCACATTTGCAAGTGCCCCTCTGACCAACGCTCCCGGAGTGCTTGCCGACGTCTGGGGACCTGTCGAGCGTGGGAATGCCATGGCGATCTTCAGTATGATGACCTTCATCGGTCCTGCCATCGGGCCTGTTATTTCGGGATTCCTCGAGCTCAAGGAAGATTGGAGGTGGTCTTTTTACGTCTTGCTGTGGCTGGGAGGAGCGACGGAGTTACTGATGTTCACCATCCCCGAGACATTCCCCCCAGTCGTCCTGATCAACAAGGCTCGCCGGATCAGGGCAACGGGGATCCCCGAATATCAGGAGCTACAGGCCCCCGCCGAAGCACAGGGGCGAAAGCTGGGCGATATGTTCAAGGTCGCTTTGGTACGGCCGTGGCAGATCCTCTTCGACACGATCTCGATCCTCGTCGCCATCTACATCTCGGTTGTCTATCTGCTGCTCTACATGCTCTTTACGATATACCCCATTGTATTCCAGGAGAAGCGAGGCTGGAATTCCGGGGTTGGCGAGCTTCCACTGATCGGCACCGTTATTGGAGCGTGTATTGGTGGTGGCATTATTTTCTACGTCTCGTCGCGGGACAAGAAACGAATGCTGGCTGGTATACCGCGCAAGCCAGAAGATCGATTGCCGGTCGCCATGATTGGCGGCATCATGTTCGCTGTTACGATGTTTTGGTTTGCTTGGACCGCCAACTTCAACAGCATTCACTGGATTGTCCCCACCATCGCTGGCACGTTCTTGTCGACTTCAATCCTCCTCATCTTCGTCTCTTACCTGAACTACCTTACGGACACCTACTTGATGTACACCGCAAGCGCAATGGCCGCAAACACCATCTGTCGATCAGCCTGTGGAGCGGCTGCACCCCTCTTCACGAATCAAATGTTCCGAACTCTTGGAGTAGGCGGTGGTGGCTCGCTTATTGCAGGTGTCGCATGCCTTCTGGCGCCGGTCCCTTTCGTCTTCTACAAATACGGCGGACGAATCCGCGCACGGAGTCGATTTGCTCCTACCGACGTTCCTCAGCCCCGAGACGAGGAGAGCCAGGACGAAAAGGCCAAAGGCGCGGTAGATGTGGAGACTCCCTCTAGTTCAAGCTCCGGCTCGACAGTCGCCAGTCTGCGGTCTGAGACCTCTTCACAATTCGGCCCTGAGCAACAAGCTGTCCTTGAGGAAACGAAGAAGAGGGAATCGGTCGATGAACCTCGCCACGGGCAAGGCGAGGGAGTGGGCGACAACAAAGAGTTTGCTTGACCAGATTGCTCCTGTTGCGACTTTGATAGGCGAGTTTGGAGGGCAATTGTCCTGCCCCGGCCCGATTCGTGGGAACCATGCTGTGTGGGCTTCTGGCTTTTGGATAAAAGGCCGCCCTTAAGTCCGCCAAACGAGAAAAGCTGGGCCCATCTAGAAAAGGGATGGTGGAGCCTTTTGTTTCATCGCTTACTCAACAAATGATCCACGTTGAGATTGCACTCGGACCATTCCGACAATATCCACCAGGGGAGCATCTGATACATATGTGGAGCAAGAAGGTTGGGACAGCTGGTGACTCACACAGGAAGGATGGATCTGCATAAGGGAATGGGAGTTTATGGACGGTTGGTCGTACCTCCTTCGTACGTGTGTCATTCTTGGGGAAGTTTTATCTAGCGACTTTCGGATTCGTTTTGTGTTCTTGGTCTCCACGAGTGTGCATACATGCACGGCAATGGCGCAATCGGAATCGACTCTCCTCGCCTCCCTGGACCAAGCGTGGCTATGCTCTCATGTGTCCACATGACGATGTCGATGAGCGTTATGACGACGCAATACGAAGTAGAATTGAGATGGGATGGGATGGAATTGATTTGTCTGGGCAAAAAGGCATCTTTGTGAGGGAAGGAAACTCCGAACCTTGATTCAGATTTGTACTTGTATTGTATATAGTAAAGGGAATACAAGGTATGGATGTATGTGGGCACCATAGGTACCTGCCTGCCTAAGGTATCTATATAGCCATGTGTTCGGATCGACAGAATAATGCGTTAAACCGAGGGCATATACTGTACCTACTGTTATCCCTCGGGTACCCTGCCCCATGTCAGATTACGTACGAGATCACAGAGTACTTTGCGAATACGCAGTACGGAGTACAAAATATGGTTCTTACCCGGGCGGCTCGCAACTATACAAGGCCCGATATGTCCGGCTGGCCGGATGGAGCAGGATGGATAGATTGCAGGGTGTACCGTCCAATCGGCGCTGGCGGGAACCGATGATTTAGAGGTACTGCTTGTTTGTACATAGCCAGATGTGGATAGAAAAGAGAGAAGATGGATCTATGGTCCTTGGTACTCGGACACTGTCGAGGCTGTGTACTCTGTTGTACCACTTGATGCCATCTTGGCATCTGTGCCTTAGCTGCAGAGTAGTTTGTCAGGCTGCAACGAGTACAGCCTCGCCATGGAGCTGACGTCTTTTACACCACCACACGGGCAGCAGTGTTTGACGCTCATCTCTCTTCGAATTAGGCGCGATGAACAACGAGGGGCACGGCTTCTGGCGGCGTCGCCGCAGCCTTACAAAACTGCCTGATTCTATGGGAGGAAGTTACATCCCCACACCGGTTCCTCAGCAGCTGCCTAGGGAAAAGAAGGACGATTTCGCCTCGGTGGCAGGGAAAACTTACGAATACACGGCCCTTGAGCCCGACGAGATTCGACTCATGGTTCTGCATCGGGGCCCCACTGGCCCCTATTCCCACCGCGATCAAGAGCTTCAATGCTCCCTCGAAACGTTAGCCTTGAATAACGCCCAGGCAACAGGCTATGAAGCCCTGTCTTATGTCTGGTCGGCCGGGAATCTTTACGGATATACAGCTCAGCTTTACCCCGAGGAAGTAGGACGGCCCAACAGGCGGGCGCTGGCGCCTCACGAATGCCGAATCTGGTGCCAACATGACAAGGATGCTAAAAAGTCCGGGTTCCGTGCCGTGACGTCGAATCTCATCGAGGCGCTCTCGCGACTCCGAAATGCCTCCGAGGATCGTATCCTGTGGGTCGACGCAATATGCATTAATCAGGATAACGAGGACGCCGAGAAGGCCGCTCAAGTGCCCCTGATGGCGACGATATATTCTTGCGCGTCGCGGGTGTTGATTTGGCTTGGAGAGACGCTGTCACGACCGATTATGGACGTCTCGCTCAACAGACCTGATATCACTGACTCCGCGTTTGACTATATTACCTGGGTAAACGAACTAAAACCAGGGGAGAGGAATCTCAACTATTACTTGGATACCAAACCCAGTATCTTCTTCAGTCAAATTATGCCGAGCTGGGGAATGTTCCAGGAGTTTCTAGCACGTTGCGTCTGGTTCCAGCGGACGTGGACGTTCCAGGAAGCTGTGATGGCGGAGCAAGCAACAGTAATATGCGGCGGCCGTCAGGCGTGCTGGGATGCATTATATCAGGCTTGTTCTTTTCAGGCTCGAGGCATGGAGGAAAATAGTGGCTTAGTCCATCGCGGGAAAAATGTGGAGGCTATGAAGTTCGTCCTCGAGATACAATGCCTCCGCAAGCGTCGACCGTCATCCGTGAACACGGAGAAGGAATGTTTGACAGACGCTGACCCTTGGAGGCTTGATCGGCTATTGTGTACTACCCGATCCAAAGGTGTCACCTGTTTACATGACAAGGTCTACGCGGTTTTAAGCATGGCAAGCGGCCCCGACCTACCACTCCCAGACTACAATACTTCTCCTACAAAGGTTTATGGTGATGTGGCTCGATATCTTGCTCGGAACCTGGATGGGGGTTGGACTTCCGTGCTCAGCTACGTTGAGTTATCCCACCGATATATCGTGGAAGAACTGAGAGGATTGCCGAGCTGGGTCCCAGACTGGAGTTTTCCAACCGATGCTGCTTCAGTGTCATTGTATGCCAATTTCCGAGCCGCCGGGGTTTCAGTCAGCCAATGCTTCGTGCTGGAGAATAAAGATGGAAACCAGGACCGACCTTTATTGTCGATCCGTGGTGTCCGCTTATTCACCGTCGATAGAGTAGCAAAAGCTTCACACGAAGATGAGAACGAACCTATCGACATGCCATGGGCAATAATCGAGAACTACCCGCTGAAAGCAAATGAATCCTATCTAGAGGCGTACAGCAAGGTAGTCAGACCGGACACCGTGGACTTGGGAGACCCACAAGAAGACCTATTTTGGACCCAGCCACCGCCGTTCTGGGAAAATTTGGAAAAATGGACTGCTCGTCAGTCAGGGCGGGCTGGGTGTGGATATTTTTATAGTTGGGCGACGCTGTCTGGGCCGAGATTCTACAGTCACTTGCCGCAAATGGCCCCGAAAACATCCCTTCGTGCTGGTTTCACCCCTATCCACAACGGACGACGACTCTTTCTAGGATCTAGTGGCTGTCTCGGTTTGGCGCCTTTGGCCACAAGGAAAGGGGACCATGTCTGTCTACTCCTAGGTGGGGACGTATTGTATGTGATCCGACCGGCCCTAAACGGGCGTTTTACGTTCGTAGGCGAGTGTTTCGTCTACGGGTTGATGCATGGGGAAGCCATGGAATCTCTACCTGAAGATAGAGTCGAGGATTTTGTTCTCGAATAGATTCAGACAATAAGTGATTTTGCTTGTTACACAAGTTAATGTACTTTTTAGCGTGTAGTGTGTGGTACTTAGGGTATGCCCAACGTCAATATCACCTTCTTGCATAACGACTTCTTCGAGAAGATCCTCCCTCCCCGCCTCTCACCCATTTCTTTCAGGTTTCAGATTCAATCCCAACTACCCTGCTGCCCAAATAATCTAGCCAGTACATATTATGCGAAAAGGATGTCGCCCGTCTGTACATCCACGGCGGTGAATTTCACATCATCAGTCGGCTGCACCTGGCCCGCGTCGTTCAGCTGCCTCCGAGCAACCACCATTTGTGCATCAGACGGCATGTCGACAATCATCAAGTACAGCACGTCCTGGAATTTTTGCAGGCCGTCAGTGCGTGAGCGAATACGACATGGGAAGGGTGATGGGCGCTTAAGTCTACCTACCCGGACAATACGACGCTGCCATTGCCCCTTTTCGACCCAGTCTGACTGGTGTTGGATCTGCTGCAGCTGAAGGCTATGCAGATCCTGGCATTGCTTCAGGTACTCTTGCTGTTGCTCGGGTTGGAGGTTCATGGCTTGTAGTTGCTGTTGCATAGTTGCTATAAGGGCCGACTGTTGCTCTCGAATGGCTTGCTCCTGAGACGCCATGACGGCTTGCGTACGCTGCTTGACCTTCTCAGGATCATGGGTGAGACGTCCACCCGATACTAGACCTAAGAGCCACCGTTACTGGTGCTAGAATTCGGGTCCAGGTACTTATTCTTGAACCGGACCGGCTCGCGGCTCGAGAGGATGTCTCCATTGCTTTCTTTTGCCTATACAAATAATTTATATACTGACGTTAGCGTTGATACTCAAAAAAAGAAAAAAAAAAACAAAACACAAAAACGGTGGCCCCGAGCAGATCTAGGATCTGGTTGCTTACGTATCGCGCCTGGGCTCGTTTGTCAAAGTACCTATTCACCCGATCACCAAGTTTTTGCTTCGGCTCTCCCGGCGAACGACGCGTTTCTGTCGCAGAGGTCTCTGGATAGACCAGCCGGGCCGTGGTGGGGGGCAGACTGTCTTCCCCCTCCGCTGTAGCGGCAACTGGGTTTCGAAGGTTCTTCTTTGCTCGGGCAGTTAACGTCTGCCTGGACGTGAGCGACGAGGATGAGAGGGCGTTGGAAATGACATCGGCATCGCGTACACCTTTCGTCCCCATTGCGATTGGATTGTAGGACATGAGCAGGCAGAATAATCCCCGGGGACGGAAGAATTCATTGTTCATCCGGTCCAAGAATGAATTGGTCCTGCACACGTTACTCGGGTCAGACAGCAGAGAGCGTACGGCTTGTCTGAATAGAAATAGACAAGTAAAGGAGGAAAGTTAGAACTTACCTCCACTTGGCCTCGGCCTGCGCAATGGTACCCGCGACAAACTGGACGGTCAAAGAGACTCCCGCAGCAATGCCACTCGGAACAAACGAAGCTCCCACAGCGGCTAATTGAATCGCTGCAAGCCATGCGTTCTGTTGGATGGCCTTGTTCATGGCGCGGATGAATTCGAGGAAGGCATCTTGCTCGATACCATACTGTCCCAGCGCTGGTGCATACGCCTCGACGAAGCCACGTTGCTTGTTCCCGGGTCGCCGTTGAGGAATGACCACGGGACAAGGCAGCTTCGTCGCTGATGCTGGCGATTTCGAGGAGCGGGTGGTAGGGTGCTCATGAGCCTGGATGAAGGTGGTGACTAAAGATTCCACATCCTGCTCAGATACGGCCTCGTGCTTTGGCTCAGAATCGTTGGGTGACTCGTTTGATGGCGTATCGCCAAAGTCCATCAACTCATGCATGGGCGATTGATGTGCCTGAGTATAAAACTGCTTAGCAGACTAGCAGCATAAAGTAGTAGGAGTTCGAATCAAAGGATAAATGGGATTCGATAGCGCGGGAGAAGTTAGAATTATCACACATATAGATTTGAACGAGTCCAACTGGATGCACGTTATTCAAGGACTGCAGGATGCTCACCTTCTTAAAACACCAGCAGGGGAAGAGTTAGATAGCCCACTTCATCGGCAGCTATGACGCAATACTGTGCTTGTTGGGCACGGCGTACAAGTAAGAACTGGGGCCTAGTCCACGAAGGTGACTAGAAGGAATGGTTCATGTTGGTCGGGTGCAAGGATATCTCTTTCCTACAGGGACACGGGATGGGATCGGTCGTGATCGGTACGACACCGGGGACTCATAACGACGCATAAGTAGCCCAACCAAACCGGCGCAAGATCGACTATGCGCCTAGAACTATAGAAACTATCTGCAGAAAACCAGCTTTATGAGTGGGTGTGTCTTGAGCCTTTTGGACTATTGCCTTTTGCCGCGTATCCGATTTTTGGCGGTAGCATGCGTGGACCGGTGTGTCGATCTTCACGGTGCTATGAGAACAAGTGCAGTACGTGGCTAATAGACTATCATTTTGTTTCCTTTGACCACGTTGTGAGAACGGGGTCGCCTCTATCAGATTTCAGCCGCTGCACAGCTCACAAGGCTGTGGTCTGTACCCGTACAGCCTCGAGCTAGGCCGGATTGGGGAGCATTTCGCGCAGCCCAAAGCGGGGCCGATGTAGATCGCAGATTCAGCGAATATGTCCGTCCCAACCTCCCCCGCCCCTTTCTCCATGCCTCTAACGGACGCGCTTGAGACCGAGTATCCAACTCGACACATCCAACGTCAACATGGTCGGGGTTCCAGGACGGTCGAAAGCTTGTCGGACCTGCAGGATGCGCAAGAAGGGCGTGAGTACTCTGGCAGGCGGAATTCCGTCACCGTGCGACAAACTCTGGGCTGATATCTTGTACTGTTCGTTCACAGTGTGATCAACAGCAACCATCGTGTGGCCCGTGCAAACGCTCTAAGCTTGTGTGTGGAGGCTATCAGAGGGCCCGCGTTTTCGTCAACAGCAGACCAGAGCATGGTGATGCCAACACACGCAGCTTCACGCCGGAATCCTACGCAGCACTACAACCGAGCAAGCCTGAAATTGGGGGCTTCGTCCAAGATCAAGTAGCTTTGACGTCACCAACTGCCCTGTTGTTGCTAGAGCGATCTTTGGGACGCACCGCGTTGGAGATAAAGTACTTGGACTTTTACTGGACCACTCTCCTTCCTAATGGTCAGCCGTTTACGCCTCGAGCGGCACGATACTCGACTACCAGCTGGACTGGAGTCGTACAAGACCTGGGTCAACGACAAGGCCTCGTGCACCTGGCCTTGCTTACCAACGCCCTGGGCCTGCTCGGCCAGGTGAGCGGACAGCAGTCGACCATCATGCAAGGATGGCGCTTGTACGGCAGGTCCTTGCAAGCGCTAGCCAAGTCGATCCCTGCCAAAAGCCAAGAAGCAGGTGACGGTCTACTGGCGGCGTCGGGACTCTTGGCCGCGTACGAGGTGTGTCCAAACATCTGCTCTTGCTGGTATGAGCATGATCATCCAAAGTGACTAACCTATACGGTATCAGTTGATCCAGACGGGCGAGGGCCAACGCCTGTGGCTCCCTGGTCCTACCTGGCTTAGGCAAGCCTCTGGGGAGAGGGCCATCATCTTAACCAGACCCCCCGAAAGCTATGTGGAAGGAAACGCCCACCTTCTCTTCGTTGACAGTCGCCTCCATCTGGTAATGTGCCCCTGGTTTTGCATATCGTTATCACCTAAAAAGTGCTGACGCAGCAAACGAAGGTATATGCGGACATCCACCGTCGAAAGCGATCTATATTTAGTTCTCCACCATGGAAGTCAATTCCGTGGTCCCTGCATCCTAAGGGCCCCAGAGATAAATTGTTGGATATCTTGATCGAGGTTCCAGCTCTGCTGGAAGACCTTGAAGGCCTTCTTGGATGTCTGTCTGGCGAAGTGGAAACAAAAGCGCTCCTTCGCCAGCAGCTAGAAGAAAGATGTTGGCTCTATCATAGTCAGCTGCAGACATGGTCGGCCAATTCGGGCTCGTCCACAATTGCTTTTGTGGAGGACAAGATCTCCAACGGCCACCATGAGAGTTCGGAGCCTTCGTCTGAACACTTCGCAATGGCTCATCTGGGCATAATCTACTGGGCAACGTGCAATATCATACATGAGGTTCGGTGGTACGTTGCCGGAAATGGTCGTGCGGGTCTCCCAGCATGTATTGATCCCAGACTGTACTGCCGCAAGATTGTGATGCTGATGCCCTTCCTCCAAAGCCCTAGTGTGGGTGCGTTTTTCTTGAACATCGCCGGCTTCCCGGCCGCTGTGGCTGTGAGTTTCCTTGCCAGGCAAGATCCACTATGCGAGGTCTCTGAAGAGCGCAGATTGCTTCAGAAAGCCTTTCAAGGCAACCGTGGGACTCAACTGCGGAATTTTCTGAGAACCTGGCCGTGGCGGACTGATCGGGAGACAGAAATAGTCAGCTGCACAAGAAGAGACAAGTAGCACTCCCACCAGAGTCAACTTCGCACCGTATTGTAGTGTTGCCATTAGTACAGATACCAAGTTACGCATTCCACCATGTGTATCAACATTTGTCGAAAGTATACGAAAATTGATCACCTTAAGCTACTGGATGACTCTAAATGTAGAATTCAAGATTTCTCGGTGTTTTTTTGGTGGAGTTTTTAAAGCGGGTGTCCAACGGCCCCCTTCAATTCCAGGGATTGGGACGAAACAAAACGAGACAATTCAATTGCGTTGGCCCACGAGGGCCGTGGTAGAGCCCGTTAGACCTCGCATTGCGGCCGACAGAGAGTCGAAACATTCACCCAGCCTGCAGGAGCAGAGAAATGCAGAGTGAGCCCCGCCATCGCTCACAAAAAACTGCAATTGGCCATCCTCTCAATCATGTTCGAGGTGGGCATTTCGTCCAGACACAACGGCCAGAAGTTACAATGCTCAGGAGGAACGTTGGAGAGCATCCTGGAGAGCATCGGAGACGGTGACAAGCGTGCAGTTCGAGCGAGCCAAAACACTTAAGTATATTGCTCGAATCTATTATGGCCTTTTGCGGATTGGCAAATGTATCGTGAGGTTCCATCAATACATCACCGGCAAGGCTGTGTGTATGTCAACCAATGCTGGAAGTATATTCCTATCACCACATTGCAGTTTAATAGATCATGACGGTCATACTGGGGCCAACGGTAGGTGCTACGCCGAGGTATCAAGGAGAGTCAAAGACGGTTAGAAGGGCCGGAATACCTAGGATTCTTCAGGTTTGGTTCGACTTGCCAAGCAAGCGACGGGCGACGCATCTGTGTATTCTCAAAGATGTGGATTTTGCCGAGGTGCCGGAAGAATATCGTATCTGTAAGACCTGCCAGCATCGAAACAGCTTGTCGCTTCTCCGCCACACCAACAACCCTAGTGGGTGTAGACGAAGAACGGATTCTCTCTGTCCGTTTTATCGGCATACGCCAGTTGTTGGCGTAACGTCTCCTTCTCGTCCGCGGTCATGAGAGCAAGCTTCTCGCGATTCTTCTTGTTGAGCCGGTCATTTCGGAACCTAAGCGCCAGGCAGACCAGAACTTGGAACGACAAGGTGCTGGCATGGTTGTTAGCGTCGACGAGCTGCATCAGGAAGATAGAGTTTTTGCAAAAGTCCAGCCAACATTGCTAGTTCACGTGTTGAGAGAGACCACTTACGACATGATGGCCGCCTTGCCGCTGATATATCCAGGGGCCTCGGAAGCACGGAAAGATTCGGTGCCGGCGATGTTTCCAACACAGTACAAGACAAGTGTCAAGGCATTGACTGTGACTTTCTTCGTGTGGCCTCCTAAGTTCGACGCATTCCAAACTAAAAGCAGCATGAAAGCCTGACGTCGCAGTTAGCTAATATCGCCAAAATATGGCCAGAAAACAAAAAAGCTTACTGCTGTGAAGGAGTTGCACAGATAAAGTGCGAAGAGTAATGCTCCTTTGCTCTTCGGGACACCACCTGGGTCGAGACCGATCATCATGGCAAATGCCGCAATGGTTGGGAGAATACTGATAATCATGACGAGGCTTCGATCGTTCCAACGATCACTAAGGTACCCGGTCAGAATGGTCGAGACAGCTCCAACCACCCCGCCAGGAATGTTCAGTATCAGCTACTTTGTGGTCAGTGCAAATTCTTGTATCCGGTCACCTTCAGAGACCCTGTTAAACTCGACGGTCCAGGGGAACTCACCGCTTGTTGCGCGCTGTAGCCAAACGTTGTCAACAAGATGCTGGAAAAGTTCGGAATTGCCGTTGGAACACTCAGCATCAGAACACTGACAGCGACAAGCCAAACGCCGGGATCTTTGAAGACCAAACGTAACTGAGACGTCTTGATCTTAGCATTTTGCGTTCCCGACTGGTTGTCCTTGACTCGCAACAACGTCGCGACCTTCTCTGCATCAGAGAATCGCCTAGCTTTGACGGGAGAATCAGGCAAGTATAGGAAAACAAAGACACCAACTACAACCGTCACCAGACCAATTGTGAGAAGGAAGATTCGCCAACTTGCAAAGCTCTTGTTCTTCGAGTGGGACACGCCCCAGGACACTAGACCAGCAAAAATGGACGTCAAGCTGTTGTGACGCATCAGCCGAGTCGATAGATCAGCAGGGAAAGGCGATGCCTACCTGTTGCAAACGTAGACATAAGAGATCCTTCGTCCTTGCTCAGATTTCTTGTACCACATAGCAACCACAAGCACAAGAGTGGGTGTCACACATGATTCGAACACCCCCAGAAGTGCGCGGCAGATCATCAGGCCAGCATAGTTTTGGGAAGCTGCGTGGGCTGCCAGCACTGCACCCCAGAGTACAATATTGGCACCGAGGTATTTCCCAAGTCGTGAAACCCGTTGCGAGATATATTGAGTTGGAAATTCGGCGGTAAGGTAACCGATATACTATCACTGTCTCAGCATTACACAAGCATTGGGCAAGAACACTTCGCCGTAGCTGAGCATGGCACAAAAAAAAAGGTAACTCATGTCAATTGGTTCGACTTACGAAAATCATGGCAACATCAGAATACTGTTGGCCTTTCAGATGAGTGTCTTCCCGTAATCCCATCACCGCAGTATACCCGATGGTCGTCTTGTCCAGGAATTGAAGGAAGTAAGTGGCGATCATGCAAGGAAGAATGGCCCAGTCGATTTTTCGCAAAAGCTTCTTCCGCTTGTGTTCATCGGCCAGAATACTCAAAGCTTCCTGTGTGACGCCGTCGGCGTTCGGGTGGTCCCGGAGAAATTCGAAAGCCTCGTCAGCGTCCTTGGGATCGATGTTGAGGGTGGCCAAAGCATCTTCAAGATGGACAACCGTCTCTTGAATTTGTTTCTCCGTGTCGGTCGGAGTGCCGACGACTTCTGCAGCCATGCTGATCAAATTGACCGCTCAGGCCGAGCAGCAACAAGAATTCCTTTCCCTGGAGAGAGTAATGGGGGGGAAGCCAAGAGCAGGTACTCTATATGGCTGTCGTGGAAGGAAGGTAATCATATATCTGGTGGCAATGAGTTGATGAACGGCAGTTGAGTCTAACAACTGCCGTGATCGACAAGGCGGTATTCCACCGTGCCACATATACCAGCATGATTAGCGTCGTCCCAATATCCAAGGAGACGACGTTCAATTCGCGACGACCATGCCTGGTGAGACGAAGGTACTTGGCAAACCGTAATTGCGGGGATTTTGGGGTCAAGTCGTGGGGAATATGGACTTTTGGGGGTAGAAGGGGCTCAATAGCTGCCTCTACAGGAGATCAAACAGAGAAGAGTGGTGCTGGCATGCGAATTAGCCGTCTGAAGGATCGAGACAGCTTCGGATCGAGGCAAGCATGTTACCAATCGCAATATTGGTGTCTGCATCAACTCCGGCAACGGTTCCACTTGTTGGCAGCTCGACTGGGCCATCACAACCGGAAATGTTTATGCCGTTCTCTTTCTCGACAGGTACGCTTTGCGACCATTTCAAAGCTGTAGACCTTGTCTCCAAGACGCCGCACCCTTCAACGTGGCCTCTCGGCAGTTATCAAGGGCTCAAAATGGGGCTGCTGGGAACGATGAAAGAGATCGCAGACGGTGGGCAAGGTCGGATCATATGCCATAAACATAGGCGCTGCCTTAGCCTCCACTTACCGTGTCTTTCGGTCTTCAGGTCATTCATGTCAGGCGTAGATGCCACCAGGAGGGACACCTCTATCCTGTCTGCGAAGAATTTTGTGCAGTCTCTTTAGACAACCGCGAATACGAAGGAACAAGCTCAAGCAAGCTCCAAAAAAATGCCAAGAAGTGGGATTAAGAACTTGTGCTCTGTGGCGAACGCTTGACTCTATATGGCTGACTAAACTACTGTGGAGCTTGGTTCGAGGAACGGCAACTTCCCCGAGCCTCACTCCCCGCTCAGTTTGGTGTACGAGAGAAATTACCTAGGTGCTCTTGTCGGACCTAAAATTCTTGTCTTCGGGCTGACTAGGTTCTGGAAGCATCCGGGCGAGACCGTAAATGCTTTAACCAATCAAGATCTCCTCGTCAAGTTGGAATGTGAGAGTTATTACGCTGTCGTGAAATCTCCAACATGTCATGACCACCTCGTTATCTACTTCTATCAATACATGGTATATTTGTTCAAGTAAGATCGGCCAGACCATCTAGCTCAAAATGAAGTTGCAGCATAATCTTCTCATACCTGAAATCTTCAACCGCATTGTCACAAGTCTCAGGCAGCAGATACCCGAGCAGCAGTTGTGACAGTGCATCGACCGTGGAAATGTTCAAATGCTTGATCACATTCACCATCTCAACAATTGGCCAAGTTCTCGGATGGAGCTGAAGCTGCGGAGCCTCTTGCTGCGTCATGAGAACCTGCCAAACCTTTTCGAGAGACCCTTCTTTGTCGATACCATGATCGACAAGTCGTCTCTGGACTGCTATCAACTGGTCTTGGGGGTCGCAGACTTCTCGGTGAGCTGAATCCGGTCCTTCTAGAAAGACATCAAAGATGAAAAGGAGCGTTGATACCAATGAAGCCGACTTGCGAAGTCTGTTTATCGGCGTTGGCTGTTGATTGAGAGCATGCCGCATCGCATTCAGTCGACGCAACAATGTTTTCAAAGGTGAAAATGATGTTTCGTGGAGGATGTTGGCCTGAGAATGAGGTAATGACATGTGTCTTTGAATTTTTGAAAGCGTGTCAAACAGCCTGGCCGGGCGGTAGTAGACGTCAGTCCCTGTTTGCAAGGCTCCAGGACTGCTAACGGCGGGCACCATCATTCTAGTGTCGATAGGAGAATATCCTGGGAGTGTACATATACACCTGAGAAGTCAGCCTTGTTTCTCGAAAAGGCTGAAGTCGACTCACCAAGCCAGAAGCCACAGTGTCTCCGGTGAAAGATTGCGCAGCCCGCCACGGCAATTGATGGATCGCTGAAGCCCATTCAAATGCGTTTGGATATTATACGTTAGCGATTTCGGGAGTATCCTCCCTTCAGTTGAATCGCTTTCGGGTCCACTTCGAGTAGATCCTATCGATAATGTTACTTCGTATGCCCATAGGTTGAGCACTGCCAAGACGGTGTCGTCAGAAACACCACTGGGGCGTTGTAGGTGTTCTTTCAGCAAGCCGATGCCTTCAAGGATCAAGCTGAGCGTTTCCGAGCTTGGTGTTTGCTGTCCTGTTTCAATATCGCGGTGAAGACTGGAAATCGCAAGGAGTATTCGTGCCGACACTGAGCGGGTCATTATATGATTCACCATGACGGTCGCCGGCGAGGTAATGTTACTCGACTGCTCTGTCTCGTAGAGGCGACATATCACAGAACCGTGCACTGCCGACATCAGCCGTCTTTGATCGCGACCGACAGCCCAAGTTATGACTTACAGTAGTCAAGCAGCTCTTGCGTGTTGTAAGGAGGTTTCATTGGAATGTCTGGGAGGTCCGTGGGGTCTGAAAGAGAACACGGCGGACTGAAACATGGTGAGGAGTACGCCTCATCCATTGTGCTTCCAGCGGTCCATTGAGACTGTTGGGGGGATGAAGGTCTTGAACTGAAGTCGCTCGGAGAATCAGACGATCCTCCAACGTCCACCCCAGTGACATCTGTTCGAACTGGCACTTGTTCCATATCTTCTCGGCGTAGCCAGGGAAGGACACGACTTTGCAATCGTGTAGCCAATTGCTTTTGACGACGGATGGAATCGCGCTTGCGTAGAACTAGCCAGAGGGCGATATCTCAGCAAGGAGAATTCCGGCGTCGAGAGCAAATGCTTACATTCTTTCATGACATGCCGACTTTTGCCAGTGCCGCGCTGGCTGTCGCCGGAAATGAAAAGATATTTGGGAACATATTGGGTCGCGGGAGTTTGGGTGAGAACGACACTCATCTTTGGCCCGAGGCAAGTATCTTTTGCCTGGAAGGAAACAAGGGGGTTTTCAACAACGCAGGAGCTTGCTGTGGGCTCTGGAGGGAGCACAGGGCGCAGTTAGACCTACTTGTAATCATGAGCATGGCGCACGAGAAGAACGAAACGAGATCGTGTCTCCGAAGAGGTTCACAAATCTCGATGGCCCTATCCCCGTCATCATGCCGGACCCTGCTCATTCGTCCTTGTAGGGCGAGATGGGTTGCATGACCCGGAATTTCTCTGGGACCTGATGACTTTCCAAGACCCGGCTGGGCCAACACCTCAGTGTCCCCTGATGCATTGATTGGCCAGCAACCATTATCCCAAAAGAGCTCGGAGTCTGGACCAATCAGACAGTGCATCAACTGCCTACCCTTTCGGGCCTAGTGCAGAAACACGAGGCTAGGCCCTGCAACTGGCCTTGGTGCTTACCAATAGTGCGAGTAAGTGTGGGCCTGAGGGCACTTGTAACCAATCACCGTGAGGATTACGAAACGTACTAATGTCGGTTCAGGGCAACGGCAGTTTTGGGCAGTCACAATGAGAAACTCAAAGGGGGCACAGGGTGCAACAAGCCGGCCATGATTCGTTTTCCACCCAGTCGAGATTGGCACTCTTTGGTTGGTGATGGGCGCAGACCTGGTTCGGTTTAGCAGTGGCGAGCGGACCTCCCTCTTCAGCTTAACCATTGGAGTCGACGAGGGGTTTCCAAGACGAGCGGGCTCTCTGCTTCTCTGTCAAGTCTGTTCCAGAGTTGCAGACGTAGGCGAGGAATGGAACCCTCGCAGCGGAGTCTGTCTCTACCAACGTCAATGATTCATCTTTGCATTACCTCTTCAAGTTGCACCTGCGTTTACCTCTTTGAGGATGGATGAACGCAAAGCGCCAAGTCATGCTGCTCATGGCGCCCTACATAACCCTGGCAAAGGGGACAGGTCTTCCGACCGAGACAACGGGAGTGAGGGAGGCGAGTCGTCGAATAAGTATCGAAGAATCGATCAGGAGGGTGCCAGAACTTCGACGGCTTCCGAGCAAAGCAACCGTTTCTTGTTTGTCGACTCGTCCTCCACTGGGCAAAGACCGCGTTCTGACCAGCGAGCAATCAATGCACACATCCAGCAGACTGCGCACAGAAATCGAAAGCAAGCCGCACAAAGGCAGAGAACGACAGGGACCGCGAACATAGGACGATATCGACGTGAGCCGCAATTGCAGCCACGGCCTATCGAGCCCCAACCGACTACTCCCGTCACCCTTGGGCGACGCGGTCCTCTTCAACCACAGCCATTTACCAGTCGTGAAAGCTCTTTGACGCCACAATCACCACTCACACCGCGAGAAGAGACTGTTAGTCCCGAACCGCCAGCGCCTACCCGCTCGGAATCTCCTCCAGAATTCGACCGCGAGCAAGTAGACCGATTACGGCACTATAGCAGCGTTCGTGGAGCAGAAGTTCGCAATGCCATCACTACGCAGCAGCATGAACGAAAGGCATCAACTGAAGTCGCTCGACGGGCGAACTTGGAAGACGAAAACACCTCGGTGAGGTCCATGCTCACCCAGATTTTGCAACGGCTGGATGCTGGCCATGCGGGCCGCATGATTCAATCTTCTCCTAATTCATCACTGGACAACACGCTCCTTGACCCCTTTAACATCAGCTCTGTACATATTACCCCAAGCATGAATGCTGTTTTGCGTCATTGTAAGTTGTCTCATCTCTGGGTACCCCCCGTTTGCAAGCCTGTGTCTGGGCTAGCCTTCCGAGCTAGGCGCGCGGGTTGCTCAGAAAGCACGCTCTTCTCTGATATTTGTTGAAAGCTCCCCTCAAAATATTCCCGCAGCTAGTACCATGCTAGCTGTCCTTGTCGCAAAAGTGAGGAGGCTCTTATACAGCGTCTTTCCCCTTGAATCTGCAGCCTTGACGGCGTTAGAGTGTTTGAATATATTCTACCAGACAGCGCAGCCATAGCTCGCAAGATTGGCCGAAGTTGAGGCAGAAGCTGACTTTCTTCGAATAGTTTCCGATGTTATGATACCCACCGTGTTTCCTACTCGACACCAAGCCGAAATCCAGACTCGATGGACCTTTCAAAATGCAGCCCAGGATCCACTGGTCTTGTACTCGCTCCTAGCAGTTGCGTCAGCCGAGCGAAGTGCGCGTTTGGGAGAATTACGAAATGGTTCGATCGAGACGACATTCACCGAAGCGGACCTCGAAAACCGCACCGTCCCCGAATTTGTTTCATATAAGGTGAACGCCGTGAGGATTGCGAATGAGACGATGAAATCGATGGAAAAGGCCACCCAAGCTTCAACGATGTTTGCCATGATGTGTTTGCTTTCTATCGAGGTACGCGGAGCTTTTTTCCGAGGCGCCCTCAGCACTCCTGATACTAAAGAATCCGCGGCAGGTTATCACGGGAAATCAAAAGGAAATATTTGCGCATGTTTCGGGATTGCAGAAACTGATCGCCTGGCGCGGCGGGTATCATGGGATACCTCCTCATGCTACGGAACTCATCCTATCGTAAGACATTGGCCACTCCTCAAATGCGCAATAGCAGACCTAATCATGGAGACAGTACGTCTTATATGTGCGCCGCGCTGACACGATCTTTACCTGCGGCGCCTCCTACCTCTGCACTGCCTTCCCTACCTGCAAGTTTGGTCGAAGAAATCAGGCAAAACGTGAGTGAGGACGTGAAAAAAATGGGCAGGGGCATATTGACCGCGGACATTGATACCATACTGGACTGGAGAATATCACAAGCTTTTCGAGACATGAAGGACGTCGTTCAATACCGGGAATACTACCACGAAAAGCAGCTGCTCCCTGCGCCCGAGGAAAATGACTACATCAGCGCCAAAAGCTACCATTTCCGCTACGCAGCATTGTCCGCGCCGTTTGAGCCACGAGAGCCTGCCAGCGACAAAGAAGAGGCCTGTCGTCTCGCGTTGCTCATCTTCTGGTTCAGCAACTTTCAGATCTCTCGACCTGATTCAGCACTCAACCGGACATTGACCTCACAGTTGAAGTCCGCCTTGCAGGCTTCAGATTTAAAAGGTCTCTGGGGCCCCCATTATCAACTCCTGGCATGGGTTCTCCTGCTGGGTGCATATATCTCCGCAGGGCAGAGGGAGAGGCCGTGGTTCGTGCTGAATCTTGCGAGGGTGTCTAGAGTCCTCAGACTCCAAAACTGGGACGAGGTCCGCCAGTTGCTGTTGCAATTCTTCTATCTCGACCGGATCTACGCTGAGGGTATGCGACAGAGCTGGGAGGAAGCCTCACTGTTGGCGGAGACGATGGAGGCTGGGCTTGCATGATTCACGAATATACTGGACGAATCTTTCATCTTGTTACTGCTGGCATTCATCAAGCGACATTTGGTTCTTGAGCGTTCTTTGCATATGAGCGACGACTTGAGCGTTTTGGCCACTGCCTTTTCTGTGAGGAGCTTCGAGCCCATTACGACCCGAAATGTGTCGATTCTGAAAAGTATTTTGCAATTGAGATATTGTTCTCGTGCAAGTTCACCCAGGCTTCCTGACCCACTTTACCTATTTGCACTCGCTAAGTGAACAGCCTGCAAGGGGCGGAGTACTCCATCGACCCCCTCCTAAGAACCTCGCTGACCTTATCTACATCAACCTCTAGTTGCCGATGCCGGAAGGAAGAGTTGTGGTCTGACAAAAACTACAAATGACTACAAAGCCACACGCAGAGGCAGAGGGTGAGACTGACATTGTCAGACTGCGGCATTTTGATCGTGTACGAACCCCGTTTAGGCAGCTGTTGTCCAACCTTCACCTTCCATCTCGCAATTCCTCTCTCTCACCGCTGGGTACGCCGTTTGGGATTTTGCTTCGGACACATCGTGCAAGGCAAAGGCCCATTAACGCTTCGTTGCTTTGCCAAATCTCATTCTAACCGATTTCTCAGGCCGTCAACGTCCTGAGAAGCCACTCTTATCTCGATCTTGGTCATTGGAGAGGCGTCAAACTCCAGACGGCATAGATGGCGCTTTTTCGAGTGGGCGAGCAAAATGATTCATGCCTTGACGGCGGTGGCTTTGTCGTGGTCTCCAAACCCGCCGGGTCATCACAGAATGGAATGCCTGAGATATTCCGGCTGCCTCGCTGCAATGGCCTAGATCTGTTTGAGGTCTCAGTAGATGAGCTCCAACATCTCTACTCCACCGGGGCATTGGCCTCTGTTGACTACGTGAAATTCTGCTTAGACAGAGTTCAAAAAGTGAATGCTTCCCAGTGTCCTCCTTGAAATCTCTGGCTGACAGCACCAAGATTAACCCGTATCTCGAATGTGTTATCGAAACCAATCCCGACGCAGTCGATCATGCCCAGGCGTTGGATGAGGAACGGAAGCAAGGCAGCGTCAGAGGCCCATTACATGGTATCCCCGTGCTTGTTAAAGATGTAAGTTGACGCTGATGATCCCTTCGCTGTGAGGCTGACGAGCAATTTCTGCGGCAAAAGAATATGGCTACGGCAGATAAGATGCAAACGACAGCAGGCTCGTGGGCCTTGCTCGGCTGTATCGTCCCAAAAGACGCACACATCGTCCATCTTCTGCGCCGAGCGGGTGCGATCATCCTCGGCAAAACCAACCTTGATGAATGGGCAGGAATGAGAGGCAGCATCTACTCGATGGGTTACTCTGCCCGTGGTGGGCAATGTCGGAATCCGTACATGCTGACTCGCTCCCCGAGTAAGCATCTGCTCTTCGATTCTGGGTTGGTTCCGCCAGGATCACTAATTTCAATAGATGGCAGCAGCTCAGGCAGTGCCGTCAGCGTCTCGGCAAATATTGTCCCGCTCGCATTCGGCACAGAGACAGACTGCAGCGTGATCAGCCCCGGTATGGTCAGTGGTGTTGCCGCGATCAAGCCGACGGTCGGCCTCACTTCGCGTGGAGGAGTCATTCCCATCTCAGAGACACAGGATTCCGTCGGCCATTATGGGAGATGCGTTGCAGACGTTGCCCGTGCATTGGACATCATCGCGGGTCCCGACCCTGACGACAAGTTCAGTACTCAGCCTGGAAGACGTCAGCCAAACAGTTACTATGATTGCCTTGTTGACAGGCACGCGCTCAAGGGTGCAAAGTTTGGTCTGCCAAGCAAATGCTTCTGGGATGCTGCTCCATATCCTCAGCGACTTGTTGCAGAGAAAGTCTTGGATCTTATAAAGCAAGCAGGTGCCGAAATCATACCGGTTGATATGCCGTGCGCCGAAGAGAGATTAGGCAGGCACGGGATCTGGGACTGGTAAGTTGCAGTATTATCGTGATTCCCTCGACAATTTGAGTCTTTTTAGAGATATCCTGACTTGCTCATTAGGGAACGCTACGGCGAATCCAACCCTAAAATCTCCGAAATCACGGTCAGCAAAGTTCAGACATATTACCTCATGAACCAATACCTGAGCAAACTGAAAAACACACCCATTAAGACCCTGGAGGATATCGTGCGCTTCAACGACGAAAACCGCGGCACCGAAGGCGGTCAGGAAGCCGATTTACCCGCGTTTCCTGATGGCCAGCGGCTTTTCCGCAAGTGTGTCGAGACCAAGGGCATCAAGGATAAGACGTATTACGCCGCGTTGAAGCATATTCGATCTCAATGCCGCGAAAATGGGATTGATGCTGCGTTGAAATGTCCTTCGAGCAGCCGGCGTCCGCAATCTCCCGATCATGAAGAAGAACTTCTCGACGCTCTCCTCTTCTGCGACGTGAAAGCGGGAGGCATCCAGATTGCCGCTCAAGCAGGCTATCCTGTGATGACGATTCCTATCGGCCTTGATCCGGACGGCATGCCCGTGCCGTTGACACTGCAGCACACTGCTTGGCAGGAAGACAAGCTGATCAAGTGGGCGAGTGCCATTGAGGATCTCCTGAGCCACTATGATGAAGAGCATTCTATACCGCCAAGCGATAGATGGCGTATGCTGGGACGCGTCCCGCCAACTTTCATGGACCATTTGCGCAAGAACATTCCCACTGATATGGATTATCACTGGCCGGGCCGCCATCGAGCTCATGCTGTTTAGAGAGCCCTTCGATCCTCTCTGTCGCCTACCGGTGCCATGGGCCAAGGATGGCCGCACGTCAGCCTCATACGTGGTGGTCTCCCACCCAATCAGGCATGATTCTCGCGAGATTGGCCAAACAGCACAAACATGCAAATGGCCAGCCGTCCCCACTGGTTGAACTCCCTCACCCCTCTGTATATGCCTTTACGGCTGCTGTCGACGCGCTAGTAGCTTCTGTTAGTCCCGCCAAGCCATAAGATACGCAATCTTCGCACTTGGCTCGAAGCTCTCCTCCGGACACAAGAGCGAAATTCCCACTCCAAACGCCCTGTGGGATTTAGGACTTACGAACTGGTCTTTGTGAGGGGCCTTATATGCGGCTCGGCGGTCGGTGAAATACGCAAGCATATATGCATCAGTGACATTCTAGTTTGATTTGATTCGTTGAACACACTATTAAGGGATCAGCGTTGAATATCCAGGGGGCTGGGCACGAGAGCAAGACCCGCAGTCTTCGAGAGTCGAGCCTCTATTGTGAAGCGGGCCGAGAAGTTCTCATACCCACTGAATATACGTCATCAGGGGCTTGGTAGGCCGACCTGCATTAGTTCAAGATATTCAGCCTTGCCCAAAGATCAGCATTGGTCACGACGCAGTGTTTCACACCGCAATAGGAAGGTACCTAGGTACTTGTAAGGCACACTCCGTACGAGGTACTGGGTACAGCATACCTGTGACAAGAATCATACCCATCGCTAGCAATGTCCCCGTTAATAACAATTATATATTAAGATGGAATGTGCCGCGTAGCAGAGGATTTTGTTTATCAGTAGTTCTAGTATCAAGGGAGAAAATACGCCCTACCAGGATGTCCGCCCGAATTTGCATGTGTCTCGCATTGACCATCTTTGGTACGACCTCGCAGCGCCCATTCTTTGCGTCATGGCTAACCTCAATAGCAACTATTATCTGTGCTCGAGATGCTGACGGCGACGACGGGGACCGTGCCGAGAGCGGCAGCGACGGGGGAGATGGCGGCTCAGACAGCCATCCAGCCTATTATCACAAGATCGTAATCGCCCACGCCGTCCTCGCAAGTGTATCATGGGTCATATTCTTCCCCCTCGGAGCCGTACTCATGCGCCTTCTGGCCGGGCAGAAAACCACGCGGATCCACGCGGCCATCCAGGTATTCGCAACCACCATATATACTGCTTCCGTCGGTATGGGCATCTGGATGGCACAGATCACAGAGGACCTGGACTCGTATCATGCAATCATCGGCCTGGTCATCTTCGCCGTGATCTGGCTTCAGATTGTTGCAGCCCTGGTGCACCACTTGGCCCTCTTTCCAAAGTACAGGCGCCGAACGACACTGGCCGTCGTCCACATATGGCTGGGCCGAATCCTGATTACGCTGGGGATGATCAATGGGGGGCTGGGTCTGAAACTCTCCGAGGATGCCGAACGAGGAGAGTATATTGCATACGGTGTCGTCAGTGGCGTGGTTTGGCTGCTATATGTTTTGTTGATCACATATTATGAGATTAGAGCACCTAGGAAGAGTCTTGAGGAGCGCGGAAAGTCAAGAGAGAAGAGGGTGTTGGAACACAATTCCGAGAACAGCTCTAGGAACCGATCTTTGTAGGAAGTCTCGAGAAATCGGTTGATAGGAGTCACTATGCAGAGTATCACGGAGGACTGGGAGGTAGCAGAGCGCCGGCCTGATGTTGAGACCTTGTGGTTGAGATCATGCACGAGAAACGAGCAAAAAATGATAGTTCAGTTGTCGTGGCTGTCCACCAAATAGAATATTAAACTTACAACGGAACAACATTTATCCGTTGGCGCTCCAGCGTCTTGGCATCCCCATGTTGACTACCGAGCACTTCACAGCCTCATCTCTTTGCAGGGGGGGGGGAGGCTGAATCTGATGGTCTTGATGTTGGCTTATCAAGGAAATAATTATCCTCTGTGCCATGGACCACCCCGCTGTGCAAAGTACTATGAGACCTTTTGAAGAAGCGCAACACAAGTTCCGCTCAAGCTTGTCCGCACAGGAAAAGCTGCTGTTTGCCCACAGCTCAACGGCCCAAGATGTGCTTTTAGCGGTCCAGTCTTTGAAAGACCAATGTCGAAAACACAGTCAAACACTGAAGCTCGTACAAAAGATCGATCCCTCCATTCGAAACATTGAGCAGGACGGCAAGGCATTGAGTCAGTTTGCAAATGCAAAGCCAGAGATCTCGAGCCTTGTTTGGGCCTCCGCCTGTATCCACACTTAACCAGGCTTAAATAAAGCCTCGTAGAGGGTTATGACGCTCACCTTCGGTTTTGCTTGACTGTCGTGAAATTTCTCGAAGGAGGCTCACCTAGGAAGAGTCAATGTTCGTCACCAAAGTGGCTCAATCCGACGACTCAGATCAATCTAACAATCAGTAGCAGGGACCAAAAGTGTCACCCTGAAACTCATGACAAAGGCACCTTTCAAGCCTGTCAAACAAGGCTTCGAAAGAGTCACCAGCCATCCTGAGCTGCTAACCGACAGGATCGAAACAGATGCTAATACCGCCGAGAAAGCAGCAGCAGCTGACCATGGAGAGATGATCAATGAACATATAGAATGTACGCCCTTTGCTTTGAAGGGGGGAAGATTAAGTGGAATCTCCCTAACATTTGGCAATCACTCAGTACCAGGACGTGCTCAAATCGCTCGTTCCTGTTGACACGGCGGCAGCTTTGCTAGGTCTCAGGGGTTCAGCTACGCGGCACAGGGCAGTGGCTGATCAAAGATCCGGTCTTCACCAAGCGGTCCACAGAACCACCGTTGATTCTCTGGTGCCATGCAAAGCGTGAGTAGTGTATCTGAGCCTTCCTGTTCTTAGGATACACTTAATACCAATAGCTCTGTGAAGGAAATTCCTCACGTCTGAACGGATCTGCGAAACTGTTGTGGACAACTTCTACATGGGCCACGACACTACTCAACTCGACATGTTCAGAGCCTGCTCGTCATACCTGAGTTTTCCAGCGGGCAGTGTTTTACAGAAAAGCAGCTGCACCGAAGGACTCAAAATATTGTGTTGTTTCACTGTGCTTTCTGTAACTGGATGAAGCACTACCACCAACTTAATATTGGCATTGGGCAAGAATGAGACTACAAGGCTGCATCATTCCTATGTCGCGACGACTCGAATGGTAATCTTCTGGCATGGGGCAAAGATGGTGCTATGCAGTTTGCGATCCTTTTTGTGCTCATGATTCATCTCGCGCCCGCGCGGAGCTTGATCCGAATATTGTGCCAGAAACCCCGTCACCTACGCGGGCGAATGTTTCAACTGGCATTTTACGGAACTTCTAGTGCGTAAAGGTTTACGATGTCAATCACTGGGAAGATGAGGACATACCTCCTATCTTAGTTTCACAAGCAGAAACAAGTCAACTGGAACTATATCAGGAAGCTTCTTGGCCTTGGTGCCAACCTGCATGCAGAATCGTGGCAGGGCAATCTCGCGTTCGGAATCGTCTTGAATGGTACACCCCGACAACTGGAAGGTGTCGAAAGAGTTACCGTTTTGTGCAGGAAATTTTGAGCAAAGAAAAGAAGGTCACCGGTACCCGACAATACTTCAGGTCCTTGCGACGCATCCATCTGATGCAGCTAAATGCCTTGGCTAATGTGCTAGACCGCGGCGTGGATGTCAATGAAAAGGACATCTGGGCAGTGGATGGTTGCAACAAACGAGACGCCATGGAGTCACTCGGCCCACCATTACAACAGTCATGGTTCTACGGACTCACGAGATGCGTAAGTCCACTATTGGATAGGGGAGCAGATATCAATTACGCAAGCTGCGAGTTCGGAATTCCATTACAAGCAGCAGCCAGGTCAGACCACTACGCTCTGGTGCAGATGTTACTCAATCGACAGGCTGACGTAAACAAAGCAGGAGGTACTTTGGGGACCCCTTTGCAGGCTGCGGCTGCGGCGTGGGTAGATGATGAAGACCTTGCCCTCTGCTTCTCAACAACGGCGCCAACATCAACAGCACTGACGGATACTTTGGCAGTCCTCTACAGCCGCTGTAGCAAAGCAGCAGTTTAGCGTTGTAGACCCGTTGCCAGATAGTTGCGCAGATCCTAGATCAGCCACTCAACTGCAGCTCTAGAGGACTCACACCAACCTCTGATAGCTTCTAATGCTAGAATTGCCTCTCTATGACGAGACAGCGATTTTTTTTAATGCCCCTCACATGGGCGATATTCCACAAAGAGAAAGCCGTCGTGCAAACACTGCTTGTAAAAGGAGCAGAGGTCAAGTTTCCGCCTGGAACATGTCCAATATTAAGCTACGGACATTTCCGCAAGAGAATGTTTCACCATGTCTGGCAATCAAGACTGGTAACGAAGAGACTATCGAAATGATTCGTCAGAACTCGACAGACACTTGGATTAGCACTGGCCGCCCTCTACTAAGCTGCGTCGCATACAGTAACGGAAAGATCTCGCACGAGTTGTGTCAGCGAACGACTTTTCCTTCGAAGTGTTGTACAGATGCAACAATGACCAGATTGAATCAGGGAAGAGAAGAGGAGAGACTCGTAGGGCACCCTGAAGGCTTACAAGATTTTCCAGGCTGCGACCGGCTTTGAGACTCTGCAATCGGAAACAATCAGAGCATCTTCTGTCGCAAGACTGCAGAGGGAGCGGCAAAGAGGGAATCGTCTGGACAGGCAGCTGCGAGGAGTCGAGGACAGCGGTATCTCGGTCTATAACTGTTCAACTTGGTAGCGAGATCGCCAACAGATTCAAGAGCAATGTTTCCAGCATTACCTCAACAGTTCGCATACGCATTCACCCAAGTACAAGACTGGTCGTGCACGGCCCCGAATCCAACCTTCCAAGCTCTTGTCCGCCGCGGCCCTCACCTCCCATGCGTCCACATGGCCTCAGTATATGATTCCATGGCTTCGATTTGAATTGAAAGCGCCTTCCGCCACGCTCGGAGCATTCCACGCGAATGGTCTTGGTTTCTCGATGCCCGGGCCTGGACATCAAGCCGGGCCCGTGTCGTGTTGGATCGGGGTCGGACAGACATCTACCCGACCGGAGCCCTCACTTCTGACAGGATCGTCTGTTCGATACTTCTTTGATATCACACCGGTTGACAATAAGCGCAAACAAATCCAACATCGGCCCTTGCAACTACAGCTACACTCGATATTGGTTGGGACAGTTCAGCCGGGCACGTTCGTCTAAGACTTTCCTATGGCTATTGTCATAGCTCATGCACCCGTCCGATTCCATTGCCGTCGAATACCTGCTACGCAGTTGAGACGCAAGATGAAGGCGTCTGGTCTGTAAGAGGAATGACGAGTCCGACCGAGTATGGACGGCACTACAAGGTATTCGTCCGTCTGCGACCGGCGGTCGAATCAATTTACTACAACGAGCATTGGACAACGGGCAGCCAGGCTGTCAGGAGTATAAAATATGAAAGACGCAAACATGGATGGTCTTAGAAAACAGCCATATAATCTCGACAGCAAAAGCCTTCTTGTTAACTTCAACCCCTTGAACACATCATGTCCAAACTCATCGTCGTGGTTGGCGCCACGGGCACACAAGGCGGGTCAGTCGTCGACACATTCCTCGCCGAGCCACGCTGGAAAGTCCGGGCCCTCACACGCAACGCAAACAGCGCCTCTGCGGAGAAACTCAGAGCCAAGGGCGTGCACGAGGTAGTGACGGCGTCGCTAGACGACATCTCCTCCCTCGTCCGGGCATTCAAGGGCGCGCACGCCATCTTCTCGGTGACAGATTTCTGGGGCCCGTATTACGACCCTGCGACGACGCCAAAGGCAACCGCCGCCGGCCAGCCAAAGAATGTATGGGCGGGCCAGAACGAGGAGCGGCAGGGCAAGAACGTCTTCGACGCGGCTGCGCAGACGGAAGGCCTTGAACGCTTGATATTCTCCGGCCTGTCCAACGCCACAAAGTGGTCGGGCGGAAAATATACCCACGTGTACCACTTTGACAGCAAGGCCCGCGCAGCCGAATACGGACAGGCCACGTACCCCGACCTGTGGAAGAAGACGAACATCATCCAAGTCGGCTTCTACCTGTCCAACATCCTCACGTTTCCGTTCATGCGGCCGCAAAAGGTAAGCGTTGCTCCCCCTCGGCACCCTTCCTTTGATCTGTTCGCATACAGACAAACATAACTCTGACGAAACACACAATCTCGCAATACAGGGCGCCGACGGGGTGTACAACTTCTCATTCAGCGGGGCGACGGACACCAAGTTGCCACTGACCGCGGCGGAAGAAGACACAGGCGCATTCACGCGCGCCCTCGTCGTCTCGCCCTCGGCGGGCAAAAACCTCATCGCATACCGCGCGTGGATGCCGATGGACGAGTTTGTCGCCATCGTCTCCCAAACGCTGGGCGTCAAGGCGGGAATCAAGGCCATGTCACCCGGTGGTGGCGCGTGGGGTGACATCCCCGAAGACCTGCGCGAAGAGTTGACGGACAACGCCAGCTATTTCGCAGACTTTGGATACGAAGGCCGCGACGACCCGTCGCCAGTGCATCCCAAGGATGTAAGTAAGCCCCTACAGAAGAAGTGCTCCCGAATACCATCCCCCCGCCGCCTTAAATTGATCCAAAGGCGTGCTGACCTGTTGTGATGACAGCTTGACGTTCAGGTGAGGCTGCCTTCTGTGGAGGAATGGATCAAGAAGCAGGATTGGAGCGCCATCTTCAATTGAAAACTGTGGGTTGTGGCCGACGTCTCCAATGTTGTGTTGTTGGGCAGATTAGATGCTCAGCTTGTTTTCTCTGTTACGCTCCGAGAGAGCTGCCGACGAGCTTTGGAGAGACGAGGTGTTGGCAGAGATAGTAGCGGAAGATCATGGATGATCATAGGCTATGTAGGATAATGATTGCATCTCCATTGATCTGGTTACAGGGGCAGATATAGTTCAATGAGAGGTATTGAGCATTCTTCCGTCGTCGTGTCCTTGCTCCCGACTTAAGCGCCCACGCCGTGACTTGATCAAATAGCGAGCAGTTTCAGACGCATTGTCTGCAGAAAATATACAACTAAATCTCTTGGGGCGCCATTGTCCGTTTTGTTAATATCTACTTAGCTTCTTGGTGCAGCGACGAGGACCCATTGAACTTTTCACCACGCGGAGCGCAACTCAAAATCTCCTAGAACTCCTGGCAAAGATGCCAGAAGCTGCTGGTGAAACCAATGGCGTGGGCTGAGGCCCCTGGGGGACTACAATATGCCATCCATAACCAGAGGCTTGCAGCCTTTCTTGGTCCACCGAAGCTTGACCCGTTCAGCGTCCACCATCTTCAACGTCACCTCGACCCTCGCCTCGTTTACGATCTGCAGTATCCTCGCTCTGGCTGCCTGCGCACTCTCACCGGCCTCCAGGACCAACTCGACCCTCGAGCCGTCGGCAAATAAACTGAAGATGACCCGGGTGAACTCGACCTGGGAGAATTTCTTGCCTGGGCAGACTCTGGGACCCGCGTTCCAGGGCACGAACGAACCATCGGCAGGTTGAAACAACATTGATGAGTCACCGTCGGCGCTCTTCTTTCCCCCCTTGGGCGCAATCCATCTATCAGGCCGGAAATTCGTGGGGTCCGGACCCCAGTAGTCTGGGTGAGTGTGAAGGGCGGCAAAGTTCAACGTAACCGATGTCTTTGGTGGCAAGATGTATTCTTTTCCCTGAATGCTGAGTCGTTGTGCAGCATCTCCTGTGTAGCGAGGCATCATCACGACAGGCCCGTAAAGCCGGACCGTCTCATACTATTACCGTTGCGTCAGCGGTGCCGGGGCTCAGAAACGATGGGTTTCTTACCATGAGCGCTAGGCATCTCTCCAGCTTGGGGAAAGTCTCCTCGTAATACCACATGCCTGACGGGTCGTCTTTTCGAACTTGATCAATCTCTTCAGCGATCCAGGTCTGCCATTCGGGATAAACAGCCATTAGGGTGAGGGCGAAATGGAGGGTGGCGGCTGTGGTATCGTGGCCAGCCAGGTTATAAATAAAGAGGTTCCCATATACCTCTTCATCTGAAAGCCCTGCTGCAGCAGCTGCAGCGGGATCTTTTGTTGTCCGGGCTACCTCATTCGACTGTTCGGAAGCTCTGACCAACGCACTCATAAGATTATGCCTTGTCAGGTCGCCCTGTTCAAATGCCGTCTTCTCCCTTGCAAGCATCTCACTCATATATCTCTTGAAATCTTCGTACGCGACGGACAGTTTTTGCATGTTGCCAAAGAACAACCAATCCGGAACCCCTGCTTTCTTCATAACGCTCAAAAGAACAAGCTGGATAATGTTTGCAAGCAACATTCGCAGGCTCTCTCGATAACCTAGTTGTGTGCGTGCTTGATTCTCGCCGCCTGAGAGCTTCGTGTCAACAAAGCTACTGTGTATGCCGAAGCCAGCGCCGCATAAGACGTTTAGGGCAACGGCATGAACGTCAGGTTGGGTGCTTGTGATATAATCTT
This sequence comes from Cladophialophora psammophila CBS 110553, assembly GCF_000585535.1. Classification (NCBI taxonomy): domain Eukaryota; kingdom Fungi; phylum Ascomycota; class Eurotiomycetes; order Chaetothyriales; family Herpotrichiellaceae; genus Cladophialophora; species Cladophialophora psammophila. The sequence goes on along the minus strand of NW_006912932.1, from coordinate 825,762 downwards.
TCTCGGACCAAACTTTCAGCATCTGGTCAGCCTGCTCTGCGGTTTCTCGCCAGACCAAGGCACTGTTCTGTTCGTTGAAGGGCGGAACTGTTATTTTGCGATGGCGATCCCATACCCTGCCATTGACAGTATCAAGGTTGGGCCCGTAGATGTTCAGCATGCCGTACATAGCCGGGTCTTTAATGAAATCATTGCGCCGCCGCATTACATCCTCAGTGGCAGTGGGGTCCGCAAGATAAATCTCATTCGTGCCGGGAGAGACAATAGTGAATGCCTCGCCATACTTTGCATGCACTGAGTATCTTTGGTAGAAAGTCCAACCGACTTCTGCCCTGCTGGCCCATTCACCCAGTCCCCAAGGCAGTGAGCTGATGATGGGTATGAGACGATCCTTTGTGAACATCCATAAAGGGCTTGCTGGGTTGACGGGAGTGATAAGAATCGGCAACCCGATCTTCTTTGCTTCGATGTAGTTGGTCGTGAATCGAATCAGGGTCCAGATTAGATAAGCCAACACCAAGGACCAGAACGCGTAAATGAGAAACATCCTGGGCGAATGAATAATGGAAGTTAGAAAGGCAGGAAGAAACGACCGTGAAGTGAGTGAGAAAGGGGGGGATCCGATGTAAAGACGTGAGATGTGTGGGATTCAGGAGTGGAGCCTTCAGGCCTTCTGTTTCCCATCGTTCATTGGCTGCCTTGTCATGGCCCCCATTCGGCGGGACTCCGCAACGTGCTTACCTAAGCCTGAACCTCTATCATAACCGTTATGGTCATTAGCAGGGCGGAACTCGAAGTCGGAGGCTTGACATTGCGCGAGACAAGTTCCCCTCTGACATCTCCTGGAAGGCGAGCTAGTGCTTGTGTGGTGGCGTCACAAACCCTCCCTCACTTGAAGCCACAGGCCAGGCCTACTTGTTCATTGATATAACCGCCATGCAATCAATGTGCCTCCTCAGAAGGTTCATTTTGTCACCCATACATCTCGCCTCAAGCGTCAGGGACTTTGACTCCGGTGAGCTCTTCCAATTGGCTGGTAAGGTTTTGCTGGATAGCCTCGTTGGTTGCTTCCCTCTTCGGCGATCTTATCTTAGAGTGATACCAATACTTGCCTGAGGCATCCTTGGCCTCACCTGTCCCTTCCGCAAGCATCACGTAGGTTTCAACCGCAGCATTGATGTCTCCCGGGGCTCCAGCACCGCCCATCTTGGTAGCTACCCAGCCTGGATCCAAGGAGTTACTCTTCACATTAGGCCATCTCCTTGCGAAAAAGCAGGACAGCAGGATATCATGGAACTTAGTATCCGAGTATGCTTGGAAATCTCTGAAACCTCCTTCTCCACGCTCTTGCCATGTGATGTCTTTGCACGTAGGGTCGCCACCACTGTGGAGGCCGGACGACACGAACACGAGCCGTTTAGGTTTGGGATCGATCAGGCAGGTGAGGATGTAAGGGCTTAAAGTGTTGACTGCAAAAATGCTTGGCCAACCTTCTTTGGTCCTGCGGTAGGGACCTGTGTAAAGACCAGCATTATGGATTACTGCGTCAAATGCTCCCAGCTTGTTGATGTCTTGGGCCATCTCTTTGGTCTGTGAGATGTCGGAGAGATCGGCGACAACGCATGTCTCGGCGCCAGCGCAGGCGGCCCTCGCATCTTGGGCTCGTTGATCGTTCCTCGCATGCAGGACCACGGAATGCCCTCTCTGGACCAGAGCACGGGCGGCGAGAGAGCCCAGCCCGTCTGATGAGCCTGTAATGAGTATGCGAGCCATGAAAGTGATGGCCAGGACTTTCCTACCGCAGAGACCAGAGACGATTGAGATGGTGACGAGCATCAATGGAACGGAGTCGAGCGCCGTCAAGGGCACAGCCTTGTGTACGTAGAGACATTACGTCATTGGAGTATCTTACGGCGAAGCATTCGACAGCAGGATGCACATGCACCGTACTGGGGCAAAGACTGGGTAAGGAGCAACAGGTGACAAGCCTTGCAAGCCTCACCAACCTCATCATCAACACCTTCCTTCCCTCTCCTTAGGGTGTCTTTGTCATTCAGCGTTCTATTCAGAATCATGCACATGTGGCTTCGATCCCATTCTTCTCACCTCGGCCTTTTCTCCCCCATCCCTATGCCCCCTTTCACCTGGACGACTTGTTGACGTCTGACCAGTCCGACATCTCCCGCAGGCAACACAAACAATGCCTGGCCATCTTCTCTCCTTGCTTGGTCCCTCCGCAGAGCCCTTGACAAGATGGCCCTTGCTTTTTCTGGGAGCTTTCGTTTGCTAGGGGTCGTGCAGTCTCTACACCCTCTGATTTCCCCCTCTCCTCGTCAGTGGGCGGTCCAGCTGTCAACCTCCTCTCGTCTTCTCTACCCTGAATTGTCTCTCGCAGACAGATAACGTCCTTCTTTGCTGTTTTCGAATCGGCCTCCTCAGATGAGGCCAATCACCAATTTGAGCCATGATCTCGGGGACATTGAACTTCTTCAGCTAGTCTATTTTGGCCAACAAGGCATTCAAGTATCTCCTGCGCTTTCTCTGCTCTGTTTCACTCACATTTTAATATACCAAGTCTATTTCGACCTAGGAATCCTGCTCGTCGTGCAACTTGGCTGCTTTAAGCACTTACAGCTAACAATGGTTGATCTATCGCTGCGAACTTCTGTTGTCATGTGGAAGACTGTCAAGTCAACCCGCTACGGATACATTATCTTTCAAAGCATGAAATGCTCCTCCCTTGCAGACAGTTTGTTGTTGTCAACACGGCAATACTTTCTCGTTCTCGTCCTGTCACTTGTGACACCATACATGCCACAAGTGCCATTGCTGCGCCCCAATGACTCGAGCTTCTTATGTTATGCTAGCACGGACCCCGTCCAGTCCATACCAAACTCTGCACCCCAGACCAGCCGCCCATCGAGCTTCCGTTGTTGCCTCGCCCTCTTTTTAAGATTGGCACTCCGGCCCTGGTAAGGTAATTGTCCCTTCTCTGCTTGCCGCCTGCGATCTAAACACCTCCTCTAAAGGAGAAGGCACAGTGGTTCTGATTGATCACAGCCTCCACAACCCACCTCGGCAGAAATTTCTATATATTCATTATCGAGAACGCAGAAACACAGCCGCCACGGCAAAACAAAGGACGATCGACAGCATCGAAGCTAGGGGTTCCGACTCAACATTGTCAATTCATCCAATCCCATCCCTTTTTCCGAGACAGCGGGTAGTTAGTCGTTGACGACTGTTTATTGATCTACGATTTCACGGGATAGCTCGATACCCTACACAAAAACAGTAGCACCTGTTCGTGAGCCTACTAAATAGTGCTGCTGGCCTTGGGGATCTCATCGTCTTGCTTCCATCTGGGTCATCATTTCGTCATGTCTACTGAGCGATCATTGCCTACGACCATGACGGAGGAGGTATCTGGATGGTGGCCTTCTGAAAGGAGTGCTAAATCTCGATTTAAGGCACTCCTTAGTCGCACAAATCTGGAGAGGTTCACGAGACAACACAAAGCTGAAGCCTCGGCCGTTCCTCCCAGTCTCCTTCAATCTGTGCATTCAGGACAGGGTGCTTCAACTCCAGTGACGGCTTATATGAAACAAGCCACTAGCGACACCATTTATTCAAGTCCAACCCTTCGGACATCGCAGCAACTCGAGAGGCAGGTCCAGCCACTGAAGACTCAGAAAAGCCTGACAAGTATGTGCCAAACATACCCACGACCAGACATCGAGCCATTAGTCCATGACGAGCCGGTGCCCCCTACACCTCCACCCTCGAAGGTGTACAGGAAGATTTCTCGGAACGTGTCGAGGTCGACCATGAATTCATCAGTCCACACGTTGAACAGCGCTGATCCTCTGACTGAGCCATCCACTTCAGATGACCGCTCAATCGACACCCCTCACACAAGTTTCTCGAGCGACGCAAGTTCCCATTCGTATGCTGCCAGGCCCTCTTTTGCGGATACGGACAGCTGTGAAGTCCCAATACCCAGCGACCTGCGGACAGCAATATCCACCCCGACTCCCGATGATTCCAGAGTCTTGTGCACGTACATACCAGCTCCAAAGAAGAATACCAGATATTTGCCAAGTCTTACCACAGCGTTGGATCCAGTGCCTGGCGCGACCAGGCATGATCTATTTGTGCAGAAGCCCTTACCACCCGTACCTGCGCCCCAGCCCCAGCATGGCAGCAACGACAGACGCATCTCCACCATCGCCCCCTTGCCGGAACCGGGACACATCAGGAAGACATCGGCTCGGTATCGCTGTGAACCTCCTCAAGACGCCACTACTAGCCGATCTGCCACGCCAACGTCGCCTTCTTCGAGACCGTCCAGCAGCAGAAGCAAAAGCTCTTCATGCACACAAGATCTCGTGGTAGACGGGGGTCGGAGGAGGGCTGCATCATATAGTCTCTTCCCGCGAACCCCTTCGACGGGGCAACAAAGGCTGCCCTCAAATGGTGGCATACCTTCGCCTAGACAAACCACTATAGCCACCACCGTAGCTTTACCGAACCAGTGCAGTCTGCGATCCCCGAGGACACCTACAAACGGGGAGACACAGGACTTGACACGTCCTCGACCACCACCGCTGCCACCGTCGCGAGACCCAAGGAGACACGGCAAAGTCCTATCCACCGACACGGCCGCCGCGGCCGCTGCGGTCATCACGACTGGACAGCCGCCCGCCTCATACATCTCATCTGCGGAAGACGAAGGCAACCCTCGACCGCCGTCGAGACTGGCAAAGACCTCACCATGTCAAACCGTCCTTCAGAGGCAGAAGAGCATGCCTTGCCTGGTCCGTCCCCGAACCCCATCATCGGGACCTCCTCCTACCGACCCCCTTCCAGCATTACCAACAGTGGCCTCGAGGTGTCTACCGCCGCCTTTTAAGATTCCACCGCGGAAGATGAATTCATGACTGTCGACATGTATAGCGACGTCGAGGGGGGGATATAAACAGAGAAGACGTTAGGTGGTTTCAATCTTATTTCTGGTCGTCTCTACGACGACCTCGATGCATCAACTTGTGATGCCTATGATTGGCACCAGCAATGCAATGCAATTTCCTTTCGCTTCCCTCTTGACGCCAGGGTCCAGCTCCCAATGCAGTATCGTCATTCATTCAATTCAATTCATGCATGCCTATTTACTCAGGCAGAGGCAAGTCCTTCAGATATGGCCAGCCGGTTTCCTCCTCTGGCTTCTCTGGCTCCATCCCAATGCATCGTCTCAAGCACCTCACCTCCCCTTGCAACGCGGCGATGATGGTGTACTCTTCGCACCACTCATCGGTTCTCAATCGGTGCGCCGTCCTAATCATCTCACACACCTTGACTGTTTGCGCGTACCAGTGATCCCTATCAAGGCGTGACTGTAAGTGGTCGTCCTTCTCCTGCTGCAAGAGGTCGTTGTAATGTCTGCGTTGTCGCAAGAATCGACCCTCGATGTCGCCGCAGTAGTTTCGTATTTGTTCGACCGCAGTCCCCATTGCTTCTTCGTACATGCCGATCAAGGTTGTGTTCTCCTTTTGTTCGTGCTTGTAGAGTTCGACGAGGTGTTTCTGCTTCGCGAGTTCCAGTTCCAGTTCGCGGATCTTCGCTTCTGCAAAGCGCAGAGAAGTCAGCAAAGTACTCACGTGAAAACCCGAATACGGTAGGCTAAACTTACTGTCATTTTCTGGCTGGGCCGACCCGCCATCTGTAAGCGCTCCATTTGCGCGTTTCGCGACTTCCTCTGCATTACGTGTGATGGAATTGACTTTGTCGCGGTTGCTTCTCAATAGGGCTCCCAACTCTTGAATTTGGTTGAAGAGATGATTCAGGTCTTGCTGATGTCCGACCGGTAGAGGAGGCATGTATCCTGCAGCTCCTGCCGCACCCGACCCAGGGCCGATGCCATTGCTGCCGTTGACAGAGGAAGGAGCGGTGGGAGAGGCGGATGACACGCGGTTGCCAGGTGGGGGAAGAGAGGTATCGAGAGAAGGAAACGCGTTTGGGGAAGACATGTCGCCGTAGGGACTGTAGGGACTGTAACCACGGATGTTGAGGTAGATTGAGTCTGGTTCAGGGTCAGGTTCTTCTTCGACGACCGATGACTCGCTGTCGAGGTGATCTTGGAGGATCTGGCTCAGTTCATTCGGATCGATGAGCTGTGCGTCTGTGAACTGGCGGAGACCTTCATCGTCTTCCTCACTTTTTTGACTTGGCTCACTGACTGATTGGCGTCGAGAGCCAGCCGGAGAACGAAGAAAAGCGGCTGTGTACCCCGATGGAGTATTTGGAGTGTTGAGAAGGGTGAAGCTACGGCGATGCCTTCTGAGGGCAGGGAGATCGCTGGTTGTCGGTCGGACGCGGTGTGCTGGTGGTGGTGGTGGTGGTGGTGGTGGTGGTGGTGATGGTAAAGCTGGAATGAGACAACGGTCAGAGACGTGTGAAACTCCAGGACGTGGACGAGGCTCATCGGAAAACGGAGTTTCTATTATTCCGGTGACTAGGGCCATGGGATCTGCACGGCTCGGCCCGACAATCAGCCCGAGCCGATTGGAACTCGGCTAACTTACCACCACGGGAAGAAGAGGGAGAAGACATTGTCGCTTGTTGCACTTGTCTACAACGTCGACCAGGTTTACGACAGAAACAAAAGCGATTTTGAAGTGAGCTGGGCGACCAGTTCCGAATGCATGCCAAGAAATCACACCCTGACATTCACTGTCGCCATATCTATGGTTTTACACCGGCGGCCAACAAAATGACAATAACTTCTCACCTAACCTGAGATTTTTTGCCCTGGTTTCCGTCAACTCCTTTGTGCAAGGCAGCCTTCTTACAACCAGTCAATGAAACCAACATCTTGAATCCTGATCTTTGCGCTTCCTCCATTCAAATCAGAAAGGATGGCCTCTCAACTGCTACCCTACCGAAATCCACAGATCTCAGTGATCCGCAATGATGAGATGTCCTATCCAACATATTGGGACACAAATTGGTCCGAAGAGTATGCAATGGATGGATAGGGGCATTGGTATGAGGCCATGGACAATATTTGGACTTAATCTGCTGCAGTCAACAATGCTTGAATAGGTGAGAGGTTTGTATTTCTTACTTCTGATATCTCTCTATATTTCTATGCAATGTGATTGGAGAAATAGAGAGACTTTGCCCGCCAGATGAAGCATTGATACCTTTGACTGCATGAACCTAGTCTTGAATCTAGCGATTGGCTTCACCAAGGGTGCAGTAGAACATAGATGCTCCTTGTCGTCTGGTCAAACTGCCAAAGAAGTATATCTTGTGTCAATGACGCCTTAAGTTCGAGCCTTAAGCAGCAGCCAAACCCTCTCTTCACTATGCTTCCCATCCACCGTGAAAATTCTCCTCAACCCGAATTTCCAGTTCAGGAAACCTATCTTACTGCTACATTTCAACCACGCTCAATTGTGAATGAAGACGCAAGCCCAGAGACTCCGCCAGCCTAAGCAGAAGAACTTCTGGAAGCAAGTCTTTGCCAGGAGATTGTTTTGTAGAGAGTCAATCTGGGCTACATTTGGCGCTTCCTGGAGATGCCGTACCCAAATATCCGTGATGTCGTAGCTGCTGCGTATATCGAATTTTCTGACGGAAATCTAGGAAGTTTCCACCTTTATTATTTCGAGCTCGGAATTGGCGCAGGTAAAGGCCGGGAGGATTTGATGAATGTTAAGCCCACCCAAAGTGTATCTGGCACGCCGAGATCGTGGTGGTGAAACTTGAAGGTAAACAAGGCTGAGCAAGGCTGAGCTAAAATGGACCCCCACCACCCAAGAATTCTGGTTTGAGCGCCTCGTTTGAAAATCTTGGCGCTGCACACATTTCCATCTTCAAGGCGCTCAATTCATCGCTCTTCGGTTTATCATCCAGCCCAGCTCACTTTCGATTCCTGCATTGCATTGCGAGACTTCTGAAAAGTCTCTGCCCAGAAAACGACCAAGATGTATGAGAGAATCCCTGCATGTTGCTGCGGAATTGGGTCTGCAGCGCAAAATGCTGATTCGAGGATTTTCATAGTGAACCAAATTGATTCTTGGACGTCTTGAACTCGGCAGCCATGCCTTTCACCAAGCTGTAAGTGCAAGGTTTCGGGGTTTGTGCTACAAGGTCGAGCTTTGGAGCTGACGGGCCCCTATGACAGTGTCAAGAACTCCCCCTACTACTCTCGCTACCAGACCAAGTACAAGCGTAGACGAGCTGGCAAGGTATGGTGACGAAACTGCGCCCCCTTGTTACAGGCCGCTTACTGAAGGCTGGAATTAGACCGACTACTATGCTCGCAAGCGCTTGATCTCTCAGGCCAAGAACAAGTACAACGCCCCCAAGTACCGCCTTGTCGTTCGCTTCACAAACCGCGACATCATCTGCCAATTGGTCACCGCGGAAATCACCGGTGACAAGGTCTTTGTTGCGGCCTACTCGCACGAACTCAAGAGATACGGTATCAACAATGGCTTGACCAATTGGTCTGCCGCCTACGCTACTGGATTGCTGTTGGCTCGCCGCGCTCTCAAGAAGTTGGATTTGGACGAGCAGTTTACCGGCGTGGAAGAGCCAGATGGAGAATACAAACTCACCGAGGCCGCTGAGGAGGATGGAGAGGAACGTCGTCCCTTCAAATGCTTCCTTGATGTGGGGTTGCATCGTACCTCTACTGGCGCTCGCGTTTTCGGTGCCATGAAAGGAGCTTCTGACGGTGGGTTGTACGTTCCCCACAATGAGAAGCGATTCCCGGGTTACGACCAGGAGAGCAAGGACTTGGACAGCGACGTCCTGCGCAAGTACATCTTCGGCGGCCACGTCGCGGAGTACATGGAGACTCTTGCTGATGACGATGAAGAGCGCTACAAGTCTCAATTCGTCAAGTACATTGAAGCCGAGGTCGAGGCGGATGGACTTGAGGAGATGTACTCTGAGGCCCATGCTGCCATTCGTGAAGATCCTTTCAAGAAGGATGAGGAGGAAGGCGACAAGAAGTCCAAGGAAGAGTGGAAGGCCGAAGGCAAGAAATACAAAGTGGCCAAGATGTCCAAGGAGGAGAAGGACCGCCGGATCAAGGAGAAGATTGCGGCTCTTGCTTCTTGAGCGCATTGATCGAAGCATTGATGGGATCTCAGCGAAAAGGAGTTAGTTCGGCAGCGCTGAGATGGGCCCATGGGGGTGTTGGCGATTGAACCATAGGATTCGAGACCGCGATGTGTCCCTGGCCCTGAAGACTCGGCCTGGATCTTAGGGCATTCATGCTTTCCGTATGGGGTTCCGTCCTTGGAACTCCGATGCCTGGCTTGCTAGAAGAGATCCGGGATGAGGAGAATGTAGTCATGATCACAAGAACGTCGATCAAAGTTATCGACATCCACACCAATCTGCCGCCGAGTTTGATGCGGAATGGTCGAGACGTGCCAAAAAATCCAAAAATTTGCCATACGTAGCCATACGTACATAATGAGCGACGAGCCTTCAGTCCCCACAGTCCCGACGCTATCTGACATAAGATGCTGACCTCGACCAGCCACGGGTGAGCCGCCTCTGAGTGCCTGTGAGCCCACCCTTACTGTGCCTGTGGGTTTACGAGCTCCTTGCCTCTTCCTTCAGAGGCTCTTGGGGCCGCCCTCGCAAGGCCTTCCACTGGAAACAGGTCTAAGCAGAATGCCCAAGAATGTCCAACTAAGCAATCCGGCAAGCAAGGGTAAGGGGGCCGTCTGCCAGGCACCATGGCAGTGACAGGGAGCGTGTCCAGTAACCGTGCCAGTGGCACTGTGGGTGTATGTCATCAAACACTCATCACATTGCAGAGGTATTTGAGTACAGCTGAGAGATATATTGCAGGTTTGGTCAAATTTTTTTTTTCCTCTGCGCCCCGTGAACTCGTTGGTGTTTTCCTCTTTTTCCGGCTGTGTCACGCGTGCAGCGGGCTTTTAGGAGGCTGCACCATTAATAACGGAAGAGACGAGAAGCGTCGGCTGGAGATTCTCAAAGAGACGACGCCAGGGAGGGACGGTTCCGTGACGACGGTTTCCGAAATTCCCACGATCTGCCCGACATTCCGCCTCTTTGCTCGACCGAGGCAAGTGTTTCCATTCCATCTTCGTTCTCGAGGGGGAATATCATTGTTTTCCGCCGTTGAACCCCTGTATGGAGGGGTGGTGACGATGACCGTATGAAAGGGAGGCCAGAAGCTGCAAGTCAGTCAGAGTGTCAGTGGGTGACTGTGGTGAAAGTGGTATCTGCTGTCTGCGGGTGTCAGTGGTCCACTTCCCTAGATTCCCCTCCTGTTGCTCCCATTTCAGGGACTCCACCTCCTGCTCCTCTGCCGCCTTCAGCTATTATTACCGATCCTGGGCACTTGTCGACGCATTGAACCTTTGGCCGCAGCGCCCATCACGGCAACACACGCCCCAGGGCACGCCCCAGGGCCTCCCAGTGACCTTATCGAGTTACCACGCTGGGCTGGGCCTTTCCAGTGGCGGTCGAATCCTACCACAAGATCCCAAAGCCCAGACTTCAGTCGATCACGATTCCTGGCCAACAACAATAGCCGCATTGCTTTCCCTGCTCATCTGCACCTTTAACCCCGCCGACCACCTGCGCAGTCTATCATCGCTCGTCATCCAGCTCCCCCAAGTTTACACCCAACCTTCCTTTCCACAGATGCCCTCGGTCTAGTCTATACGTCTTCGTTGGAGCCAAGTGCCAGATTCTGATCCTCGAGGCGCCTGTATAAAACCTCATACCTCAGACACAATGGCTGCGGCCACCGAAAGTGGTCTCGATGTCGACTGGCTGCTGCATTCCAAGAAAGGTGTGGTCCCACAATGTCGGCCCTCAGTCGCGCCTGCTTCTACTTCTTCTTCTGATTACCGACATGTGAAGAGAGGGAAAGCACTAACCATCGCATCAGATCTGGCTCATTCGACGGGAGAGAGGAATGGCAAGAAACAAGATTCACAGTCCTCCACAACACCTCGAGTCAATCATCGCGAGTCTACACTGGCACAGCCTCAACCCGATCACACGCCACTCAAAGAATCGCAAAATCGAGCAGTGCCTCCAGCATCCCAGCAGCAGAAGCCTGCAGCGACTGTCAACGGCAAGGAGAACCGCGCACAGTCTGCGACGCAGAAGACGTCTCCGACTATCTCCCCGTCCGCCCAAAGCCAATCCCCCAGGCCTACGATGTCGAGAGGCCAAAGCACGGAGGAGAATAAAAAAGGCCTAAAGCCAGGAACCCCAAAGAAAGAGGGCAGGAGGAGTTCTTGGATTGCAAGTTTCAGCTCGAAGTTCTCTTCTGCAAATTCACCCACACCGTCGCGGAGTTCGAGCATTGACGTGCAACAAGCGAACAATACCGTAACGGCATCTCCTCAGCCGAGCCCCAAAATCGAGTTAACGAATCCTTTCGAAAAGAATCGATCAGCTAAAGATGGGCAGAAAGAGACCAAGAAAGAAGAATCAAAACCTACTGTTGTCACCCACACTGCCCCTCGAAGACCTTCGGTCCTTGTTGCCGCCGGAAAAGAAACTAAGCTAGAACATCCCGGGTTTCTGTCCAGTGCCCTGCGGAGGCTGTCTTCCTCGTCCAACACCACCATGGGCAAAGGCGCAACCAGTGGAGCAATCTGCCCGAGAAGGGTTTTGAACGTCGATCCCAACCGTGAACGGATCAAGATCCGCGAGTTTGACCAGAACAAGCTCAAGAGAGTGGCATTTTGCGTAGACGTAGAGATCGCTGGATTTGCTTCTCAGGCCGACGAAGACCCAGAGCTGTACCATCGCCCAGCGGCGACAAACGTACAGAAGCAGACTATCTCTACAACCGACAAGCAAGTGACCAGCAATAAGGACTCGAAAGATGCTAGGATGAAGGAAAAAGGCGAGGGCGCGGCGTTGAAAAACCCTTCGCCGGAAACTGAGGAAAAGGAAAAGGAAGAGGTAGAGCAAAGCATACCGCAGCCAGAACCCCAGGCTCAACTGCCAGAGGAGAAAACGGAGGCCAATGATAAGGAGACATCGGAAACGCTGCAAGGTCCCGACCCTCAAGCCGTACCCGGAACACGAAAAAAGGAGAAGAAGAAACGGTCAGAAGCCGAACGAAAAGAACGAAAAGAGCGAAAAAGGCGGCACGCCGAAGCAAATGGTCTCGTACCGTTGGAGTTGACACGGGAAGACGACGATTCGGATTCGAATTCGAGCACCACGCCTCCAGGTGCCTCGACCCCAAGCAGACGACCTGTGGAAGGGGCTGATGGCCGTACGACGGATCCTCTACGGATATACAAACGCTGTTGTCAACTACGTGAAACTACAGTTTTGAGCAGAGTCAAAGAGCAAATATCCAAGCCATCAGCAGCACTGGCAGAAGCCCCCGGGACAGTAGGGGTGATGGATCTCTCTGGGTATCAGATGCAGCTGCAGGATGTCGTGACTTTGGGCGACTGGCTCGCCATCGTCCCCGTCCGCAAACTCGTCTTGGAAAACTGTGGGTTGACTGACGAGGGCGTCCGAGTGATTCTGTCAGGCCTTTCAAGTTGCAAATCCGCAGACCAGGTCCGACAGAACAGAAAATTACCGAAGAGACTCAGCGGGAACAGTGGTAGGGAGCAGGTGGGCGTCATTGAGAAGCTCTCTCTAAAAGACAACCCCGGGATTACCAATCTGGGATGGAGACACATTGGGCTTTTCATGCATATGTCACGGTCGCTCAGGGCCATCGATCTGTCAGGGATCCGATTTCCGAAGTCAGGCGATCTCTCGCGGACAGTCTCAACAACGAGCTCCAACAGCAGTGGACCGAACGACGCGAACCCGAAAACAATGGACCTAGGGGCTCTGATTGTCTACGCATTATCTGAGCGTTTAGGTGACAAACTTGAAGAGCTGATCCTGAGTGACTGTGGCCTTTCGACTGCAAATGTTCGAGACATCGTGGACTGCGCCATTAAATGCAAGATCCGACGGCTGGGGCTCTCAGGCAACGATATAGAGCAGGAAGCTCTCAGTCACCTTGTGCGATATATCAAGTCCGGTCACTGTGAGGGTCTCGATCTTGGAAGCAACGACCTACATGGAATTGCCTACATCCTTGCAGAAGCTGCCGACAGTGATTGCCCCTTATTCGCAATCAGCTTGTCGGATTGCAATCTGACGCCTGGCGATCTCCAGTCGATCTTGATACCCTTTGGGAGATTGAAGAATCTCAAATTTATTGACCTCTCCCGCAACATGGCGTTATTCAACGGTCAGCCCAGCGCCGTCCCGGTCTTCCGAAAGCTACTTCCAAAATTAGCGCCTTTGAAGCGTCTACATCTCTCGGACGTGGGCATGACCTCTGAGCAAGTCATTGCTTTGGCCGAGATCTTGCCGGATTGCCCGTCGATGGCTCATCTCAGCATTTTGGACAATGCTCCTCTTATTCACGCCATGAATTCCAGGGATGCCAGCTCACAAGAGGAGGCTTGCGCGTTCTTCGCCTCCTTGATGACCGCGGTCAGAGTGTCGGAGACTATTGTAGCCGTGGAGATTGAGATGCCCAGCGCAGACAGTAGCGAGGTTGTCAAGGCGCTGGCGTCTCAGGTTGTGGCCTACAGTCTTCGAAACATGGAGCGCACGACTCTGAATGAAGTCGGCGTCAAGCCTGACGACCTTGCCGAGAAGGACGCTCCGGAAGTATTACTCCATCTCGTTGGTCATATGGACGGTTACTCGGCAAACTACGACAAGGACGAGCCCGCTCCGGATGAGGACTACGTGATTGCGTCTACCGGAATAGTCAAAGCTTTGGGTGTCTGTTTGGATCGCAAGGACGGCAACAGTCGGGCACAGTCGAGGAATATCAGTCCTACAGCAAGCGGGACGTCCACGCCGAGGGGACCGATCCGGCAAAGAACGGTGTCCAAGCCCCGGGATGTCAGCTTGGAGCTTTGCGAGAGCGCGAGAAAGATCAGGCGAAGGTTACAGCCTGTCCTGGTCCGAGAAGATCGTGCCGGCAATCATGACAACTATCGTAAGTTAGATCCAGATGATCCCAAGTATATACCATTACTGACTATCGTGTACAGGACGCCTTCTTTTCCTCGACCAGACGCTCCAACGAATGATACAGAGATTTGAGGACGAGTATCCCGAGACCAAAATCACTTCCTTGTCTCCTCCAAATGCAGACGGCATGCCTTCGCCGGATCCATCCATGGAAGAAACTTCTTTGCTATCGGGCTCAGTCGACTCGAATGGAATGATGAAGATGGCAGATGCTGAAGAATACTTCCCAGCCGAACGGGAAGCACAAGACGAATATGCGCTGAAACTATCTCGAACGTCGTCCAACACGTCCCTTGCAGCCAAAGCTTTCACAGACGAAGAAGGCCGTATGCATCGGTTTGGACAGAGCATCCGTAGAGAAGTCCTCAAACCCACGGGCATGGATGATGCTCTACATGGTTCCCATGCAACCGACTCAGACCCACCTCACCTCGCTGCTCTCCGGGAGAAGTTGGAGGAATTCCGTGGAGAGGATATTCGGTACAAGGTGGAGAAGGAAGGAGCAGACAGTGTCGTGCGCGAGCTAGGATTGAATGCACAAGAGCTCCTCATGCTAAGGGAGAAGGACCCCGAGGGGTTCAATGCGTTTCGGGAATCGCAGCTGGCAGCGCAAATCAATGCGGGCTTGCTACCTGTGGATGGGATGAGGAGTGCAAGGGTGTGATCTACCGCCATTTGAGATTTGAGTGATCGTATGCAATGTGGAGGGGAAGCTTGTATCCCGTGTTGGATAGTTGATTGTTTTTGGGCAATATTGCCTTCTGAGCGTTTTGTTTTGAGATCGGTCTGTCTACACCACGACCACGACTACGACTAAGGCGACGACTTTGACGAAGAGGGGTATCTCTCATAGGTACCAGACCTGGCCTACTATGACTTGGAGTAATGATTTTATGTTTAGCAATCCTGGACATGCGGACGACCACCTGTTCTCTGGCCGGACCATGAGAAGGAAGAGAACGAAGACGGAGCAAATGTAAAGCAGATGGGAACGTACCATATAGTACGCAGAGTATACTCCCTTGATCTTGATAAGTTCGAGAGTTCGAAACGAAGACATACATCACACATGTCACAATGTCGCACGTTTGCTTTGAACTGTGAAGGAGCTCCGTCCAGTAACAAATTCATACCAAGTTCCCTCTTTCGATAAAGAGGGGGGCAATCTCTTTGTCTGTTTCCCGTCTCGTCGCTGCCACGGCCACAACCACGCGCCCTTTTTCAAAAATTTTGTTCTCTGGCTGGCTGGCAAACAAGCCGGGGTGATCGTGCCTTCCTGGGTATAATGGCCAGGGAGAGGTTCCCAAATTGTAAAGAAAGAAAGAAAGAAAGAAAGAAAGAAAAAGAGAGAGAGAGAGAGAGAGAGAGAGAGAGAGAGAGAGAGAGAGAGAGAGAGAGAAGGAAGGGGGGGTTGATTGTTGATGCATACTATACTAAATATGTTTGTGATGTGAACACAGGCTACTAATAATAGGTCACAAAGCTACAAAAATCGTCTCGTCTCGTGGTAAGATGGATGGGTTGTATTTCCCGTACATATAGATATCTACTCCGTACTCCCTGATTACCTCTCTCCCCTGGCCTACGTACACGGGTGTTATTTTTTGTCTATATCCCTCCTCATATTGGGTCACATCGCGTCACATCGCGTCATGGATGAATGGACATATAGACGGCTCGACGGATGAATGGTATTTTGTTTTGGAGGTCGTGGGTCGTGGTCATGGTCATGGTCTCGTTCTTGATCTCGTTCTCGTTCGTCATTTTGTCATTTGTCATTAATCATATGTGTTCAGTGCGCCGCCTCATATACCAACCATTAGCCAAGGCAAGTTGAAAGTTTTCCAATCCACCACCGCCGCAGTCAGAACACAGGGTATGGGTATGAGTATGGGTCGACATTTCTTCGCATTGTGGCATTCTTTCGGCGGATTATCCGACGGTCATCTGGTCAACCCCTTTTAGGATGGGCCTGAAGCCGGTCTGTCGTGGTTCGCAGCAACGTCGACAGTGCGTTTCGACTGTCCCAGTTGCGGATCGTCCAAACCTCAACCTCTTTCCCATCCACCACCTTCATGCTGGATTTCAAGGGTTCACCCACAGCAGCTTCTTCGGCCTCGTTGAGCCAGTCGCTCCAGGCCGGAGTCTTGGGAGCCCAGCCGGCTTCTTTGACCCAGTTGCTTGTCCCGGTCACGGCGATCGCCTTCCATAGTGCTTCGGTATACGTCGGCGAATAGTTGTCCACTTGTTGGGCGTTCCGAGGCGGCGTCCCACCGTGAACCTCGATGTGTTCCACCTCCAGTCTCGAGAGATCCCAATGTTGGGCAGGAGGCAACGCAGCGCCGACCCAGTAGAAGATATTGATGAGCATGTAGGAACCTGCAAAGGCCGTCTGGGTCTGGATCTTTGCATTGGCCAGCGAAATAACGCCACCCATGAGTAGCAGTGTCGAAATCAAGGAAAGCCCTCTATAGATCGCTGTGCTTTTCACCGAATAAATGCAACGCTCGCTGGGATTGAAATACAGATATCGCGCAGTTCGTTCTTCGCAACTCACCACAATGAACGCACCTTGAGGGTATTTGATGACGACGTCGCCAGGCGGGGAGTGAGGATCCGGCTTGGGGTCGTTGGGTGTGGGTGACCACTTGTTGGCAATTCCGGTGACGGTGCTCAAGGTTGACAGCAACACAGTCGCAAGCAATGACATTCTGGGAGAAGCAGCGATTCAGCAGGACGCCCCGAGATCCGACAAGTCCCTTCCGACTTACCCATCCTCATAGTATATCGAAAGCCCCAGTAAGGCACCACTCATGACGGCACCCAAAAATGCCAACCAAGCCAATGGGCCAAACCTCTTGATGGACGGTCGAGGCTTATTGTTTTCTCTTACCCGAACGCAATTGACAGTGTTTGGACGCAGCTTGTCACCTCGGTGCAAAGCGTGGGCCACATGGTGGATATCCTCCCCCGTATTGCCTGAGTGGACTCCAATGACTTTGGCACCCGCTGTCGTCTCTAGTTTTTCCGGGCGAGAGGGCCGAATGAAAATCTGAGGCGCAGGGATGAGGCGGGGAACGTAGATGAGGTAGCTCAGGGTGGCAACCTGGGCGATTGTCTCGACGGAACCTTCTCCAAGGATGGCGAGGAAACCTGTTGTGTGCGAGGCACTGCTTAGCCGTCTGCCTGGTGTGTTGTCTCTCCGTCCGAGACCTGATGATGGACTGACTTACCGACGATGTCAAGTTGAAAGCCCTGGTTGTTGCTGATGTACTGATCGATGAACCGCATGCTGGCTCACTCTCGGCAAGGACGACAACAGCACAGCTATATCACAAGGAAGCATCGGCACGGTCGGGTTGTGGCAGCTCAGGTCGCTGAACACAAAACAGAGGCGGCGTCGAAAGGCCCCAAAGCATCAGATGGTAGGAGCCGATAGCAGCAGCATTGTGGCCCCAAAAAAGACAGTACAAATACCGAGTCCTTCTTACCTCTTACCCAGCCACGCAGGCCAGCCTTGTGATCGAGGAAGGAAAAGTGTCTGGCGGGGGGTGGAGGAGAAATTGCTGTTGAGTTAGTTGGTGGCAGGTGTGGAGTGGTTGCTGCAGCCAAGCCGAGAAGCCCAAAGCTGAGGGCCACAAATGGAGAGAATGACATGCCCGTGACAGCTCCGAATGTATGAGAAATGTGCGATGATGGACTGTCAGACCGCCGGATTTCTTGCCATTCGTACACCGACTTTGACCCAACTCGGTCCTCACGGGCCAGACCATTTGCCATGTCCCCAGTGAGCAGGTTCCCATTGGGCGACTAAGTCAACGAGGGCCAAAAAGAATCCGTCTTATGGACGTCCGCCGGTTTGCCATCACACGACCCTCAGTCATCCTCACGAATCATGCGAGCCAAGGACTGTTGGACTGCAGGAAGTGTCCTTTGGCGATCTCGGGGGCTCATATCGTCAGCCTTACCTGGGCGACAAGGCTGACCCGGGTAGGTTGGGCGGCCAGGTGGCCAAGCTATCGATTGAATGATTCTGCCCTGTGTCCAGACCCTCTGGAAGCCAGATCTATACCTCGTAGTATTTGACCTCCATCTCCTATTTCCGCCGAACCTTGCCGACCTTGTCCATCACAGCCTGGGACCCAAAATTCAAAGCAATTGGTCGCGATTATATGCTTGATATCGTCCAAAGTCTGCTCCACAGCCGCGATAAAGATCTCACTTGGCACGACGTTTGCCTCGTCCACACTCACTAACGCAGCCAGGAACTCGCGCTGCAGTGCTTGGTTGTCCTGCTTCTCCGGCTCCCCGGCGGCTAAGGCGAGGTTTTTCTGTTGATCCATTATCAGGTACCTTGTAGAGATGCCGCCGGCGCCGTCTGATGCGGCTTCTGCTTGCCCAATCCACAATCCAGCTGTAGTTGACTGCCAGCCCAGGCTAGCGTGGGTGTCGCGGACGACATTGGGGTCGGTCGTGACCTTTTGGCAAACGAAGTGACCGCCGAGCTGAATCTTGAGGAGCAGGAGAGCGAAGCCACATTGATCTGGCCCGTTTCTATCGGCGTCAATACTCGCAATCTCGATTTCTCGGGTTGGTTCAAGGCAAAATATCCCTTTGGTGAGGATGATGGTGACCTCCATCCCGATCCACGGGTATGCTCACGAGATGAGGCCCCCTATTAACACAGTCGAAACCTGGTCTAGAACCCCACCGATGAGGATCAAGGCAACTGCAACCCTCCTCAATATTAGCTATTCGTACTTCGCCCGAAAACTTCGAACCCACTGAGGTTATTTAGATAGAGACTGAGGATTTCGCAGGTGACTTGCTCCCCTGCTGTGGGTACCTGGAGACAACGGTACTCAGGAGACCCTGTCCGGGTAAGCTGGACTTCAGACTTGCCTTGGCCAACACTCGCCCGGCACCAATCCCAGCCACCAGAAACGACGCGGGGAAGGTGCGGCTGGCAATCAGCTTGATATTTTGGACTTTGCCCGTTAGGACTGGGAGGAGGGAGAGGGTCGAGTTCATGCCATTGATGTTTTGGATTGCTGACTGCTAGTCCCTTCCCCGCGCGTCGGTAGTGAGGTCCCTGGGAAGGACAACAGCTTTGGTGGAACCAAGAATGGCGAGGAAGGTGCGTAAATCGGAAGGATTTCTTCTCACTCCCACTTCCCCTTCTTCTCAGCTTGAATCGTCTGTACGAGAGGCCAAGAGCATGGTTAAAAGACCCGGAGGCTTGAAAACGGCTCCACCGTTGAATAGTATACCTGGCCTCATAGTGCCCAGGGTGATCGAGAGCAATATTCAGGCTTAGGGGCAACCGTTCCAGCCTCATTTCCCAACCACTAGGCTGAGAAGCCCGAAACGGTTTCTTGCGTAGACATAGGGGTCGACACGTGTTCTGGTCGAAGTATGCGATACGGCACCATCGAAACGAGGTCCTGCGCTATTTGAAACGACCACAGTCCTGTCGTTTGGGGGCTTTTCAGCCTTAGGCCTGTATTGTTCGCTCTTGTCACGAGTTCTAGACTTCGTGATGAGGTTCTCTTGGTTATCGGAACATGATCGCACGCCCCGTTCGTCTCTGCTTCGTAAAGATAACTGGCTGACGCCATGAGACGACACATTGTACGACATTCGTTCCATGGCGAGCCTCGTAAGAACCCCCCCCCCCCCCCCGCGGGGACTACTCACGAATGTCTGACTGCCCAGTCATCCGGCAGTCGAAAGTCCGGCGGCAAGACATACTGCCCACGACAATGACCGGGACTTGAGCAGCCGTCGAGGTCGCAACGGCCGTACAAGCGGCAGTAGCATTCGTCGGCGGGCGGGCATGCTAAAGAATTGAGCTGCTTTAGATCAATGTGAGAAGATTCGCCTTGCGGCAGGAATAGGATGTGCCATATATATGACAGGATCCGGCCTGCGATGCGGTCGTCCGGGGGTGCAGCACTCTCTCCCTCATCCAGCAGCCACTGTCGGAGGGCGATATACTCGTCACGGGCGTGGTGCCACATGCGCTCTCGCGAGACAACAAATTGCGCGCAGCATTGCGACCGAATAGCATCCGAGCGACCCAGCAACAACCTCGCAGAGCCTGGATTCACATCTGATCCCCCGCCGCCAAACAAGTCTGCGATCGCACGTGGTAGTGCCCTGTCCGAGACCAAGCGCAAGTTCCACGGCTCGAGCACAGAGCGCGCCAATGTTTCCAGGCTGCCCTGTGCCGGGGTCTCGGAGGGGGAGCAGGTGCTGGCGCTCCAGTCGCAACGCAGGTTGTGGTATCCGAACGGGGCGAGAGCAGCCGATACATTCAAAGCAGTAAGAAGAGCAGCATTGTCGTAATCGGGAGCATCATTATGCCATGCCCATCGGGAGCCATGCACAAAGACGGCGCCAGCCGCGGGGAGGCGGTCGTAGTTGTCGATCAGGAACGTGAGGTATGCCATGGCTTCATGGCCCCTGTTCGCGGGCACTTGGAGTTGCCATGAGGTCATGTCTTGGAGGTCGGTCCTGTACACGCACAGGTGGTAAGAGGCTGCTAGGGCGTCAAGCCATGAACGGTCCTCGGCACCAACTCTTGCCACCACTAGTGCGGGCTTTGCGCTGTCTTCCAAGCCGGGACAGCTGCCACGAGGCTCAGGTAGGGCGGTCGAAGAGGCCTTGTAGTGGATTCTAGACCATGCAAAGGTCTTGGTAGTCGATCCCCAATCATGGTTGGTGTAGATGATCAGGAACAGGACTGCCCAGAATAAGATGGCGTTGACTATGAGGCTCCGCGTCGTCCGTCTCATTGGAAAGATCGTGAAGTATCACGAGGCCAACTTTACACCGTATATCACAGGCAATTGTGAAGGTGGAATAAGAGGAAAGAGAAGGATCCCTGCCGCAGCCGCGACATGCCGGGCGGGTTGCAGAGCGGCACCAGCGGCTTCCTCAAAAGAGGCATTTACTACTCGGCGAGTCGGTCCTAGGAGTACGAGGTAATATGCTCAAAATAAACCAAAACAAAAAAAAAAAAAAAAACCGAAAAAAACAACCAACAACTCCGTTATGGCAATTGCAAAGTCTCAATTGACTCCC